>NC_048597.1:152660552-153016131 GCF_003668045.3 Cricetulus griseus | reverse complement strand
ATTTATTTCCTCTGGTTTGTCTTCAGTATCTGAGATTCTGTCTTCCATCTCTTGCATTCTGTTGGTTATACTTGCATCTGTGGTTCCTTATTATTTATTCAGCTTTTCCACTTCCAGCATTCCCTCAATTTGTGTTTTCTTTATTGTCTCTATTTCAGTTTTCAGGTCCTAAACTGTTTCCTTAAGTTGTTTAATCATATTTCCTTGGCTTTCCTTGATTTCTTGCATCTTTTGGTTTGTCTTTTCTTCCATTTCTCTGAAGGATTTTCTGATTTCCTCTCTTAGGGTCTTTATCATCTGCATAAAGTTGTTTTTAAGGTGGTTCTCTTCTGCTTCATCTGTGTTGGGATGTTTAGGTCTTGCTGGTGTAGAGTCCCTAAACTCTGGTGGTGTCATATTGGTTTTCCTGTTGTTGGATATGTTCTTATATTGTTGTCTTCCCATCTCTTCTTCCGTGGGTGCAGGTGGTGTCTCTTCCATTCCTAGTATGTATGGGTCCAAGGTTCTCTTCCAGTGGGTGCCATTGGCTCCGATACTCTGATGGGTCTCAAGGTGGGTGCAGATGGGTCCAAGGCACTCGCTCTCCAGGTAGGTGAGAGCAGGACTATGGCAGAGATGTCAGAAGACTATGGGTTGCTTGGTCCTCAGGGGCCGAGTCGACCCGCCTGCAGCCCCCAGGGCAGGAGTTTCCAGAGTGAGCAGGCAGAAGTTGGGCCCAAGGCAGCTCCCCTCTTCACTCTGCACTCTGCACCCACACTGCCAAAGAAGCTAGTAAACAAGGAGGACCCTAAGAGATACATATATGGTCCCCTGGAGAAGGGGAAAGGGACAAGATCTACTGAGCAAATTGGGAGCACAGTGGGGGGGACTAGGAGAATGAGAAGGGGAGAAGAGGAGGAGTGAAGAAGACATGATGGGACAGGAAGGATGGGTTGAGGGAAGAACAGAAGAGAGCAAGATAAGAGATACTTTAATAGAGGGAGACATTACAGGTTTAAAGAGAAATCAGGCTCTAGGGAAATGTCTGGAGAGCTACAAAGATGACACCAACTAACAATCTAAGCAACAGAGGAGAGGCTACCTTAAATGCCCTCCCCTGATAATGAGATTGATGACTAATTCATATGACATCATATAGCCTTTATCCAACAGCTGGTGGAAGTAGAAGCAGACACCCACAGCTAAACCTTGAACTGAACTGAAATCCAGATGCAGATGAGCAAAGGGGTTCACACCAGGTTGATGAAACCCACAGAAACAGCTGACCTGAACAAGGGAGAGCTCTTGGTCCCCAGACTGATAGCTGGGAAACCAGCATGGGACTGATCCAGACCCCCTTAATGTGGGTGTCAGTGAGGAGACCTTGGAAATCTATAGGACCTCTTGTAGTGGATCAGTATTATCCCTAGCATAGGAATGGACTTTGGGAGCCTATCCCACATGGGGGTATACTCCCTGAGCCTAGACACAAGGGTGTTGGCCTAGGCCCTATCCCAAAGAATAAGACAGACTTTGAAGATTCCCCCTATGGAAGGCCTCACCCTCCCTTGGGATCAGAAAGGATATGGGATAGGTAGGGTGTTAGTTGGGAGGGCAGGGGAGGAGGGGAAGGAAAGGGACCTGGGATTGACATGTAAAATACTTTTCTTTCTAATTAAAATAAAAAATAAAAACAATGACAATAAAGAAAAGACTATTATGAAACCTAATTTTTGTACTTTTTTTTAAATAAATAAGTATCTAGGCTCTGAAGTCAGAGCATCATGGGATCAAAATTCATGCCAGCATAAACAAGTTGTTGATATTGGGCAAGTCACTTCTCTTTAGATGTGTAATTTTCATATCTGTAGGATGGACAAGCACATAGAACCCATTTTTGAAGACATGTGGCACAAATTAAATAGACTGATGCTTACAAAGCCATTAGTACAGCCCTGGTACTTGGCAAGTGTTCAGTAAATACAACCTACTGCCACCACATTTTTAAAGCCACTGTTAAATGGGAAACAAACATCATCTAGGAGGAAGCATGAACTTGGCTTCAGGAATAGTCCTGGTTTTGTCATTTTGTTCTGCTGGTTTATAGACTACACGGCATTCTGTGATGCTTTGGGTGAGAAGAGTATCAATGGGTTCATTTGCTGGCACACCCTGCACTTTGTGTGGAATATCATGGTAGAGGAAGAATGCGGTAGAAGAAGTAGAATGTGGCTAGAACCAGGGGCCAGAACATGCCTCCAATGACTCATGAATGTCCTCTGGGTAGGCCCCACCTCCTAAAGGTTCCATAACCTCCCAAAACAAAGCCATCTGCGGGGGAAACAAGCATTCAAAACAAGAGCCTGTAAGGGTCATTTTGATTTTAAACCTTAACAGAAATCCCTAGATAGAATGCTGCCTCCCTCCTGCTTCCTCTCTGTGAAGCTTTATACTCTGCTCTATTTCCAACCACAATCAAGACATACATGTAAATGCGTACACACACACACACACACACACACACACACACACACACACTTACACAAAACACCACTACATTACTAAAATGTGGCCATGCATCCAGTTATGCACAGATTGAAGAGGGATAGCTTAGAGCAGACAGCGCTGTATTCCCTGGGTTTCAATAGCAGACCTGCCTTTTACTGAGACAACTATTCACAATTGCCATGACTCAGTTTCTTTCTCGGTGCAGCAGGCATTAAGATAGTGGAGCATCCATCTCATTGCCTTGTAAAAACTGACTGGGTTAATATATGCAAAATGCTTGGAGCACAGCCAGGCACAGGACCAGCCATAAATATTACTCTGTAATATTACTGTCAGAGCACAGTGGTTAAGAGCAGGGTGTTGGACATTTCCAAATCTCTGGAATCCTTTATAAACCAGTTTCTTTGTTTATAAAAATAGTTGAAAACACCCACTTTTAAGGCTGCTTGAGGAGGGAGTAATATCCAGACGTTTTAGCACACAGTAATCAATAAGTTGATTAGCTATTATAGTCATTATGATTCAATACTCTCCACACTAACTAAGCAAGTTAGTATTTATTTAATAAAAATGCTCCGGCCTATCAGGAACCATGGGGACTCTTTGTTCCCTCCTTCATACAGCTATAAAGAATGATGGGTCTTGCAGAGGCAGGATGAGAACTCAGGCTGCCTCTCATCTTGTCTCATGGCCTGGTGCTTGCTGTTTGCCTTCTTCCTCCACTGTGGACTCTTGGAAACAGCCCTGCACTGGGACCAAGAACTCTTTCTCCGTACCGTTGAATCCTTCTTTGTGTCCCTGGGTACATGACAAACCTTTGGGGGTTCTCACTCCACAGCCCTGGTTCCACACTCCACACACCACATACTCCAGCCGCAGCTGACCTCTCAACTCTCATGATATCCCTTTGCAGTCTCACTGAAGCATCTGTGTGTGAACACTGGTGGTGGATAATTTGTGTCTGGGCTGAAAACCACTCAGGGCTCAGGTCTGGGTGCAGCGTTTGGTACCCTGGTGGTGCCAGCCAGCAGGGTCCTACCAACAACATCCTACCCCATGTCTAAAACGATAAAGCAAACGGGACAGCAATTTGAAAGTAAATGTTGTCTTAGTTTTTGTGACAGATTTGGAAAGGACATTTCCCTCAGCTATTGTGCAGAACCACTGAAGGTCAGACTCCTTAGTCCAGCTAAGCCCCACAGGTTCAGGCCTTTGAGCGAGTGCTTCCCTCCCTCTGGTCCGTTTCTCTCAGTATCATAGACTCTCCTATGTCTGGCACAGGGTCTGCACCCAAAGACAGGCATCCCGTTATGTATTTGTCTCTTCTGTTTCCTCCAGCCATGCCCTTCATTTCCCTTTCCAAGTGCATCCTCTTTATTCTTTCTATCATTTGCCTCCTTTCCCCCTTTCTTCCTCCCATCTTTCCTGCCGGCTTGCCTTCATCACCATGTTTTTCCTGAAGGGATTCCCACTAAGACCATTTCCTCACATGTCTAAAGTCTTACTAAGTACACTGCACATATGATCTTCTCACTTGGTTTTCATATCATGGAGTTAAGCAGAGCAGAAAGGAACCTGAAGGATCATAGTGTCTTAGAAATAAAAAAATAAATAAATAAAAAGGAGAGCCATATTCAGAAGAGCGAGGCCACTCATTTAGTTATCTGCTCATGCATTTACTCCTGCCTAGTTCTGTGCTGCATGGGTCACTGAGGGTTGGATGGGGCATGAGATGAGTTCACTATGAGGTTCTCCGCTCTATCCCCTGCATGGCAGATGCTACTAAGTCACCGACACTGGGAAGCTGGTTCAATAGAAACTCTCATAGTAAATCTCACAGCAGTGAGGGGAATCTAAAAGGATGCACTTGCCTCTCTACCCTCATCCCTAGGCAGGATCAGCCATGGGCAATGCCGAGTGCTCTCAAGCATCTCTCTTCCATCCAGAAACAATGTCTCCCCCTTGTTTTCCTTATTTTGCTATGTGAAGCTTCAACCACTTACTTGTATGCAAGTCTACCTTGAGCAGCTTCACTAAGCCTGAGAACCTCAGGTTTAGCACCCAGCATGTTAGAGTACCTTGCAGTTTGTCCACATGAGCAGAATCTCTACTTGCTATACAATACTTTCTCTTGGGCCCAGCAGGAACCTGGACCATGAGACTTCAGTGTAGTGACTGAATCACCTCCACCTCAGTAACAAGAGTAGAACTTGATGTTTGGCTCTTGCTGATTTGGACACTGGTACTCTCTGGCTGTCTCTGGATGCTTCGGATGCCTTGAGTAACAACTTCCAGTTAAGACTGGAGAAGTGCATGAATGTTTAAATACTTTCTGTAGCATTGTTTCCAAAGCAAACTAGCTTTCTCTAAAAGAACAACTTAGCGGAGAGGAGAGTAGATGGTGTGGACACTAAGCTCGGCAGTAGTGGATATATTGGTCAACTTACATTGAATGGGTCATTTAGAGATGGGGCCCAATTAGAGGGATCAGGCTGATGAAGGCATGCCTCTGTAGTATAGATCTTGTCCCTGTTCCCTTCCTATCTGTCTGTCATTGCTTGAGGATAGCCATGAAGAGAGCAGCTGCCTCCTGCTCTTCCTCCTCTTCTTCTTCCTCTTCCTCCTCCTCCTCTGCATATCCCCCACAGCCATCATGTACTCCTCCCTTCAGGTTCAAAGTAATGGAACCCATGGAATGGGGTTTGAGACCTCTGAATCCATAATCAAAAATAAATCCTTCTGTCTCAAGTCATTTTCTTATGTATTTTGTCCAGGGATTTAAAAAAAATGATTAACACAGAGGGGATCCATCCGCATACTGAGACAAATGTGCATGAAGACCCAAAAGACTCAGAGAAACTCCCAGAGAAGAGAGTAGAGAGGCTCAATACAGTCACCCCTTACCTGCCTCTGATCTTTGGACCATTTGCTACCCAGGGCCAGTCAGAGTTAATATTAATATTCATATTTGTTAGCACAGTATATTTATCTACTTTATTATTAGTTATTGATACTAATCTGTTACACGCATGCTTTATGTATTCAAATTTATCATAAATGTGTATTTTGGTGATGGAAAACAATAGGATTTTGTACTATCAGTGGCTTCAGGAATCACAAGGGCATCTTGGAAGGGCTCTCCTGTTGGTAGAGAGACTTCTATACCAAAGCCTTGCGGTCGAATCCTTTAGTCTTCTGTCAATTCTTACATCACTCACTTCAAGTTTGAGAGTGAAAATGGTGGGGGAGGTGCAGAAGACACCTCCCTTGAGAAGCCATGCAGTTTCTTGCAAGAGTCTGCGGAGCTGATGAGAGGGGCTTTGTGATGGCAAGGCACTACTGTCTCTATGGCAGTAAGGCAGTACCGAAACAGTGAGGAGATGATGCTGGGCAATGCAGATAATGTAGACAAGGCAAGATATAAATTATGACATTTTTTAACTTGATACATAAATCTCTCTTGATGAGGCAGCCATGAGACACTTCCACAAGCTAGTGAAAGGGGAGTGAGAGCAACTTTTGCCAGCCCACATGAGTTCTTGATCTTGCTTACTTTGGGGAGTACTTGATCTTGCTTAATTTAAACCTCTCTCTCTCTCTCTCTCTCTCTCTCTCTCTCTCTCTCTCTCTGTGTGTGTGTGTGTGTGTGTGTGTGTGTGTGTGTGTGTGTGTGTGTGTGTTGAGATAGGTATACATAGCCCAGTCTGCCCCTAGTTCAGAGTGATTCCCTTCCTCAGTCTCCTGAGTGCTGCTGATACTACAGGTGCACAATCTGCTTGGAATTTTTTCTCCATGAATTTTTACTGGCACAGGGTCCCCATGAACCCAAGATCCCAAAATAAGTATGCTTAACAGCTTATTGTGGAACTCTGTCCTTGGGATACGGCCATTGTGATATCAGAAAAGCTGTAATCACAATAAATTAGCACATGCTTTAGGCTTATCTTCCCTTGTAGAGGAGTGGGCAGGTCATCAGACCCTTGCCCAAAATTACAGCCACCCTCTGCTTTTCCCAGCTTCATGTGCTCTCAGGACGTGGAGGAGGTAGAAGGATCACTAGAAGTGGGGACCCCACCAAATCATCTTTCAAGAGGGCTGACATTGCCCATGCATAGGTATGACTTTTAAGTGATGCTATTGTTCTGGGGTCACTTCATTGGTTCATGTCTTTGGTCTTGGGTAGAACCATTTCTTTGATCCGCTGTTGCTCTTTCTATCTGTAATGAATAAAGACTCCCTCTATTCATTCATTTATTTATTTATTTGTTTATTTATTTATTCATTCATTATGAATAAAGTCACAACACTATTCAACGCATGGCTGTCTGAAATGCTAAAATCCTTAAATTCAAGAACACAATCATAAGACATTTCTGGAGCTAGAAAAATCTTTAAGAAATGATCCAGGGCAGGACACAGCATTTTTCTTTTTTTTTTTTCTTTTTTTCTTTTTTTTCCGAGACAGGATTTCTCTGTGTAGCTTTGGAGCCTATCCTGGCACTCGCTCTGGAGACCAGGCTGGCCTCCAACCCACAGAGATCCACCTGCCTCTGCTTCCTGAGTGCTGGGATTAAAGGCGTGCGCCACCAATGCCCAGCAGCATTTTTCAAGAATAGTGTTCAAGAAATGGGTATTGAACTAACTATAGTTAAGGACAGAACTCAGTGGTATATCGTGTATTTAAGAATCATGAGAGTTCTGGTTTTGGTCCTCAGCACCATAGAAAGAGAAGGGGGGAGGAGGGGAGAGGAGGGAGGGAAGGAGGAAGGCAGGCAGGCAATCCTGGTCTAAGGGCAGCAGTCCTAGCCCACTCCAGAGTGGCAGTGAGAGAGCCACTTCCTTGGTTCTGAGCTTGGGCTACATGTGTGTCTTTCTCTAGATAGCACTAGCTTCCAATAGCTCACAAAGATGCTCAACTCTACTTAAATGGCCTTTATCACAAAGTTAGACCTATGGTGATTAATTCTCTTTTCTTGATCTCAATTCAGAACAGTGGAAATAATTACCAAAAAGAGGACCTCTGGGACAGAAATGTTGCTCTAGGTCAGCCTTCAGTTCTCTAGGGAAAGACTAGAGATGGTTTTTAGGGGCCAACGGTTAGTTTTTGAGAGAGGGTTTTGTGTAGCCTAAGCCGGCCTTAAACTCACGATCCTCCTGCCTCCACATTCCTGTGCTGTGATTCCAAGCTGTAAGCTACCACACTGGGCTGAAGTGACCACTCTTTAGAGAGGCATGGGCCTTGTCAGTGACCATGGAGATCAGGGCAATTACATAAGGGGTGTGGAAAACTGGCTGCCACAGCATGATGGGAACAATCTCCTGAATCTAAGGTAATATAAAACACAGCATCTTCAGAGTGATATTAAACTCCTCTGAGTGAAATCTCATTCATTTGAGTCACACTGATTCAGAATCTAAGATAATCCAAACCAGACAGTGTAACTTACTTTCATACTCCCAGGAAAAGGGGGAGGGGTTAGCTCTTTAGGAGCAGTGGCTTCCATACAGATAAATATCATGGTATCGTTTTTGAACATTCACAGAGAAATTACACAAAACTTATAAATGGCAAGTTACTTGTTGATTCTGCATAGAGCACTGAGGAGAGCAGAAGACTGGGCAGAGTGGGTTCTGGGGTGGCTCTGCAGTAAGAGCTTAGGAAAACTACTTGTCCCCCTGAGACACCATGTTTCTCTATCAAAAGGACACTTTACTCCTGTGTTATCAGAGATCCAGGACTCATTTTGAAACTTTCTGCTTTGGGAACCTCATTAAAATTTTGCACAAATTACTAAAGCAAATACTAAGGGAATTATTCAGTTGGTAAAATGCTTGCCACGCAAGCAAAAGGAATTGGGTTCAGATCCTTAGAATCCATGAAAACACTAGGCATGAAGGTGTGTTTCTGTAGTTCAAGTGCTATTGATGTAGAGACAGATTAGGCTCACTGGCCAGCCAGCCTAGCTGAAATGATGAGCTCCAGGCTCAGTGAGTGACCCTGTGTCAAAAGATACAATAGAGAATAATTGAGAAGATGCCTGATGTCAGCACACACATACACACACACACACACACACACACACACACACACACACACACACACACACACACACACACACAGAGTATATCTCTTCCAGGCTATAATATGAAGCATACTGGCCAAGAAATGTTGACTTCCAACACTGCTCTGAGCATAAGCAGGCCAGCAAGCTAGGAGATGTTTGCCAACAGTGAGGAGCCTACTTCCTGATCTCCTGTCAATTTAGGTAGACATAGCAGACCCCAACTTGTTCCTATTTGTCTGTCTCTGCTATGATGTAACCAGCTATATAGTCTGTAGTAAAGAAACTTGTTAGTGGTTTTTCTTCCCTCTGAATCACTCAAGTGAAAATCTCTTCTAACCCTACATAATATTTGCTGAAGTTTTCCATTAGTTACTTTTGTTGTTGTTGGGACCAAAATATCTGACAAAAGTGACTTAAAGAGGGAAGGGTTTATTGTGGCTTTGAGTTCAAGGGGTAGTATATCCTTGGGGGATGTATGGAGCATGGGACAGCTACTTCCACCTTGTCTCTGCTCAGGAAAGAGAGAGATGCATTTGGCTACTCAGTTCCCTTTCTCTTCTTCAGTTCGAGATCCAGCTCGGGCAGATAACACAATGCACATTCAGGGTTGGTCTTCCCTCTTGAGAGACTCTTTCTGAAAACACATTCACAGACAGACGTGTTTCTACAGTGACTCTAAATCCAATCAAGCAGATGCTGAATTAGCTGGCAGAAAACTAGAGCACATTCCATGTGTGTATATAATATTTCTGCTAATATTCTCATTCAAAGATGGTTGTTGTAATACTGGCCCTGTCTCTCAGAGAGGCAATCCTCTGTGTCTAATGGAGGAGAAAGGTGAAGACAAAACTGTAAGGTTTAGGTCACAGAAATGCTTTTGGGAACCTAGTTATTATTCCTTTGATTTTTTTTGTTGTTAAATGAAGAGCTTCAGCCAAAGCCTGATGTCTGAGTGTGCTTCATTTTTCTCTGCCTATGAAATAATAAGACTATGTCTGCTGCACAGTGAAAATGTCAGGACCTGAATGAAAGGTGAGTAGTACCTTGCATGGAGAGACTACTTACAAACAATATCCAGTTTAATGCAGAAATCGAGAAGTGCCAAGACTATAAAAACACTCATCTTTAGCTATGGATAGACAGAGATAGATCCTCAGTGGCAATTTTTATTTTAAAGAAAATTCTGTTTTCTGAAAGTTTTAATTTATATAGATATATCCAGGGGCCGGAGAGACAGTTCAGCTGGTGAAGGTGTTTGTGGCCAAGCTTGGTGACTTGACTCTGATCCCCCAGGACTCATACATCGAAAGGGGTGAACCATCTCTCAGACATTGTTGTCTGATCACCATGTGTATGACATGGCATGCAGA
The DNA here is from genome assembly GCF_003668045.3 of Cricetulus griseus. Classification (NCBI taxonomy): domain Eukaryota; kingdom Metazoa; phylum Chordata; class Mammalia; order Rodentia; family Cricetidae; genus Cricetulus; species Cricetulus griseus. The sequence continues at coordinate 153,006,209 of NC_048597.1, read as the reverse complement.
ACCCCATCCACATGCAATCACACACAAACACATACATAAATAATAATGTTAAATCTATAAGCTATTAGCAATAAGAAAACCAGTTTCTTTTTCTTTCCTTCTTTTCTCTATTTTTTATTTATTTGTTTTTAAGACAAGGTCTTACTATCTACCTCTGGTTGTCTTGGAACTAGCTCTGTAGACTAGGCTGGCCTTGAACTCACAGAGATCCACAGGCTTCTGCCTCTAGAGTACTGGGATTAAACGTATGAGCCACTACACCTGATGTAAAACCATTTTCTTTATTGTTTCTTCCTGGTGTTGGTTTCCTCTGCCTGGTTGATGTGCCCTTTTGGCAGACACAGGGTTTTGTCCAGGTGTCACTTCCTGTGCCTTATAGAACTATATTTATTATGTATAATATGAATTGTGTCAAGCTACATTTTGCTGTCAGTTCTTCTATCTAGAAAGACTTAGGTTGATTGTAGACTATAAAGTTTTTACTTGAAAATGGTCTATTCTCACCACCCAAACACATCAACAGATTAGAGGCTAGACAGGACAACACTTTATACCTGGGAATTCTATCTCAGATATCCATGTCTCTTCTTTCAAACATCCAATGTATAAACAGCAAAAGGAACAGTGTTCTGTGTGCATGGAGGGTTTCCTGTTAGGTCTTTCCCTGGCTCTCAGACGGTGCTCCACTTGCTGGTGACAAAGAGGCTAGAACTAATTTGTTAGAGAATTCTGAGCAAGCAACCACTTTAAAGAGTCATGCAACTGCATCTTCCCTTGGCCTTTCAAGCACCCACTTCTGCAGAAGAGCCTCTGCCCTCAGCCAAACAAGTACCCTTTCTTTCTCAAGTATCATCAAAGCTCATACCAATGAATGTTTGATGATGTTTGAAGATTATTCATTGATTCAATATAGATTTGTATGATGATTGCATGCCCAGCAATGCTCTTAGGTGCCAAGGTTTAGGATGGCACGAACAAGCCCCCATACACACCTGCCCATCCTCTTACACCTCACATTGTAGAAGGAGAGGGAGAAAGCAGTGAACAAGGAAGTTAAGCACATAGAAATTGATAGAAATATGTTTAAAAAGATAGAGTGGCAAGCAGCCAAGAAAGTAAGGAAGAAATGAGCTTTTACAAATGGCAAATTAGAAAAGGGGCCATAACACCAGCCCCTCCGTGCAGATGACCATCCCATGGTGGGTAGAATACCAATTATTACTTCTGTTGGTGATCTTTCCAGAAGACATAACAATCAAGCTAACATACAAAGAAGGACACTGATGATAAAAAGAAAAAAAGAAAATAGCATATGTTGAGTACTAGGCATTCTACTCAGCAAGTCCAAGTTCACCTTGGAATCCTTTCAATCCCCAAAGGAGCTAATGTTAATTTTGAACCAATAAGAATAAAGAGAGAGCAGAGTAAAGTCACTGGTCTGAAATCACAAAGTTAGTGACAGCCTTAAGGGACTCTGAGTCCCCAGCTCATGATACTAAGAAACTCTTTGCCACAAGCTAGGTACAGCTAATACACTCAATAAACATCTCCAGGAGCTGCAAGGATTTCATTGTCTTCCATGAGAGAGTGAGCCAGGTGTGGGGCACATGCCCATAATACTAGTGAAAGCTTGAGGATGAGTTCAGCTACACACTGACTTCAAGGCCAACTTGGGATACATGAGACTTTGTCTGGAGAAAAGAAAACAGAATCCATAAAAACAAGGCTGGGCTTTGGTAGTACAGGTCTGAAATCACAATACTTGGGAGGTGGAGACAGGAAGATCAGGAGTTCAAGGTCATATTTAGCTAAATAAATTTCTCAGGACTGGCCTGGGCTACATAAGGCCCTGTCTCAAAGAAGAAAGAAAGAATGGAAGGAAGGAAGGAAGGAAGGAAGGAAGGAAGGAAGGAAGGAAGGAGGGAGGGAGGGAGGGTGGAGGGAGGGAGGAGGGGAGGAGGGAGGGAAGGAAGAAGGAGGGAGGGAGGGAGGAAGGAAGGGAGGAGGGGAAGGGAGGGAGGGAGGGAGGGAGGGAAGGAGGGAGGGGGAGGCTAGTGCCTATTTTTGGCATTTGACTTGTGGAGACACCTACTAAATTCAGCCCTCCCACTTCACTCGACACCACAGTGAAGCCTACACTCTTGGAGAAGCAAGCAACCAGCATACTGTCACTTTCTTGGGTGGTTTCTGGATCTTCTTCTCTTGAACTAAAATAAAATAAAGGGAAGCAAGACAAACCCACAGAACAACATTGGAGCTCACCAGGAAAGAAACATGGATGAGTAGCCCAAGGTTACTGAAAAAGCTTTGAGAACACTGCAAACCAAGTCTGCCCTGTGCCCCATGAACATCCTACAGCCAGGACTGCCAACTCAGCAACAAGAGCCAAGGTCCTAGGGAAGACTGATCAGAGCAGGCATGAGGGCTGACAGGACAACTTACCTCTTGGCAGAGAACAACAAAGCAAAGCCCTCCGATTCCATGCTGTGCCCAGGCCATTTAATTACCCTTTAATTATTTATAACCTGCTTTATTCCAGAAATGATAAAAACAGACTAGAAACATGAAGAAAAAAAGAAAGAAGAAAATCATGGATAATACCATAAGATTAGGACAAAAGTGGAGCGAATACCTAAACACACAACACACACTGTGAAGACCTCCGTGCACATGAGAGTGTGAGATAGCATATCATTTCAGCCTGAGACTTGCCGAAAACCTCATCATGTGATATGCACAGCAACTAGAAGATGAAATATGTCTATAGTCTTTATTTAAAAGCATGTTGACCCCGCTCTGCACCATCTTGTCCAGCTGTGACATAAAGCAAAGGAAGGTTGAGCTCCATTCTGCAGGAGACAAGATGGAGTGGGCAGAATGCAGGCCATTCTCTATACTGGTTGATCTAACAATAAATGGCATCATGACTGGCCAGTACACGAAGGAAGCTGACCCACGGTAGGAACTTCAGAAATGCTGCCTGGTATTGTGAAGATGTAGACAGAGAGGATGAGGGTGGAAATGGATGAGGAGGAAGTGGAAAGGAAGAAAACTCTAAGACAGCTCTGGCAGTCACCCATGACGTCATCATGGGAAGTCATCTTGTCGACTAGACTTGTCTCTAAAATTGAGAAAATACTACTTCACAGGCTTAATGTGAAGACCAGTTGTGACAACAGGTGAGAAAGCTTTTGAAAATGAGGAGACTTTTACGAAAAGAAAGAGCATAACCAGTGGGCATTGCTCTGACAGCAGACAAGACTGTGTACAGCTCTGTCTCTTGGGGCATTATCTGGTTGAGTACAGCTGAGACAACAATTCCTGACCTTCCACCTGATGCTCTGGAAACATTGGTTGTAGATTTTGGTCAACTCTTTCCACTCTTCACCCAGGGGCACCTACCCCTCCATCCTCCAGCACCCAGCCCTTCTCTTTGAACATCTTCCCTGCCCTTCCTGACCCCATCACCTACAGATGGTTCCTTACTTACCATTGTTTGACTTGTGATTTTTTTTTTAACTTCATGATGCTATACAAGCATAAACACATTCACAAGAAACAACGAGCTTTGAACTTTGCTCTTTTCCCAGGCTGGGAATTAGAGGCCTGATGTTCTCTCCTGATCTTAGGCAGAGAAACCAAATAACAACTCCAAGTGGATGCTGCAGGTGAGAAGCCCATTCTGCACCATATCAGGTTGCTGACTCCTGCCCCTTCAGTAAGCTACATATATTCAATGCATTTTTCAACTTGTGATATTTTCAACCTACAGCAGGCTAGCTCTATTGTAAGTTGTGAAGCCTTAGTTTTCCAATATAAAATAATAATAATAATAATAATGAAGATGAAGATGATGACATTGTCAGTTAACATTTCAGTTTTCCTGTCTAGGTCAGGAGCTATAAGCTCCTTGGAAGTGAGGGCTATAGCTGTGACATGCAGCTACTGCCAGCATGTATAAGGAACTCAGTAAGTGACCAATGGCTCATAAAGGACTAAAAGTGGATTCAAGATGTAAAAGATCACTTGCATGGATCTCTTTTCCCCTGAGACTGCCATGGTACTTAACTGATTGCCATTCTTTCTTGAACTGAGCATGTGGCACCCACACCCTCAACTGGAGTTAATGTGTGATAGAAGTTGGGCTTAAAGCTATGCTATTTCAAGTTTCAAAGACAGATTCTAGAAAGCTTATCAACATTTAAAAAAATGTTTGGATCAGAATTTTTTCATCTCAGAACATTGATGAGGGTTCAATAAATCAGTTCAACAAACATTTATCTTGAACCAAGTCCTTTTCTCTAAGCATTTTACAACTTTGCACAGTTCAAAGGAAATTAAATCCTTCTATTACTCCATCACTTGTTCATAAATCATTAATACATCGGTTAAAATGAACCTCTTAAGATGAAAAAAATCCCCTCATTGAAGTTGTTAAAAGCAGATTTCCCTCTCAAACATGGAGGCCATCTTTTGCAGAAGAGAAGCCTAAGCACACTAAGATAGTGTTGCCTCCTAGTCTATCCTGTTTGAAGTCTTTGATTAAATACAATTCCCTATAACATATCTGTGTTTTCTGAGTGTACTTAAGATTGCAGTGGCCATTCAAAGTCACTCAACAAGTGAGATATCAAAACCTCCAGACATTTGCCATCAAATAGTGAAATGCCAATAGATGTTTAAGTCATCTCCAGAAGGATGGAAAAATAAAAAGACTCACTCTGCCCAGTTCAGCTAGCATGTAACATATGACCTTTCTCCCAAGCCTTAGAAATAAGTTTTGTATTAAATGTGGTAGCAGCACTGAATAGAGAGTCTTTAAAATAAAAGATTGTTTAAAGACAATGGCTATTATCATCTAGTACTCAGTCAACTGAAGGTCAGCCAACCTTGTATTTGGATATTCCCATGAAGATAAAATATGGGAGTTAATTGGCTTATGTCAGAAGAGTAAAATGCCTTAAACAAAATGTAGTCCATGCCAATCAAATGCTACAAGCAGAATATTTTCTCAGGAAGTCACATGAGTAACACCTGGAGAGGGGAGGTAGAATGTCTAAAATAACAGTTAGTGATGTGTTTCCTCTGAGGGGGGGTCTATCTTCCTTTCCCCATGGAGCTATGAAGAGTGAAATTCCTCTGAAATGAACTGTCTGAAGGCATTCCAAAACCACTGCCAGTGATAAACTGATCGAATACAGTTCTACACTAAATTCCCATGCAGAAGTTACCCTGAATCAAGGATTTGTCTCACATAGTGAGAATGCTCAGTTCCTTCAAATCCATCATTCTCAATTGTTGGAAGCAACACTTGCCCTGTGTCAAATAACAGTGGACATAAGCATGCCAGGTCTGAAATTCAGCTCAACTTTCTCTTAAAGTTGCATAGACTACCCCAGAATGAATCTCTTCTGCATGTTTCCCATTAATTAGGACCCCAGAAGCTAAAGCACTATTCTGAAGTTGTATTGAAACACACACACACAGACACAGACACAGACACACACACACACACACACACACACACACACACACACACACACACACACACACACCTCTAAAGAGTAACTATAACTATATTTGCTTTCTTAAGGAGCAATCATGACATATTTCTGTATTTATCCAAAGGAAATATAATGAAGTACGGCCCTAATGAGCAGTGGATTGGAATCTAGTGCAGTTTCTAGAAGCAAAGAAACTATTAATTACTAATTAAAAGTTTGGTAATCACACTAAAGAGAAAGAACCAAGGTACTGACAAAGGAAAAGCCAGGTAATAGAAAAAGATAGTTGTATTTCCTGAGAAAGGCAAAACTATACATCACAGGTGTGGACAGCAGAATCTATGGACAGTAGTTGGGGGGGATATTGAGTAGTTTAGGCTCCTAACATAAAATATTATAGATATTGAAGGTGTTGGTGGCATACGCCTTTAATCCCAGCACTCGGGAGGCAGAGGCAGGCAGATCTCTGTGAGTTTGAGCCCAGCCTGGTCTCCAGAGCAAGTGCCAGGACAGGCTCCAAAGCTACACAGAGAAACCCTGTCTCAAAAAACATATATATATATATATATAATTATATATATATTATATATATATATATTATAGATGTGCAGTAGAATCGCCCCTGGAAGAAAGAAGAAAGTCTCTTATATATCACCAATATTGACAGAGGAGGGTTTCCCTACAGAAAGCAGTCTGGATAGAACATGCCTACTGGTCCCTGACATAGATGGGCCTCCACCTGTGGTCACATCTCATTACTGTGGTTCTGAAATGAATTATGTGAATGACAAGTCCTAAATGGAAGAGGTCCTGTCCCCACCTGCAATTTCAGCCTTCCCACTGTCCTCATTGAGTCTTGAGCCATTGTATTCATCTTTTCTGAACAGGTCACTGTCTAAACATCATGAACACCAAGTTCAAGAACAATAGAATAGAGTATAAGACTACCAACCTAGCATTTGTAGATGAGCTGAGAGCTCAACAGGAAAGCAAAGCCATGAGAATATGATTGAAATGAGGCTTATGGCTGGGTTCAGAAGATGGGCAAGGGAGATATGCCAGGGATGGTGAAACACAATGGGCCTGCTAAAGGTGATGAAGAAATAAAAGGGGGAAAGTTTTATTTATAGTCATTCTGATCTACAATTTCAACATACCTTTGAAACCTAACAGTGTTGCAGGCTGTTTTCACTCTTACCCTTTGCTCTTTTGGAGGTCTGCCGCTAAGCTCCCAAATAAATACACAGGGAATCTCATTCTTTCTTATGAATGCCCAGCCTTAGCTTGGCTTGTTTCTATCTTTTTCCTCTGGGCTTCTATCTTTATTCTATATACCTTTCTTCTTACTCCAAGGCTTGCTGTGTAACTGGGTAGGCTGGCCCCTGGAGTCCTCCTCCTCTTGCTCCTCAATCTCTTCCAGATTTTTCCTCCTATTTATTCTCTCTGCCTGCCAGTCGTTCAGCACTTTATTAAACCAATCATGTGGTTTATACAGACAAAGTAACACAGCTTTGTGGAGTTAAAAAATGTAACATAAAAGAATGCAACATATCTTTACATCATTAAACACATGTCCCACAGATAAATAAATGTAACCCATCTTTAACTAATATTCTACACATAAAAGTATTGCATATTTTGGATAGGTGTCTGTTTCCAGATCCAACTAACAATCTTATTATTTCAGAAACAAGGCCATATATTTAATTTTTGTCCCTCCAATTGTCCCAGTTATTTTCAGCAAGAATTCCAAATTTACTCAGGAGGGTGTACTAGGCTTTCTTTCTTTTCCTCTCCAATGGCATTAATGGCCCTGGTAATTCAGCAACTCTGTACCAAGTTACTTACTTCTCTGAAGTCCTTCTTGCATCATCTGTTAAATGACCTCTTTGAATAAACTGCCAATCTGCAAATCTCATGTATATACTATAATAACCATTGTGTCCCCCAAATGAGAAAAACTCTGTTGAGAAAATACAAAGCTCTTTCAACACAATGTATAGATGTAGTCAAAACTAGCAACTGTCTGTATGCAAGGCAAAAATCATGGGACATAGCTGGAAAAGAAGGAGGTGAACAATTCACACATGAACATCTGATACACACGGGTCAGGGAGAGTAATGAAAAATAAAAGGAGAAGGATACTCAGATTTGTCATGCAGTGAAATATTGAGATATCCTACTTCAGCTTGCATTTTCACAGAGGTAGATTGGAATTGAATTCTACAAATGCATGTTTAAATCACATCAACTTTCACCTCAGAATGGAAGTCTGCATTATCCTCGAGTGTGTGATTACATTTGAGGAAAGTCTGTAGCATCTGTTAGATTGAGTTTGAGGAAAGCAAGAGAGGAAGGGAAATTATTTCTCCCAACCTTCCCACAATGCTCTAGACACATTTGTTCATGCCTTCTGTCAGCTCCTTTCACTGCCAGTCTTCCTCATCCATCCATCCTGCAGGAGCCAGCCCTTCTCTCAACACATCTTCCCAACCCACTAGTCTCCACCTACAAATGATTCCTCACTTAACAGTTGTTCGACTTGTTTTTGTTTTGGTTTAGTTTTGGGGTTTGTTTTTTGTTTTGTTTGTTTTTTCTTGATGCTTTGGGGGATCTGAAATACTCTTCTGGCCTTCTTGGTTGCACACACACACACACACACACACACACACACACACACACACAAATAAATATAACTCTTAAAAAAAGTTGTAAGGAACAATGAAATTTTTCTTTATCTGCAGCGTACCTTAAAATGTTCTGTTAACATACATCAGAATTTGGAAATCACCAGGAACAATTTCTCATTCCTATACAGGATTGAAGACTCTTGGGACCACACCAATTCAGTGGCATGAAGACTGCTGTACAGATGGGGTAGAATTGCCATTCAAGCTCTAGATTTCTCTGCATCTGCATGGCGTGGCTGGCCTCTTGTTTGGAACAAAGCACAAATCACCGAATTTTCCTCCAGCAGCATTTTGTTGGAGGTACTTCTGCTGGGGGTGAATTGCTGAGCCCCAGTTTCAAAGAAAGCTCCAAGCACCTTGGAAGGAGGGCTGGTTTCTAAAGAAATCCCCATGTAGGGAATGTGCCTTCTTCTTACTGGCCCATCCGTCACTATCAATCTCCAATAATACAACAGAGATGGCTCAATACATGGAAACATTGTGAAGGGATTATATATGCCAGAGACATCTCATCTTATATTTCCATTAAAAACTCCCAGCCACACCAACAGAAAACTCTCATTCCCAAACAGGGTGCCTTGCAGCAAGTGAGTGATGGACTGAACTGAAAGAGCACTCTAAGGAAGAAGAGTTGCAAAAGAGAATGAGAATTGCCAAAAGAAAAAAGGAAGGAGGAAAGGAGGGAAGGAGAGAAGGGATGGAAAGAAGGAGGAAAGATGAGAGGAAGGAAGGAAGGAAGGGAGGGAGGGAGGGAGGGAGGGAGGGAGGAAGGAAGGAAGGAAGGAAGGAAGGAAGGAAGGAAGGAAGGAAGGAAGAAAGGAAGGAAGGAAGGAGAGAAATTCACAAGTAATCCAGGAAGACAGGATTGACTTTTTTGATCCCACACTAACTTTTAAGGCTTAAAACTTGCAAACTTCAACTTTCAACACATGCCACTTTCTGCAACTTTGTTTTCTAAACAAGGGTGACAGGTCTGCAAAGTAGACAGAAGTCAATCCATATGGGCTAGTAACATGGCTATGTCTGTGACCATCAATGGGAAGGACTCTGAGCCTCTTAAGCTTCCCTTTCCATGTCTTTTGCAGACTTCACTGGGCTCACAGTTTAATGACATACATGTCAGCCTTAAAAGAATTGTGTATTTCAAGGAAACCCTTTCTCAGGTTTTTCTCTGTCAACTTGAGAAAGTCATAGAGTAGCATCTTAGAAGTAATTTGTTGCATTTCTGGAATGAGAAGAACTGAATGCTAGAGACACAGGAGATGGAGCACTCTGCTCACTCACAGCAATAATTCTCTGGAAAACATTGGTGTGTATAGCTTGGAACCCTCTTGAGCTATCAGTGCATCTTTGACAACCACATAGTCAGAAAAGATACACCCTGAAAACTACTTGAGTAATTCCTCCTCTTCCCATTTTTCTGAAACGATTCATGCCGCTACTACCTTTAGTTGTCACAAATCCCCATGTGACTGGTCAGTTTTTATCTTGCTTGACCTAATGCTGATGTAGGCTCATGATGCTCAATCCTTCATAAACAAAGCCTTCCAACAGATAAGTGCTCAGTAGATACAATGCGTGATAGAGAATAGCCACAGCATGTTTTTTTTTTTTTTTTTAAGGTGATACTCAAAACTAAAGTGGCAAAAGTTATGGTAAAGATGTGTAGCCATACTGCATTCAACTTTACAAATGGGCCTTTTATTTTGATAGTATCATTGCTATTAAATCCAGCAACCGTTACATTGACTTTATAGCAATTTTTTCCCATGAGTTTCATCACTTCACATATTTGATGTCTCTTCACCCTCCATTTTTATTCTCGCCCATGCCTGGCTCACTAGTGGCCATCTAGGAATGGCTAGAACATAGCAGGGAGCTGGCCCTGTTATAACTGGGCTTTGTTATATAATAAGTTATGTACTATGGACTATGTAATATGTCATAAACTGACACACAATGTTCATTCCCCAGCTCAGGTCTTGTTGATTTGTTTGGTTTGCATCTCTTGTTTGAGACAAGGTCTCACTCTGTAGCCCTGGCTGGCCTGGAGCCTGCTGGGCATCAATCTTCCAGCCTCAGCCTCCCAAGTATTGGACTTCCAGGTAGGAGCCACTACAGCTGGCTCAGTTCCAAGGTTCTATACAGCTTGTACAGACTATATGCACTTCTCTGGGCTTCCTGACAAAGCTTCCTAACTCCCCTTCTTCCACTGTATGAAGGTCAAGGAGTTTAATGTCTGCATCCCAGTGTTTATCAGCAGCACTAAGATATGATTTTTGTGTGGATAATCAATACACCATGTGACCATACCTGCACTGCCCTCTCAGTACAAGGGCTCCCATCTATCAAGCTCATGTGTGTATTCAATAAGCCAATTTTCCATTATTGTTGCCTCATTTTCTAAAGAAACCGAGTTTCTGATCATTAACACTGCCAATGAATTCAGCCCAAATAAATGTCTGTAAGGCTGTTTTATCCTTCCTACCCTAATAATAGAGATTGCAGCTAAATTATGTCAATTTGAAAATTCTTCAGAGTTTCCATCATTCTTTATTCTGAAAATAAACAAATGGTCTTGGGCCACTGATCATTCTGGATTTTAGAGACCTTGGCAGATTATTCTCCAGTCCACATGGCACTGCTGTAACTATTTGTTCTTTCATAGATTCAGATAGGAGGCCTTTTCTTTGTGAACTAGTAATTATATTCCTTCCTATCTGTAAAACAGTGTGGCTAAAGCCTCCAGTGTCTCAGATAAACACCAGCAATGACACCTATATGACAAACTAGTTATGCCTATTTTACCAATAGATTCAAAAAACAAAAAACAAAAACAAACAAACAAACAAAAAACCCACAAACCTGACCTCCAACAGGCAGTGACATATTAAGCTAAGTTAGTCAGTAAGTTCAGAAGGTAGAATTCCACCCTAGTCTTCCCATGCCCCAGTGTAAGGATAAATCTTTCTGCCAGCCGCCCAAGCCCCGCTGCCATGTGGGTGCCCAAAATAACACACAGAGATTAATATTAGGTACAATGATGCTGGCCAATAACTAAGATTTCTTACTTGCTAGTTCAGTTTTAATTATCAACCATAATTACTAATCTATATATTTCAAAAAGACTTATCTTATCGAGGACACTGGCCTATGCATCCTGTCTTCCTGGGGATCACATGAGAGAAGAGAGGAGGAGGAAGAGAGTGATTTCCTGCTTGTCCCTGATTATATTCTGAGTTTGCCTGATATATCACTTCCTGCCTGGATCACAAGAATTCTCTTTACTACGTTTCCCAGAATCCTCCTTCTCTCCTAGTCCCACCTAACTTGCTTCCCTATTGGCCAACAGTACTTTATTTATCAACCAATAAGACAAACATATACACAGAAGTACCTCACCCTTCACCCCAGTACAGAGATCTCCACTACAAATTGAACAACTGCCTGCTCTGGTGTTGGGAACATGCTGCCTCCAGCACACACATGTTCTTAAGAGCATGGCTGCCTCTTTCACTCCTGGTAAATTGCTTATCATCAGAATTCCTTCCAAATTAGGTGGACAAAGATACCTAAGATGATGACTTAAGGAGAAATTGTTGGAATGATTTTTGTTTGTCTTGGTTTGTTTATGGTTTTTTAGTTTTTTCCATGTACTTTCTTGAGAATCCTACTTCTTGGGAGATATTTCCCACTTTTCAAGAGCTCTCAGGGCTTGGTATGTTTAAGGAGACCAAAGACAATCTCATCAAAGAATGGAACACCACACAGCATGTTACTAAGGGAGAGGGTGTTAGACACTAAGGACAGAACCTAAAATCTTCTATTTATAATTACTAGGCACCTCCCCCAATGGTCTATAAAAGCCCCAGAACCCCCACTTATCTGATAGACCAATCTCATGACCTCTGCCCAAATGCAATGCATGAATCTGTGTTCTGAACATCTCTGTGGGGGTGTCTCTCTGTGCACTCAATCTCAAGGTCCCCAGTCACACAACAGAAACTTTTCAGACTCCACAACAGTCAGGACTGAGATTTCTTCGAACTAATCCAGTGAACCTCAAATCATTCTATCTGTTCCTGAACCTGTCTATCATATTCTCAGCATACCCTAAAAGAGCCTCAGATTCTTTGTTCATGTCTTCTACAATCTGCTTCAAAGTAAACTGGAAAGGCCAGAGACACAGACATTCTAACCCCACCTTCTTTCCCTATACTACTCACAACTGTCTTCCCTGGGCTCTGAGAGTATCTGTTGGACACCTTTATTAGCATGAAAGGTTTCATTCACCTCTGCCTGGCCTCTGAGTCCTGGTCTCATGCCTCATGCCTCATCCCTCATGCTTTTGATTGTCCTTGTGGTACACTGGCTATGGACCATAGTATTCCCCATTTCTGAGGCTTGATAGAACAGGTTGACAGCAACCTTGTTGACAATGGTACTATACAAGGTGCACTGAGCAACCACCTACCTTCTGCCCTCCTCAGAGCTTCTCCAGGTTTCCAGTCCTGAGCCCATTACACAGTAAAACCTTTCCAGGCTCGCACTAGGACCTAGGCCATTCCAGAGTGAAAGAAACTTCAGAGTCCTGATATGCGCTATGTGGATTGTTCCTGTTTCCAGGACACTAACTAGAAAGGCTACCTGGGAGTCAGTGGGGAAATCTGACTGTTGATCAGAAAGACCACATAAAGAGAATTGGTAGGTGTAATACCACCTGATCACAGAAGAAAACATATTTAAAGGTTTTTAATCAAATATTTAGGGTTCAAAGTTAAATGATTTTAGGCTCTTGCCCTAAGATGCTTCAATAAACAACCAAATTACTATATCACAATAGTACTACTAATAAAGTCTAAATGAAGGATGTGTGAGAAGTCTTTATGCTGTTCTCTTCATTTTTCTACCTGCATGAACTTGTTCTTGGGAATTTGACAGGAATGTGAAACTGTGCAACATGACAGCATTCCGACCTTGCTTACAGAAGGCCACCTTCATCTATGAGGCAATATCCAAGTACACTGTCCTTTTCACATGTCTTCTCTAGAAAAGACTTGCTTCTCTGGATATTTCTTTTGCAAGTAGAGTTTAGACACATAGAAACTGAAAAGCATTTTTTAGTGACTACTACAATAAATGTCTCATACAGCCCTATCACAATAGTTGCCTCCTGAGGTCTCATGTGTGCTGGAGAGCTCAAAGGACTGCTTTCTGTCCAGTTAAACACTCAGAAAATTCCAAAGGAGGAAGAAGGAGAGGGGAAGAAAGAAAGGAAAGGGAGGGGAAAGTTGGAAGAGGAAAAAGAAAGGCTAAAAAAATTTGTGTCAACTACACTAAAAGAAATTTGTAGACTGTCTTCATCAGATTTAACAAACACCTTGGATATTAACCACAAATCAGGCACTGTTCTACGTTCCATCCAACTCTGAGCTTGAATTCAGATTTTCTCAGCTCTGAAGATTTTCAGCACGAAAATAGGGCAGCTTCTAGAAAGTGCCCCTCAAACATCCCAAGTCCATGTGAAAATGAGAGACTAGGAGAGAAATCAAAATTGCTCCAATGAGGAAAGGCAGCAAAATGGATGGGTTGACGTGAAGCTGAGTAGAGCAAAATCAAAGTCCTGAGACGAAGTTACCAGAGAGATAGCAGGAGCAGAATCTGCCACACATGATGCAAAAGCACATTTCCTTTCAAAGCCCAGAGCTTTTCAACCCCAAATAGCTTTCTTTTTCCCAGGGATGCACGCCGCCAGTGTTCTGCTTTAATCCTACATAATGGAAAATTATCTTCCTCTAAACACTTACTCCTTTTCTCACTGCACACCCTTAGGAAGGAGTCCTTTTCCCTGCCTGTTTTCTATTGCTGTGATAAAATATGACCAAAAGTACCTTGGCAGACAAAGGGCTTATTTGGTTTATAGGCCCAGGTCACAGTCCATTATGAAAGGAAATCAGGGCAGGAATTCAGGACAGGAAAACAGAAAATGAAGCCAAAGCTACGGAGAAATATTTCTTACTTGCTCTTATACGCTCCTGTTTTGCTCAGTTTGCTTTCATAAACAACCCAGAGCCATCTGCCCATAGTGAGTGGGGCCCTTTCATATCAATTATTAATAAAAAAAAAAAATGTCCCACAGACTTGCCTACAAATGTCATTATTTAGTGGAGGAATTTTCTCAGTCGAGATTCCTTCTTCCCAAATGATTCAGGCTTATGTGAAATCAACAAAATCAACCAGGAAACCTTGAGACAATCTTGTTATGTCACTAAAAACAGAATGACTGATGTCCAGAGCCTCTTCACAGTGCTGCTGAGCTCTGAGATGGGCTGGCAGTCAGGACAAAATCACCCACAGTTAGAATGACACAGGAAAGATGAGAGCAGAAGCCCCAGTTATGGGTGGCCCTAAGCCCAATAAGGTGGTCGTCCATTAAGGCTTCCAAGCACCTACAGTCACAGGCATAAACTGAGCTGCCCCACAGGTAATTACTGTTCATTTAGCCCAGGGTAAAAAAGTGGTCATGAGTATAATGCTTTAGAAGACATGAGTCATTTTACATTAGCTTTGATGGAGTTAATAGGGTATCTGTATGTCCATCAGGGTGGGGCTGAGGGAAGCTGACAGATTACCTGTGTGTGTACCAGTATACAGCTAAGGACAGCTGTGTAGGAGAGAGGGTGAAAAGGGTCCCTAGCAATGTTTTACCCTTCTGAGATATCACCATGCTTTAGGAATGCTGACCCTGGGCACAGATCATATGAGCTTAGAGATCTGAGTGTTCATAGACATACATGCACATTCATGTCTATTGTGGTACTGCCTACAATAGCCAAGGTTGAGAACCAGCCTAGATACTCATCATCAGACGAATAGATGAAGCACACAGGGCCCTATTAGTCCATGTTCAGAGACTATGAGTCAGAGGAATGCTCAGCCCTATGTAGAACATCTGTATCACACTCCTTCACCCAAGGCTCGGTGGAAGAGGAGCAGAAAGACTGGAAGAACCATAGGCAGTACATGTCTGCAACAAAATAGTACCTTCTGGACATGAGAGGGTTTAGCAAACATGGACTCACAGTAGCTGTGACTACATGTACAAACCCTACACAAGACTAAGTGACACAGAATGCCAGCATGGGACAGGAAGTCCCACTCCTTGATGAGAAGCTATGGGCTTGTGACTGTTTCTGGGGGAGGGAGAGTCAGTTTTCTTTAATGGTGTGACACCTGGTATAGCAGTCACACTCCAGGGCACTTCTTACATCCAGAAGTGCTGTGTGGCTAGGGAGGGGAGCGGGGATCTGGTAAGGGATGGAGAGGATTTTGAATATAATCAAAATATGTTGTATGAAATTCTCAAAACATTATTCAAGGAAGGAAAAAAGAAAGAAACCTGTGTGTTCCACTTAAGTCTGATTCACTCCTTGAGTGTCTTTAACTTGAATGGGCAAATTGGGACTACCATGATCCTTTCTGCAGAGTGACAGGTGGCCCTGGTAAAAATATGTTCTCTGTCTGAGGTGCTTGGAACTGCCGCAGCCACCTGGAGCCCAAAGTCCCAGAGTTGAATCTTCTGTTTGTCATGTCTTAATCCTGGTACCTTTGCAGGCAGCAGGCGGCCTAAGAAGCCAGCATTTCTAAGACAATAGATTGCAAATAACAACAGCTCCTTTGTAGCATTGCTAAGAAAAACGAGATAAAATCATGTCCATTTACTCTGGCCCTGGACACATGGGGAAGGGCCCAGGCCCAGCACAGGAAGATTTGGTGGACTTTGCAGAGCCCTCATTGAGGGCCCTACCCTGCCTGGGGAGTGGTGCATGGAGGGGGTGGGGGGTAGGTTGGGGGTAGGGGAGGAGGGATGGGGGTGAGGGGAGGGAGAGGAAGAAGGGACTTACATGTGAAACAAGTTTGTTCCCTAACTTGAATTAATAAAAAAAAAAAATCATGTCCATTTTTAAAAGTTTAAAAATGCCACTCAAATGTGATCTATCTCCCCACCCAGCAAATGCAAGTACTACCCAGGCAGGAGTAACCACCCACACAGTTCCTTGTATTTGTCTCTTGTCAGATTTGTAAGGCTTTTTCACAGGAAAAATGGAGTGGACATTCCAATAATTATCTCGTGAAACCAGATCATGAAAAGGCTCGGCTGTATGTCCTAGACATAGAAGTTTGTGTCAATGTGCCTCGATTTAATATCTCACTTGTCACTCACGGCGAACATAGTTTCAGGGACTGATATTCCGATGCTCTGTGGTTGAAAAAAAAATCTCATAAGGAAGATGAGAATTGTGACTTCACTAGTCACCTCCCTGCCCCTAGAAGTTTCCATCATTTCATTAAAGAAAGAAAAACCTACCCCATGCTGCTCGACAGGGTGACTGGCTCCTGAACAGTCAAGACGCTATTTTCAAACACATTCTTTCCCTGCTTTTCTGTCCCCATGGGGCCCTGCTCTAATCCTGGCCTTCTGCAACCCCAGGCTGTGGCTTCAATCTTACAGAGCAGATTTTCAAACAAAGTCCCCTTGCTGAGCTTGAAGCTCTGCCCTCCAGAGCTGCAGGCCTGCCTGTCAGGGGGTGAGGGGCCTCCAATGCTGAATTTACTTCTCACAACCTGGACACCTCGCTCTGTCCCCACCACCACCCCCCCTCATCCCTCCAAGGCCCACTCCTCCCCACTCCCCTACTTCATTCCAGAGTTCTGAAGCCATGACAGAAATAAATTAGCTAGAGGTTCAGGTCACACCTTGGAGAGCAGTAAAGCATTCTGTAGGAAATCAATAGAGAAGATGGGATTCTCCAACTGCTGAAGCAGAAGGGACCATACATTAAGGGCTGGATGCAAACCAAACAAAGGAGCCTGTGAAATGTCTTCCTGGGAGGGGAGAGCAGATCCCCCTGACTCCATTCATTTGAGCACCTGCACTCTAGATAGCCACCCTCACACCTGGCCTTGTCCCCCAGGAAGCTGACATAATGCCATGTGAACATGAGTGAAAATGAACACTGGAATTCAGCTTGTCAGTGTTGGTGTCAGAATCTCCCACCTGGAGAAGCTAAGTATAGGGAGCATAGATTTGTTCCAGGAAAACCATGTTCTGCTGCCACTAATAGTGAAAGCCAGGAAGCATTACCTGGAGTGTTAAGGGAAGTGAAATTTCTAAAGCCACCAAGGGTGGCGTGCCAAAATACACGGGCTTATACTCCACCACCAAAATGCAAAAAGCAAAAAGACACCTGTACAAAAAGACCACGTATGGCCAACAAAATATCTCAGTGGGTAATGGGGCTTGCCACCAAGCCGAGAACCTGAGTTCAATACCCAGAACCACATGATGGAAGAAGTGAACCGAGTTCCCCAAATTCTCATCTCACCTCCACACCTTCATACACACAGATACACACATCATATGCAAACATGATCACCATCAACAACAGCATCATCAGATTTTAAAATAAATAAACAAAATAGCAATGTAAAATCTACTCTGGAGTCAATTGTACAGATGAGAGAAATATACCTGAGTGGATACCACAAATGGAGCAATTACTGGGTGCTCATGACCTCATCTTCTCCTCTCTAGATTAGACTCATTCCCAAGTGTCTTCTCAACTCTGTCACTCTTCCCTCCAGAGATCTTTCACAAAGGCAGACTCTGGTGCAAACTGATGGGACAACCAAAGGCGGTGTCTCAAAGCAAAGTGCACAGCAGAGTTGCTAACACCACCCAACCTGTCAGCTGACAGAGCCATCAGTTCAAGTCTTGCCCCATGCCTGTTTGTGCAATCACAAGGCTGGAATGAAAACACACCTCTAAGTGGAAATCCTAAAATTCCTTTTGCTGTGTATCAAGAATTGGCTCCATGTACTCCCAAAGTCTGCATTCATTGACTGATTTTAAATAAACTTACTTCTTGATTTTTATCTTTGGATTTATTTCTTTCATGTGTTTTTGCCTGCATATATGTCTGTCTACATACCACCTATGTGCCATTTGCCTCAGGAGGAAAGAAAAGGGCATCAGATCCCCTAGAAATGGAGTTGCAAGTGTTTATGGGTGCTAGAATTTGAACTCAAGTCGTCTGTAAGAGTAACAAGTGCTCTTAACTGCTCAACTATGTCTCCAGTGTCTCACTGACGGACTCCTATTCTATTCCATTTGAGCATAATCCTCACACATTTACAATGGAAAGCCCTTATAAATTTAATACAGTCTTCTTTTTGAGAATGAGTGCTATTGTTTTGTTTAAAAAGAAGAGAAATGCTGAGACGTGAGATATATTGACTATAAGTTTATTATAAGGCCCAGCAGAATGGGGAGACTAAGAAGAGGAACAGGGGTAAATGGCTGACCGCCATGGCCGGTCGCCATAGAGAGACAGAGCGAGCACATAGGTGGGAGACAGAGTAGAGAGAAAGGAAGCTGAGAGGAAACAGAGCAGGGAAACAGAGAGAGGAAACAGAGAGAGTAAATGGGCAGGGACCTGCCTTTTAAAGGGGTCCTCTGAACCTGCGTGCAGACTTAGTTCCCATGGAACCTTGGGCTGACCAGGGTACTGCCTGTTCCACCAGGTAACAGGGGCAGGCCAGCATAATGCCTGAACCTTTCAATGAGTCTCACTACGTAGGTTACCCTGGCCTCCGAGTCACCTGCCTTGGTCTCCTGGGTGCTGGGATTCAAGGTGTATGACACCATGCTGGGAAGTCATCATTTTTAAATTTTTTAAAAAACTTAAATTAAAATATAATTACATCATTCCTCTTTCTCTTTTTCTCTCCAACCCTGCCCAGGTCCCTCCATCTTTCCCCCTCTCAAATTCACAGTCTTTTTTTCACTGATATAATCATATTTTATAATTTCAATTTTCAGATTTCTCTTTGTAGTTCTATATATGACATGAAAACTACCTGATTAATATTCTTTAAGTGCACTGTTAGAGACATTAAGAGCATCTGCACATGCCGAGTGATGGTGGCGCATGCCTTTAATCCCAGCATTCAGGAGACAGAGGCAGGCAGATCTCTGAGTTCCAGACCAGCCTGGTCTACAGAGTGAGTTCCAGGACAGCCAGGGCTACACAGAAAAACCCTGTCTTGGAAAGCAAACCAAAACAAAAAAGAAGGAGGGGGAGGGGAGGAGGGAGGAGAGAGGAGGTGGAAGGAGGGAGGGAAGAGGGAGGGAAGGAAGGAAGGGAGGGAAGGAAGGAAGGAAGGAAGGAAGGAAGGAAGGAAGGAAGGAAGGAAGGAAAAGAACATCCATGATATATTGTCAGGCTGCCATCTGTTGTCACCAACATCCTTTTCCAGGATGTGTTCACACCCCCAAATCAAACCTCTACCTATTAATAATACCTCTCAGGTACCCTTGGCCCTGACACCAGCATTTTACTTTCCCTGTGAATTCCATTGCTCTCTATACTTCATATGAGCAGAATCCTGATCATTCGTCCTTATATAATTGGTTACTTTCTTTCCATAACCTCAGTGTTGGTCCATGGTGCAGTATATGTCAGGATTTCCTTCATTTTTAAGACTGAGTAATATTCAACTGCATGGATATACCACATTTTTCTTATCCATTCATTCATTGAGGAGTACTTGAATTGCTTTGAGTTGCTTCTACTTTTGAGCAATTGTAACAATGCTACATGGAACACAGATACAAAAATATCTCCTGATTTCCATTCTTTAGATCTGAATCGCATGGTAATTCTTCCTTTTAGTTTCTTGAGGAGATGCCACATTGTTTCCAGGATGACTTTATGATAGAAGGCATCCCAGGAACTTAGGAGATCTCTCTGCTGGAAAAGCACTTACTGTCAAGCATGGGGACCCGAACTTGGTTCCTAGCCCCCACTCAAAAAGCCTTGTATGGCAGTGCTTGTCTGTAATCCCAGAACTGGAGGAAAGGGGTAGAGACAGGAGGATCCCAGGGACCCACTAGCCAGCCCAGCCCAGCCATTTGATGAGCTCCATTTGATGAGTTCAGGGAAAGATGCTGCCTCAAACACTAAGATGGTGACTGATTGAAGAAGGCATCCTATGTCTAGCCTCTAGCCTCCAAGTACACAGGAACAGGTGTGTGGATACAGAGAGGGGAGGGATGGAGAGAGAGAGGAAGGAAGAGAAAGGGAAAGGGAGGGAGGGAGAGAAAGGGAGAGAGGGAGAGAGTAGTTTAAAAAGTCAGTGTCCCTAATTCATGGTCCCCCTGTGCTGCAGTGGCTGTACATATACTTCTCTTAGGCAGGGTTCTTCCCTTGAAAGCTCCAGTCTGTTAGTCTTACTAGTGCTGTGATAAAGCACCATGACCAAAAGCAAGTTGTAGAGGAAAGGTTTATTTTACTTATACATTTTTTTTTCAGAGACAAGTTTTTCCATATAGGCTTAGCTGTCCTGGAACTCACTCTGTAGAACAGCCTGGCCTTGAACTCATAATGATCCTCCTGCCTCTGCCTCTGAAGTTCTGGGATTAAAGGCATGTGCCACCACCCCCTGGCTTACTTATACTTCTGTATCACAGTTCATCATCAAAGGCAGTCAGGACAGGAACTCAAACAGGACAGGAACATGGAGGCAAGAGCTGAAGCAGAGGCCATGAAAGAGTCAGCACTAGCCAGGGTGCCCAAGAGAAAGCCAGTCTTGACACTACTGTTATGCTGCTTGTTTTCCAATCCTCATCAGATCTATGAAAGTGTGGAACAGCCAGCCTTATTGTCACATCCAAGAGATCTTTCCAGTAACATCTGAATCTTAGCAAAGAGGACTAGCTATGACTCACCGGTACTGCTTATCTCAGACACATGTGCCCAGACAACCTCCCCGGATCCTTTCCCTGGAGCAAGCAAGAGCTGAGACTTGTTCTAGCCAGCCCATTTTATCACTTAGCACAGTTTGTGTTGTCAGTCAACCTTCCTCAAATGCCAGCCATCCACTGATGGTGACTCATCACCGCTACCCTGAGGAGCTAAGGGTGGGAGTCTGGGCCTGGTGGAGTAGACAGTAACAATAACTGGTAGTTACTTTAACACAACCAATAGAAAGAACACAAATTACTCAAGTGTTTAGGGTTTGTTCCAAGTTATACCATCATCACAGCCACTTCTTAATTTCCTCATTTCCATTTGAGGACAGACAGATGCCAAAACATCAGCAATGCTCAAGAGCTTGATCAGAACATCACACAGCACATGTTTTGGGATTCAACAGAAGAATTCAGAGCCAGCTCCCCAGCCTCCTAGTGGAACCATGAGTGAAGTATAAGTTGTTGCTTTAGCCTTCGTTTGCTCCTTTACAAAGGAACTGGCATGCTCCAAAGCCCCCAGCTCTGCTGTGTGACTGGCACCTGGGGACATGGAACTTCTCCGTGACCTGCAATCGGAGTTCCCACAGTCTCTATCTGACCTGAGGCAGAAAGTCATTTCATCTTGCATCCTTTGTCAGATGGCAACACTGGCCCGACCTGGTTTGGTTTCATGTTTTAAAACTCTCAACCCATCACTGGATACCTGTCCATTTCAATGGATGATGTTGAAGAAAGAGGCAAAAGAAGAAGTGAGTTACCTGTAAAGCCCCCAAAGTGCTTCTCAGGTTTAAGACAGTGTGCCAGCAGGGGATTCTGTCCAAGAAAGTGTTACATGAAATGGGGAAACTGAGTCCACAGTGTAGAAACAGACATAGATTATGCTACTGTCAAGCAGGTGAGACTTGGATGTGAAGGATCTAAAACTTACATTAACTTAGACACCATTTGGTGCAAACCATCTATTTCCTATGAAGTATATCACGCCTGCCTTCCCACGAGTCCAGTGGCTGGACATGTAGGTTCCATTCAGCAGCATTCAGGATGGTGGCAAGAAGGAAACCAAGGAAGAAAATGATAGACAGTTTTCCAAATGTAATGTCAGTCTCAGACCTCTCTCCTACATTTACTCCTGTCACAGTCTAAATTTTACCCAGATATGAATGCCTTCTCATTCTCTGCTCCATTGCACAGCCTTTGGTTACCTCTGTACCTCCAAGGGTCTCAGTGCTATTCTTTAAATCATCATGTATGAAAGGGGAAATGAGCTGAAGGGAGCAGCATGAGGTAAATGGGAAAAGAGTCAGAAGGAAGTTCCAAAATATGGACTACCTGTCAGTATGATAAGAGATGTCCCTGACCCCAAACCAATGCCCTCAGCCGTGCATAGCTTTGCAAGAAGCAACATCTCAGAGACCATGCTGTAGGGGCACACAGAGACATAGCACACACTCACATACACCATTTCATACATGCACACGTTCATACCTTCACGTACAAGCACACACATGAACACACTCATGCATGTACACATATTCATGCACATTAACACACACACACACACAGAGAGAGAGAGAGAGAGAGAGAGAGAGAGAGAGAGAGAGAGAGACTCTCTCACACCTTCAGAAGAAAACTGTGCTTTCTCACCCTAGAAAATATCTGTGCCTTCAACTAAAACACTGCATGTTGGAGGAAAATGATAAAACAAAGAAACCTGAATAACCTTAGCAGTCTCCTTAGAGACTGGTCTGGATCGAACAAAGCCCATCCAAACACCAAGAAGAGCCTTGCCTTATGGAAACAGAAAAGCAGGTGCAACAAACAGCCCTAGGCCTCAATACAAGACCTGGGAGTAGAACTGAATTCAGACGCATGCCCTTAGCTGATCAGCTCTTCTCTAGATCACCGGACCAAGCACAAGCTCCGGCCAGAGCATGTATGGTCTCTCCTTCCTGATCTCTTCTGAGGTCCTTTGCCTCACTGTTCACCCTGTCACCTGTCCCTTAAGAGCCAATGGACATATGAGAGAAAGGTCAGCTCACAGGCCAAGTATTCTTTCACACCATGCCCCACCTCTCAGCCTTTCCAGGACATGGTGGGGGAAATGAGGAGTTGATGTTGCTGTGTTTAACCCTGCAAAAAGGTGGACTTTATCATTGTGCCATGGGTAACTGGCTGCTCTGATCTGCATATTGGTAGTCTGTGATGCTCTGCATGCCAGAAGATATTTAATCCAGGACAGATCAATAATCCTCACCTGGCCCTTTCATTTTGAAAAGAGAATAGATCCCCTTTGCTTTTAAGATCCTTGCAGAAAGCAAAGCAGCCCAGGATGCAGTTCCCCTGTAAGGCTCTGTAGTTTCCTAAGCCCCGCCCTCTGATGTTTTTAAAGGGATTGTCTTTGCACACTTGCTTATTCTGGTGAGTGTGACATCATAATCACCTGATGTTACAGAACAATGCTTTAAAGTTGGACCCACTTTCTCTGTAAAGAAAAATTTAAAGTTATAAACCTCAGTAAATCATTGAGTTCACAGAGCGTAACATTTTTTTCTTGCCTTGCTTCTAGTTAGCATGAGAATCTTGAGTTAGATTGTTCATTAAAACTTGTCTCTGCCTTTTACATGCTATTTCCCTCCAAAACTATACTTCATCCCTTCTCAGATTCTTAAAAAGCTACAGTCCTTTTTAAGAAGTTGAATATTTTGGAAAAAATAAAAAGATCGCACATTAAATATGAAAAAAGCTCTCTCTTCCTCCTCTTCTTCCTTCTCCCCCCCCACCCCACCCCCAGGGGCTCACAATGCAGCCTCAAAACCTACCAAAAGTTCAAGAAACAATGACAAAAATAAACTCCTTTTCATCTTTGGCAGCACAAAAGCAGTAACTTCGCCAAACCCACCCACGCCAAGAATTAATACCATGCAGACCACATCCACATTTGACTATTATGGCTACATCAGTTCACCACAGCATTTGTTTGGAAAACATATAATTTGTGGTAGAGAAGAAAGAAAAGGAATGAAAAAAAAATCTCTTGTACAAAAAGAGGTTCTTTCAAATGCAAATTAATCCAAAGACACTTTTCCCCGTATTTGGAAAATCACTCTAACATAAGAAAACCATATTTGTGTGTGAAAAAAATATTGGTGCATGTACACCCACCAGTTGAAAAGACAATTAAATTGCTGTCAGTTCCCTGAACCACTAAGGTGACTCCTGACTCCAGAAGCCTTGAAAGGACTTGATTAGCTTCTACTGACCTATGAAGTCTTCCGTTCCCAGGTAGCCAACACTCTCTTCTTCTCCACTGAGATGCTGGTGTGGATATCGGAGGGCATTGTATTACTGAACTGATGGGAAAACAACATTGTTTCTGATCTTCTGGTGGGGAGGAGGAAGAAAGAAGGAAGGAAGGAAGGAAGGAAGGAAGGAAGGAAGGAAGGAAGGGAGGGAGGGAGAGAAAGGAAGAAAGAGAAAGAGAGGGGAGGAAGGAAATGAAGGAAGGCAAAAGAAAGAAAGAAAGAAAGAAAGAAAGAAAGAAAGAAAGAAAGAAAGAAAGGTGAAAAGAAGAAGCGAACCAGGCAAGCCCAATGTAATGGAGCATTCTTCCTGATAGAGAAAAAAAAGTAAAGGCAGCTCTGCTGGACTGGGTTCAAACATAGCTGACAGACTCTGGGAGAATTTACACTGAGCATGCTTGCCTGCGCAGCTTGCATGAGACACTCTTAATGAATATTACTTCCTTCCCACTGGCTAGCCCTGGAAGTCCACACCCACCCCTCTTTGAGAAGTCAGGAATTTAGCGTCTGCCAAAGCCCAGAAAGCAGGCTTCCACGGAGACAAGGCCTCCCCAATCCATAAACTTTCAGGTTATGACCTATGGGTCAGCCTGACAAACAGAACACGGGGTGAGTTTTCCCTGCCCTTGATTACATTCCCGGCTTTGTGCTTGCCTGTCCAGAATGGCAGCTACCCCAGAGAGAAGAAAAACAGACGGCTTTTTCTCTAAAGAAAAACGCTGTCCCAAATGCCAGCATAAAGGCCTTTCTCCAGCCAGCGTTGGGAGGCAGGGCAGGAGGAAGGTTTTCTTGGGACTTAGAATTCACTGTGATTATTTTTAACTTCTGGCTAAAATGAACTAAAAGTGCTATCATTTTTGATAGTTTATCCACCATCTCCCTCTAAAATGCTGTGTACCTATGTGTAATCTAAAAATAGGCTCCAAATCCATTTTAGCCTAATGCATCAACGCTTTGCATCTGTGGACATTCAGCACACACTACTCAGTAGGGTTTTGTTGCTGCTGCTGCTGCTGCTGCTGCTGCTGTTTTGTACAGTGCTTGTTTTTCCCCCATAAAACTGAAATTCTAAAAACTCAAGAACAGGCTACTTTGCTGACAGTCTGGGGGGAGGGGGCAATAGAGGAAGGGAAGAGAAGTAGGGACAGTAGCATCAGGCAGCATGTACAACGTAAAATGCAAGGATATTTTCTGTGTTAAGGAATAATATTGCCATCTATTTAATTAGCTATTTAATATTTTCAGATTCCCATTTCTAAGTGCCGAATGACAAGGTTAAATATTATTACTCATTTAAATTATAGTGCTTACCTACAAACATACACACACACACACACACACACACACACACACACACACACACACTTTTGTTTGAAAAGCAATGACCTCAGAGCTTAAAAGGCAAAGGAAACTAAGCTTGCAAAGAAACACTACACTTCCTGGCCTCTGATACAAAGCCTGCATGGCCATCATTGATCCATGATTTACGAAAGGTGTCTCTCCAAACCTAACCAGAAAACCAGCATCTCCAACTGCCTGGAGCACCTGACACAGCCACACTGTGCTTCTGGAATATTCTGTTGTCTAAGGCTCTTGTTACATAAACATCTCCATGCCTACTATTGAACAAATTCAGTCGCTTGCTCGCACCTGTTTCCTTCCTGTAATTCTGAGTGTTTTGGGAGTGTTCAGGAATGGGGCTTGTTTTATTTGTTTTCATGCTTTGACTAAGAGAAGACTAAAGCTGAGCTGCTGCTCCCAACCCCATGCAGGGTGGTTACATGTTCTGTGCGGACAGCAAACAGAGTTCTCAGCTGTTAGACAAAGCCCAGGAGAAATGGAGTTTGGAATAACTGAACCATCTTCATGGCAAGACATCTTAGAGGTCAGAGAGGTCTCATGGCACAGCACACAGCGCAGGGGCCCTTGGCCAACCCTTGACCAATGGTGGTGTCCTGGCCAGCAATCTCTTTACCTCCCTCCACCAGGGTCCATATGTGTGTGTCTCCTTCCACAAGCATAATACTGTCTTTCTGGATCTAGGGTTCTGTTCTCAGCAACAGAGAGGCCTGAGTGAGGCTGGCCACGCTTCTTTCAGTCAAGATAGCAGAGGCATGATGGGAAATAAGTTGGGAGGAAAGTATGTGGCATGGCTGGCTGAGCCCTGAAAGATGAGATGAAGCCTCTGTATTTAAAATGGTAAATCGTAGGATGTCATGGGTGGCTTTTTGTAAAGAATCGATGCATCTGGAGCTGTCTTTTGCCAAGATTCAAATGTCACTCATGCACAGTTGCTTCCCTTATCTGTGGAGGAATCCCAGAAATCACAGGTAACTTAACACCAAACCATATGGCTACCACTCCCTCCTTTACACACACCTCTTATGAAGGACCATTTGTACATTAAGTGCTGTAAGAGTTGACAATAGCTACTAAAAAATAGAGCAACCACTAACAGAATAACAACTCAGCTGTGTGTGGTGGTATAGGCTGTTACCCCAGCCACACAGAAGCTGAAGCAAGAGGATTGTGAATTCGAAAACAACTCCAACAGTGAGTTCCAGGCCAGCCTGTACAGTTTCGTGAGACTCTGTTCTAGAATTTCAAAACCTAAAGTAAAAGAGGTCTGGGAAGATAGTTCATCGATAGAGAAGAGGCCTAGCATACGTATGTCTGATGTTTAATCCTTACTCCAAAAGGGGAGGAGTAATGCTAAGTAAAATAAAGGTTATTTGAACACTAGCACCAAAAGATCTGGTAACCTAGGTGGCTGCTAAGTAACTACCAACAGGGTAGTGTATACAGAATGGACAAGCTGGGAAGGGAAGAGTCCTGTTCTAGGCCAAACAGAGTGGGACCGAATGCAGTTTCATGACATGACATAAAATAACACACAATTAAAAATCTGTAAATTATCCATGCATGGACTTTCATTGCACACTTTCAGATCACAGTTGATACTTCCTAAAGTCAAAGTTCAGTTAGGAGAGGACCACTGTGTAGTATTTGGTGGACTATATCCGGTATGGGCACCAAGAGAACAAAGCTCTTGTAGTAGCTGAGATAGGGAGTAAGGCAAGGATGGGGGCATGGCAAGGGGTCTGATCATGAGGTGAAGAGGGAGGGATGGGGAGAAGCTAGCCTGAGGCATTGTTGAGGCAGAATGACAAATGGTGACTGCTAACTAGATGTGCAAATGAGCACAAATCAAAATGAGCATGATGGTGCCTTGAGCAGAAACTGGGAAATGTAGGGAAAGAAACTTATTTCTGTTGAAGAGTAAGCTTGGGTATTTACACCACCCATAATCACAAACACCCCACTCCTGAATCCTTTGTGGAGCATGATATTTTTTCTGCCCCCTTAAGCTCTCATTCCCACTACCCTTCAAAGCCACAGGACAGACAAGTTCTTGATATTAACTGCCTTTTCTTAATCTTTATGCCATTAACCTCATACAACTTCAAGGCATGGAGCACCATGGTGATTGTGTGGCCCTCTCACTGCAGGTACTCTCCAGGTACAAGGAATATCACGCTGTACTCTGCAGAGGCTCCTTCAGGACTAAGGTCACCATTGTATCATCAAAGGGATTGGCTTTGCCAGCTCATACCTGTTTCATATTCATCCTGCTTCCCCACCTCCTCCCCCTGACTCCTCTGTCATCAGCCACTAGGAGCCCCCTTGCCAAGGATCCCTGGAGACATTCCACATCTAATGTCCAATGACTATATATGGCGGGATTCATAAAAGCCACCCACCCTGACTTCCCCTGAGGCCATTCTAAAGGTTTCTGCCAGTTGCATTGCAGCAGCCTCCTAGCTCCACCTCTGCTCTTCCCAGTCCTCCTCTTTTACTTCTCTTCAAGTATTCCTCCTAAAGTCATTCCACCTAAAACCCCCTGCATGGTTATCTCTACCAGAGTCCATTTACAGGGAATTTTACTCCAAAGGGTTGGTGCTTCTGACCCTTGGAAAAACAAGTTCTGACAAAAGTTTTAGGGACAGATCACCCCCAAACGAAAAGCAAATTGGGGTTTCCTCAGCAGTAGTAAGTGGCAATGGGAAGCTCCAGGCACCCACCGTGTCTTGATATAATCACTATAATGTCAACCAGTGGTGAATCTTGCACAGGATCCTGAGAAAATAAAATGTGCTGGCATGAATCTTGAAGAATATGGCTATGATGCTGGATATGAGACTGTTGGGGACTGTCATTGTATTAAGAGATGAAAATCAAAGATGATATGATATTAATTGTCAATTAAAGGTCAAATATAAAACCTGGTAGGACTCCAGCTGTTTCTCCTCCTGAAGAAGGATTTGAAAGCAGAACTTAAAGCCAATATTGAATTAGAGAAGGGGCAGAACTGTGGAACACAAAGACTTTCAGGTTTTCTATGCTGAGGTCAGGGCCCTATTTGGGAAAGAATAAAATCCTGAGACCTGGGATGGGAACATCTGAGCTGATATGCTTGAATACCTAGAATTCCTAGTTTCTCTTGGACCTCCTAGGCCTGCAGGGATGGCCCACTCCTCTCTGTTCTATGCTGGGAGCCTCGTCTAATTTTTTAAGACAACCCAGAAGGCCTGGGTTTTGCAAGAAATTATCCTGTGCCTCCTGCATGACCCACAGACATCATGGGAATGTTGTAAAGCACATAGTTTTTATTAATCTTAGAGAAAAGATGATGGGCAGCCAGTGAGGGGGTGGCTTAGTGCACTGGATAGAAACAGATTCAGAAGTCAGAGGCTGCAATCGCAAAAGGTCAAAATCAGTGACATGTCCCTGAGTAAAGGATAGGATTGCTCCCCAAAGGACAATTTATGGAATGTATAAATATTTATGAAAATAATAGATCTAATCTTTCCAGAAATGGAAAAATGAGAAAACAAATCATTAGATATAACATTTGAAGGACTAGTAGGCACACCAAGGCTGAAGTTTAGGAGTTCTGTTGTTCATGAAGGAGAAGGGATTTAAGGACCAGGTAATACATGAAGCCTTGTCCCAAGTCCAAATAATGTTTGCCTACCAACACAGCCATGACCATCTATGCTCACATATAGTGGAAACAGATTGTCCTTGGGAGTTAGCAAGAGCCATACATTGGCTCCTGGGGCTGTGAAATTAGAGCAATCTAGAGAGGAATCCAGAGGGATTCTTTAAAACATATCTTCTAGCCAAGATAGTAAATCAAAACAATACTTTGTCCCTGGGGGAATGGCAGAGATATCTCACTCTAAAGACGAAAGGAATGCAGAGGTGATGGACTCTGTCATATCTCATTTAATTCACCCTTCTGGCTGCTACAAAAACCAGATGGACTATGATGGATGACAGTGACATATGGAGAATTTAACCAATCTCAATTGCAATGCCTTTGCTTGATTTAATGTCTTTCCTAGGTACACAGCCTTAAGCACATGGTACAAAGATAGCCAGTGAGCTAGAAAATGTGTCCCTTTCTATCCCTGGGGGAAAGTAGGACCAGAAACAGTTTCTGTCCATATGGAGATGAACGAAGGTACATAAGTACACATTTGGCACCAGACTGCCCCTGTGTTTGATAATATTATCTAAAGGAAACTGAATGCTTTCATTCCACAGAATATCACATTATTTCACTATATCCATCAGGCCTCATTTGTCTGCCTAGATGAGCTGGTGGCAAGCACAGTGGAAGCCAACTGAGCTGTAGACTGGATTTTCAGAGATTCAGCTGAGGCACCAGTTTGGAGAGGTCCCCTCAAACATGGGATGCTGTACTCGGGAATACAGCACAAAGTTTTATTCAATGGCTATTTTGTGCTGCCATGCCCCAGTAGGTGAGGTATATAGATCTGGGAACCATGTGGACCTTCCTATCTGTGCACACAGGACTCATTTGAGAGTTTGTGCTTCTTACCCCTAAAACTGCACCACGTGCTTCGACATCCTCAGTCTCAGGACTGAGTGCACCAGGCCCCATTAAGCTTTAGAAAAGCTAAAGTTTGGTGTTTCTCAACCTTCCTAATGCTGCTACTCTTTAATACAGTTCCCTATATTGTGGTGACCCCCAACCGTAAAATTGTTTTGTTGCTACTTCCTAACTGTGATTTTGCTATTGTTATGAATTGCAATGTAAATATCTACTATTCAGGATATCTGATATGTGACCCCCAAAGAGACAGAGACCCACAGGTTGAGAAACACTGGTTTAGACTGTGGCTGTTACTTGGCACTGGGCTCTTGTTGCAAAATATCAGCAGTCAAGAAAGGAAGTTATTAGAATGTCAGGAGAGTTTTCTCATGGCCTTGAGGACTAGGGAAGCCAGCTTCCAAGAGGAGAAAAAGAAGAAGACTGGCCATTAAGTGACCTGTCAGTGATGCTTCCCTAATTTTGAACAAACATGTAAGTACAGGAATCAACACATGGTGGCCATGGATCCCAGGGCCCATACTTTTTAAAATAGATGAGAATCTGGGTCATGCCACCAGGAAAGCCACCAAGATTTGAAGAGAAGAATACAAGGTGGTGAGTAGATTTGGGGCTCTGATCCCTGCTGGAAGCCTGTAGGCCAGTTACAGACTTGAGGTGTAGATCACCAACCTCATATAAATTTGGTTAAAGAAAAAAGTAATGAGAATCCTGGAGGAGGCACTCTTTTATTTTTAATTTTATGTGTGTGAAAGGGGATGTGTGACTGTGTATGAGTGTGTGTGTGTGTGCACAAGTGTGTGTGCATGGGCTAGGGAGTTGGTTCAGTGGATAAGAGTACAAGGACTCTCACAGAAGATCAAGATTGAATTCCCAGAATCTACACTGTGGCTCCAGACTATGTGTAACTTCAGTCCCAGGGCAGTCAATGCCCTTCACTGATCTCCATGGGCACCAGACATGCATGTGGTGCATATACATGCATGCAAGCAAAACATTCCAACACATAATATAACAATACAAACACATAAAATAATGAGAATAAAAAACAAATGAGTATGCATGTGAAGGCCAGAGGTCAGCAGAGGGGGATCATTCCTCAAGAGCTATCTACCTCACTTGTTAAGATAAGGTCTCCCATTTGAATGTGAGGTTCACTGATTAGGTCGGCTGGAACCAGTGGGTCTTCACATCCTCAGCAGTAAGGTCTACCACTGTGCCTGGCTTTTTATGTGAGTTCTAGGGATCAAACTCAAGTCTTCATGCTGTGTAGCAAGCACTTTACTAACTGAGCCCTTTCCCAAGCTGCACAGAGGAGGTTTTTCTGAGAGAGGCAGACAACACCTACTATGAACAGTGCAGAGGATGTGATATACCACTGTGATGGTTAGTGCTGTCAGCCCGACTGCATCAAGAATCACCTAGTAACCAAGTCACAAAAAGACAAACATGGTATGTACTCACCCATATGTGGATTTTAGACATAGAGTAAAGGATTACCAGCCTACAATTCACACTGCCAGAGATGCTAGTAAACAAGGAGAACCCTAAGAGAGACATACATGGTCCCTTGGAGAAGGAGAAAGGGTCAAGATCCCCTGAGCAAATTGAGAGCATGGGAAGAGGGGGGAAGGAGCTACAAGAATGAGAAGGGAAGAAGAGGAAGGATGCAGAGGTCATGAGGGAGCAGAAAGTTTGAGTAGGGAAGAATAGAAGAAAGGATATGTGATAGGTAGGGTTTTAGTTGGGGGGGTGGTAGGGGAGGATGGGAGGGAGAAGGGAACTGGGATGGGCATGTAAAACAATCTTGTTTCTAATTCAAATTTTAAAAATCTGAAAAAAAGAAAAAAGAAAAAGAAAGAAAGAAAGAAAGAAAGAAAGAAAGAAAGAAAGAAAGAAAGAAAGAAAGAAAGAGTCACCTAGAAGATGGTCCTCCCAGCATGCCTGTCCAGGGTTAACTAACGTTAATAACCTGGGAAGACCCACCTTAACTGTGGGCAGAACATCCCTTGACCTTTGGTCCTAGACTACATAAGTTGGAAGAAGTAAGCTGAGTACCAGCATTCCTTGCTTTCTGGACTTGACTCGGGGTGTATTTTGACCTGCTGCTTCAAATTCCTGCCCCTTTCACTCCCCCGTTATGATGAACTGTGCCTTTGAACTGTGAGATCAAAATCAACCTTCTCTCCCTTAACTTAATTCTGTCAGGGCATTTCACCACAGCAACATGAAAAGAAACAAAGGCAGCTACTTCCAGCTCTCCCTTGAGGCTGGACCACTTGATCTCTGTACCATCTAGGTATGCTGACTGCTGTCCTCTTACAGTGGCACCTCTCTTGAGGAGTGCCTCTGACCCAACAGGACCCTCCTTGTCCATGGCTGTTTCCATCTCAGGAGAACCACATTTGCAAATGTCAACAAGGGTGCAGCCTATTTAGCTCAATGAGCTTGCATGGGGTCGGTGTGGGGGGGGGGGGCATACCAGCTCCAAAGTGACCTTCCAAAATCCTTGAGGCCTCCATTACCATCACACCACCCATCAGTGTCCCCTTAATCTCCTCTTTCAGATGTTGCTCCTGAGAATATGTCTCAAGAAATTCCTGTACACTAATCTCTACCTACAGTCAGATTTCTCAGAGTCCAATAAAACTGGGGGAGGGGAAGAAGGCTCAGTTACCCAAGCACAAGGACCCCGAGCTCAGATCCCTGAGTCCACTTATTGTTGGGTGTGGCCTCATTCAGCTGAAGCCCAGCACTGAAGGGAAAGGATTCACCTGACAAAATTTATGCTTCAAGACTTAGTATTTATGGAGCTGTACAACCATGAACATAACCTGCTCAGAACACCTTGATGACAGCAAAAAAAAGCACCTACAAATCAGCAGCAATTCTCTATTCCCCTATATCCTCTATCCGATAGGCCTACTTGCCATCACTATATCTGTCTTCAGCTCCTCATGTAAATGAAATCATATAGCATGTGGCCTGTCATGATCCTTTTCTTCACTCAGCATGTAATTCTAAAGCATAGCCAAGAGATAACTAGAATCATTGCTTTGTTTTTCTGGGTGTACATTTCATAGTCAAAAGACTCTGTATTTTATTTATCTGTTCTTCAGTTGATGGGCATTTAGTTTGCTTCCATTTTTGAAGTTTACTAATCCTGCTATGAACATTCCTGCACAGTTTCTATGTAGATGTTGTGATTTTATTTTCCTTGAGTATGTACAAAGGATGAATTATTTTGTCAGGCGGTAACTCATAACTTTTTTCTTTCTTATTCTTTGAGGATTTTATATACTACATTTTATCATGTTATTTCCCATCTTCCAACTCCTCCCAGTTCCTCCCTCATTATCTTTCTCTCTCTTAAAAAAAATTTAAAAAAAACAAGAATTAAACAAAAACAAAAGAAAAAAGCCATGTTTTGTGTTGGGCAACTTACTCCTAAGCATGGGGCCTACCTTGGGATGTGGTTGACAATACCCAGTTTTGTGTCATTGGAAAAAACTGATTTTCCATTCCTAGAAGGTGACAATTTCAAACAACTTCTTGATAAGGGCTGGGACTTTGAGTCTAGTTCCCCTTGTCTGTACTGGGATTTTGTCAGCTTTGAACCTCTGCAGATCTTCTGTGTGGTGTCACAGACTCTGTGAGTTCATATATGTACTAGCCTTGTTGTGTCTATATGACACTGGAATCCTTGGAGGCACCCATCACCTCTGGCCCTTGCAATCTTTCTGCCTCCTCTTCCACATAGATCCCTGAGGCTTGGGGGGAGGGGTATGATGGAGATCCCATTCAGACTGAGTGCTCTCATGCTCTGCACATTGTCCAGCTATGGATCTCTGTGTTAATTACCAGATAGTGCAAGAGAAAGCTTCTCTCATGAGGACTGAGCAACACACTGATCTTCAGGTAACATTTTGAGGAACTGTTCATAAGTCGCTGCCCTCCTTTATGTCTCCATCAACAGCGCTAAGGATTCCAGTGTCTCTGCATCCTTACTGATTCATGGCATCTACTGTATTCATTGCAGCCATGCTAGGGGGTGTGTGAGGGGAGGGTCAAGTAAGTAGCTTGCTATGTCTTCAAAATCTTCCTCATAGCCATTGATACTAATCATCTGTGCTTGCTCTCTCTCTTTCCCTTCCCTCTTCTCCTCTCCCTTTCTTCTCCTCCCCCCCTCCTCCCCATCCCTCTTTCTGTGTCCTTGCACAGGGTCTCAAGTAACTCACCCTAGTCTCATATTCATTATATATCCAGGACAGACTTTGAACTTCCGATCCTCCTACATAACCCCTAACTTCTAGGATTACAGGTATATCCCACCACACCTCTTTTATATTATGTAGTGTCGAAGATTAAACCCCAGACTTTGGGCATATAAGGTAAACTCTCTATCAATTGATTGTATCTTCAGACTTCCACCCATTTTTTTCCTTAGGCATGCTCCAATGCAGTTGTCCTTACAGCTTCCCTGAAATGACTCTCCACCAGTCTGTTGATAACCATATTGTTACATGACATACAAAACTCATTTTTTTATTTTCTTCTTTGTCTGTCATATCTGTAGTCATAGGTGAATATTCTTGGTGAAACTTTTTATATTCTTGGCTTTTAGGATGCCACCTCATCTTCCCTCCTGTCTTTCATTTCTGACTATACCCATTTATTTATTTTCTCTGACATCTCAAACGATCAGTTCTACAACATGCCCTACTGTCTACTCATGTCCCATTTCCTATGTTATCTCACCACAGATCCATGCCACTCTTCTAGTATCCTGACTTCAAATGCCATACATACAGTGGTAGTGGCTTTCAATATTATATATTCAACCTGGATCTTGGTCCAAACAGCCAAAAGTCACATTTTAACATCACCGCTTAGGTATCCGAGAGACATTTCTCAAATAACCTCCAAATGTTTTTAACAAACCCAGCCCATTTCCTTTCTCAATTCATGGCCACTCACTCAAACTGAAACCTTTGGAGCAATTCTTGACTCTTCCCTTTCTCTGACTAGAACATAAGTGCCTTGTCTGTGGCCTCTGCCTGTCTGGCCACCTATGTGTGCCACACAACTAGAAGTACACTTTGTACAACGGGCACACAAGAAATGTTTGTTGAGCAAATCCTATTGACATCCTCCCTCAAATGGTTTCTCTTCTGCTACCCACCTTGGTATACTTACAGATACAGGTAAGTGTTGCCTTCTCCGCTGTTTCTGCAGACTTTCCTCCCTCCCAGAGCCATTTGCTCCCCTCCTCTGTGCTCCTGGGGCATATTACATTTAACCTCTACCATTGTACTTAAAATATTGCTTTGTGACTTTCAGTATCCAATTTTCCCACAAGATAATGAGTTCCTGCAATGCATAATCATCACCTTATTATTTCTTTAATAATCCTGGGTGCCTGGCTCATAGTAAAATTAATAAAAGTGTTGAATAAATCACTAAACATACTCTGTCTTCTCTCAGCTCTCTGCCTCCCCTTTCCACTACCCCAAAGCATCAGCTAA
Organism: Cricetulus griseus; assembly: GCF_003668045.3. Lineage (NCBI taxonomy): Eukaryota > Metazoa > Chordata > Mammalia > Rodentia > Cricetidae > Cricetulus > Cricetulus griseus. The sequence continues at coordinate 152,970,456 of NC_048597.1, read as the reverse complement.
CCTCTCTGCTTCAAATTACTAAGGACATATCCTCTTTTCAGACTGCCACTGCTCCTGGATTCTCCTCCTATACTCACATCTTTGTTAGATATTCCCCTGGTCATTTTCTAAGATGCTATAACAAACTAATTCGTGAAAATGTTAATGAATCACCTACTAGGTGTTAGATCTCAATGTCATTATGGCCTTTTCTACTCAAGCAAGTAAACAGCATCCTACATTGGGGAGGGAATCCAGAGATAGGTGATCAATTCAGCCTGTTGCTGGTCTTGTTTGGTGACTACCTGACTTCTATGGCTTGGGAGATTTAGACCTTAGATAAATTAGAATCAAGCAGAACATAGACATACCAGACATCTGAAAAACTGAAGAGATAACTACATCATGGTAATGGAATGAAGGGCTATGTTACATCACCACTGAAGGTAGTCCTGGGGACACCCTTGGCTCTCTTCCATTACACCCCACTTGGCTCTGTGAAAAGATTCATCCACATGGCATGAATCATTTCAAAACGCTTTGGAAACCAGAAGATGAATTCGCTCAACAAAGCATCCACTGAGCCCAGCTCAGCATCTCTAAACACAACACAGCAACTGTTAGTTCTGTATAAGAAAGAGCCACAGGTCTGGAAAGACAATCAAAAGACACCCTTGGTGTAAAAAGAACTTGAAATGTAACATGGGAGCAACTGTTGCCAACCACAAGAGGGTTAATACCTCTGCCTAAATGGCTGTGGGTCTAGAAGAAGCTGACCTAGGGAGCTTAGAATGAGTAGAAAGAAAAGAAGCAGTTTTCTAAGCAAATGAGGGAAAGGAGAAAAAGAAAAGCACATCCACAGCAGGGAGTCAGGGTCCAGCTTAGCTTAGACAAACCTGTCAGGACTACTATATGACTGGGTCACAGGACTAGGGAAGATGCGTGATAACAAATGACATTCTTAAATTATGAAGACCAGGTTATGAACAATATTGGATGTCATGATAAAAGTTGGACTCCATCCTTTTAGATAGTGAGAAACTGTTTAAGTTGTTTTTAAGCCAGGTGTTGGTGGCGCACACCTTTGATCCTTGCACTCGGGAGACAGACAGGCGGATCCCTGTGAGTTCGAGATCAGCCTGGTCTACAAGAGCTAGTTCCAGGACAGCCTCCAAAGCCACAGAGAAACCCTGTCTTGAAAAACAAAACAAAACAGATGTTTTTAAGTTGGAAGTCAGTCTCTCAGAATTTTAGTTTTTATGTGAGTCTCCTTTTATTCTTATTATACAGGACACCATGCTATTATACAAGAACATTTTCATTCTGGAAGACAACTCGGCTGTAGAATAGAGAAAAGGTGAGAAAGAGTGAGCTCAACCAATCTGTTGACAATAGCCTATCAAAGGCAGAGAGTGAGAGTTTGTGTTCCCATCACTGTCCCAAAAATAGGTTCTTACCAAGACCACAATAACCTTTGTACTGATAGAGTGGATACTTTCAGGCTTTCAGGGTCTCTATATGTGTTAGACATTTCTCTGTTGTGTAAAGATGGTTAGGAAGGGATATGTACAGTTATATGAAAGACAGAGTCAAAATCTTTCATGACCAATTGGATAAAATATAGGGAATCAGAGATGGCACAGCCAATTATTTTGACTGATTGAGTGTATTTGTTCACACGAGTAGCACAGAATGCCAAGAAAGCTTTTAGGGAACTACTCTAAATTTGTGCCAGTGAATATTGAGTTTGGTGTTTCTGTAAGACAGCAGGGTGAAAAGTTAGAAGAAAAATGAATGTGGACACCAATCAGTAAAAAGCTACTTGGAAGCTGCAAACCTCAGCAACAAGCAATGTGTAATATTATGTTGAAACCAGGCTATCTTTGTAGCATGTTTGGAGATCAATGAAGCAAACCAAATGCAAAGACTGGTTGAAAAGAGGAATCCATGCCACTAAGAGAGTATTCACATAGGAGGGAAAGATGGAAAACCCATCCAAAAACTGAAGAGGGTTTTGACAGAGGAAGTGTCCAACAGAGAGACCAAGGAGACTTTGATGTCTGAAAACACACAGGACACCATGATATAGATGAAGGGGAAAAGGTAAAATGATTGGGACAATACAAGGCAAATAGAAACCCCAGAAAGGAAACAGAAGGAGGCACCCACCCTCGACTCTATGCAAAAGTAGGTTGGCACCTGAGAGTCAGTAAAACAGTAACTTTCATGCCCTTCCTTGTCTGTGCTGGCACTTAAGAGTCAGTACAGCATTAACTTTGTCTCCTTCCCTTGTCTGTGCTGAGTTACAAATGAGAAAGAGAAGAGACAGAGTCCACAAATGAATACAGATGCATGGACTCCAGCTTTTTACTCCTTCCTCCTATAAGCCACACACAAAGAGTATTAGCCACCATAACTAATCACACATGAGCCCCAATACAGGCCACATTTGATTTGCCCAGACATGGACATATGACCAGACATACCTCATCCTACACTTTCAATATGTTGGGTCATCAGAGGACCTCTTCTAAGACTTCCAGTGAGGAACATATTGAAGGATGTGCTAGCTGCCGGTAGAAGAAACACTGAAGGAGCTTTAGCTTTTAGGTTCTGAAATTAACCAGGAAGTACCACAATGCAGGATGAGGTCATGGAAAGACTGGGCAAAGGAATCCTAGGACAGAGAGACAGGGGAAGTCAGATGAAAGAAGAGAAGCGATTAAGAGCTCAGAGCATCTAGTCTCTGTGCCCCTGCAACCCCCAGAGAGCTTTTTGTTCCCTCTGAAAACACTTGTACATTAAGCCCCTTTATTTCCTCAGGTTCATTTGAGCTGAGTGCCTCTCTTCCTTGCAACCAGAAGAGGCTAACTATAAAAGTTAACTATAAAAGATGCTGGTCTGGACAACAGAGGCAAAAGTGGATCAATGAGATTGCTTCCAACTAAAAAACACAAACATAGGCTTAGCAGAAAGAAAATAAACAGCCTCATTTTTTCAAAATAAGCAAATGACCTAAAAAGACATACAAATGTACCAAGCATATGAAAAAGAAATACTCGATACCCCTAATATCCAGAGAAAAACAAGTTAAACCTGTGATATCATGTCATGACTGTCAAGATCTCTCATGTCAAGATAAATATGACAAGAGGTCATTTGGTGCTGATGAAAATGTGGGAGAGGTCTTTTCTAACCATCCGCCATGGTAGATAGATGAAAGGCCCGAGCTAACATGGGGTTAGCTCATTAAACAACTACAATTAAACCTCTTGCTGTTTGCATCAAGCTTTCGACTCCTCCTGGTGATTGGGGTTGTCACAGTCCTGGACTGAGATCCTGGGGGCCTGAGCCTCCGGGGGTCTTGTCCTGGATTTACGACCACCCCTCACCTGAGTGGAGTCGATCTTGGAGGTAAGCGGGTACTCTATTCTGTCTCATCTACTGTCTGCCGGGCTCTGTCTCTGTCTATTCTGTTTCTGTAAAAGCACGCTTTCGGTTCAGTTTTCAGTTTGCAGTTGTCCTGGGGGTAGTGAGACTTCCTCAACTGTGATAGCTGCGATTGTAGCCTCCTGGTTCTGCCGCCTGTCTGTCTGGCACCATTGCCTTATAAGCTGCGTGGACGGATTGGCTTGGCGTCTGTTCTTTTCTGTCTATTCTGTCTCTGTGTGTTTTTATCGTTGGTTGTCAATTCAGGATCCACCCTGTCACCCCCTTACGTTGAGTCACATTGTGCCACAGTAGTTAACTTTCCTTTTTCTGTCTTTGTTTCTGTATGGTTTCTGTGAAGCCTGGAGGATCAGAACAGGCTGTGTGACTGGCCAGTTGAGCGGGTTTGTTATCTGGTCTTTTGCAATCTACAAACTACCCACCTACTTTTTGGTGCTGTGTCAGTTTTGTGTTTTCAGGTCTGCTGTTTCTGTTAACTGTGTAAATGTAAAGGTCCTATGTAGGGTTGGCTAGCAAAATCTGTAAGTAGGCCTACAAGGAAGGAGACAAGGATTGAGGGGACGCCCCAATCTCGTTTAGGGTGGAGGTTCAGGCTGAGCTTCTGCAATCTGTCTATAGTAGGGGGACTTGGTGAGACCAAGTTGCCTGCTCCATCTGTAAGGGGACCCAGATGGGTCACCCATCGGTAGGTAGGGGGAGACTTGGTTGTGGACCAAGTTGTTCTCTATGTGGCTAGCCATATGAAATTCTGAGTAGGACCCTAGTCTAGTCTGTGCTGTGTGTTTGTTAAGCCTGTCTTTGTCTTTTGTCCTGACTCTGGAGGTCTATCAGAACAGCTGCTGCTCTCTGGACTCCAGTGGCATCTCTCTCTGTCCTTACTGCCCACGCACATGGCATGCATGGGTTAGGGGTCTTTTCTTGCTGCCCTGAGCATGTGGCATGCAGGACATAAGTTCTGCATGGGTTAGAGTGTGCTGTGGCAGAGTCTCCTGTCTCCAAGCACATGGTGAAGCTGCTGTTCTGAACTCCAACCACTGCTGTGGCCCTCACAGCTAAGCCTGGCTGGTGCAGGTGAGTTTATCTCTCCATCCTCACCTGCCTGTCTGTGAGGCATGCAAAGTGGGGCTTTCTCTGCCCCAACTGCCATCCTGTTGTGGATCTTAGCATGCAGTGGGAGTTTCCCTGCCCTGAGCACATGGCTTGCAAGGCCACCATTTACCTGGCCTTCTCTGTGTTCCCCACACATGGTATGCAGAATGTTGGGGTAGGGAAGCTGTGAGGGGGGGTCTCTTTCCTGCCTCTGCATGGGCAGAGGGTCTGGGCTTATCAGCAGCCCACCCTCAGGCCTCTGCCCTGAGCACACAGTGCAGGGTGGGTAAGCCAAAACAGAACTGGCCTTAAAGTTATTAAAAACCAGAAGAAGGACTTTGGTAATAGTTTTTATGTCGACTGAGAAATGAGAGAAAATGTAGGAGACTAAAATAAAAAAGAGGGAAAGGGAAAGAGAAATTTGTCTAAGAATGTCTAAGGGAATCAGAAATGAACTGAAGGTATATAGAAATTTATAGAGGGTCAAAGAAAGTCGTAGAAGGTAAGAGGAAAGTTGTCAAAGGTCAGAGGAAAGGTTGTTAAAAGTCAGAGAAAAAAATGTAAACTGTTTGTTATGGTTTCTCATACTTACAAATAGTAAAAATTGATAAGTTAAAATTTTAACCATATTGTTAATAACGTTTAAAAAGTTCTATTTATTTCTCAAGTAATTTATGTATGCTTATTTTAAAAAGTTCTATCTGTTTCCTGACATAACCTAAGTTCTGTTACAAGCATACAGCTAAAACAAATGGTGCAGGTTACCACCATTTTGCAGCCAACCACATGGCAAGCTGGCCACATGGCTGGCTAGTAGCCATTTTGCTGAAGTTGGAAAAGATACTTGAACCGCCATCTTGACTAAAGGTGATCACATGGAAATTAGGAGGTACCATCTTATAAACAAGTTTTTCAATTAAGATTTAAAATGTTGATGCTTCTATATATTACAGAAAGACATTAAGGGATTTTAAATTTCTTTTTAAAACCAGTTTTTTGAATGTTTATGTTTTTAAAGCGTTTTTATTAAAGAGCTTCAATTTAGAATCATTTTTTAAGCAAAGCCTGACAATGTAAAGTTCTTGTTTTATAAAAGCTGCTAACTTATTATAAGATGTTAAAAATACACATTAATACAGTTTATGTTTTTAGAAGTTAAGTTTAAGCAAGCAGATAAAATGTGTACATGTAGCTACTGTTTAAGGAATATAAAGTAACTATATGCAATTTAAATTCAACTGTGCTAAGTTCCAACTATTTTACTAAGTTAAAATCAGTTACAGTCAGACAGAAAATTAATTAATTACAGAAATAACGTTTTACCTAGCCACCTATGTGCTTAAGGCAAGTAACTAAATGACAGACAGACCTTTAATGCCTCAGAGACCTGCAGAATATGTCATTTAAAATGTTATTTTAAAAGTTTATAATATCAGACAGACTGCCAGATCCTGACAGTGACCCAAAGTCTCCAAAGAAGATTATGAGGCACCCCAGTTCCTGCACCTGGATGATGACGATACTGACCAGTGAGCAAGATGCTCAGATATGGCACTGGCTGCCTGCCAGGACCTGGACCAGACTGTGGACAAAGCTGCTGGACACTGGAAAATTGATTGCACCCCTTTTGCCTAGACAAAACAAGGTCAGTCCTTTCCATGTCCATCTTCTACAGAGAGAAAAAACCTCTCACCTTATAGGCCTGGCGAAGATTGCTGTTCTTTGATACTTCTGCCTCCAATGCTAATGGAGAGACTTGGGTATGGCTAACTGTATATGGACTGGCTCCTGACACTTTTTAACAGATTTGGAAACTATAAATTTTACCCTTCTCAGATCTCTGAAAATATTAATGGTTGTCAGCTTGGCAACATCAGGCAGTCAGATCCATAAGACTATAGTCAGCTTGGTAGCTGATACTGTAGTGACTACCTACTGTTCAGTCACAAGCTCAAGGTTTTTAGGTTTATTTTGGTTGTCATCTAAGTATAAACTTAAAGAGATTTTCATCAGGCCAAAGGCACCTCTGTCCAATCCATACATGGCTCTCTGGACAGAAGGAAAATGTACATGCTTCTAGCCCAAATCTGTAGTTTTTGCTAGGACTCAAAATTACAAATATGTTCCTACTGTTTGACCAGATATCCAGATATCTGCTTTTTCTGCACTGTGGGTTTCAGTAAATAAGTTTTAACTTCTGTTCCCAGTTTAAACATGTCTTAAACAGGTTTCTGCTTCTGGCAGACACAACTGAGTATCAGTTGCTGACTACACGCTGTTCCTAAGTAGACTGCGAGACTGCTGTGGATGTGAACCAGTCCAGCTCATGTGGACACCCCCTGTCTCTGCAACAGAGTCTGCCAACCAGAAGCTCCTGATGGATTCCCCATTGCCTAAATTCCCTTTTTGCTTTTGACTAGCGTTTCAGCCTTCTTGGGTCCCTAACTTCGTCCCGAAGTCAGCAGGAAGTAGCATGGGAAAGAATATTTCGCCCATTTTCCCTGGTTGAAATGCTAAGTCAAAAAGAACTCCCTTACATGGGGGATGCCAATATCTCTCACCCCCAGTGGGGATGCCAGAGAGACAGCAATTCCATTATTGGAATCTCCAAAAAAGAAAATGGGGGAATAAAGGGACCAGCTCCCCATTTCAGCAGCCATAACTGCCTAGTACATACTTGCCTGACCTTGCCTTGGTCACTAGGAGGTCAGATGCCTCCCCATTTCGGCAGCCATGACAGTCTAACATGTGTTTTCCTGACCTTGCCTTGGTCACTAGGAGGTCAGATGCCTGCCTTGTGGCAAGGAACCAATCAGAAGTTAGCTGGTGGAGCTATGCTTTATGGCTCTGGGTGTGCTTTATGGACAAGTGCACAGCAATGACGAACAGAGCATCGCAATCACCCTGGGAGGGCCTATGGGCCATAACCAGCAGTTGGCCAATAAACACAGGCCAGGCCCTCCATGCCTGGAGGCACACCAATCCTGAGCCTGTGCATACCCCTAGACACTCCCCTTACGCTGCCCTATAAGATCTCTATGCAGTGGCTTCTTGCCATCTTTCCTAGCCATCTTCCATGGTGGATGGATGAAAGGCCCGAGCTAACATGGGGTTAGCTCGTTAAACAACTACAATAAAACCTCTTGCTGTTTGCAACAGAAAGAAAGAAAGAAAGAAAGAAAGAAAGAAAGAAGAAAGAAAGAAAGAAAGAAAGAAAGAAAGAAAGAAAGAAAGAAAGAAAGAAAAAGAAAATGTGGGGGAAAAGGAATGGTGATTCACATTGGTGGAATGCAAATTAGTACAGCCATTATGGAAAACAAGATGGCAGTTCCTTAAAACATGAAAACCAGTACTACCACCCAATCCAGCAATCCCACTGTGGAGTCTGTATCTAGAGGGAACAGTAAGTAATATATCAGAGTTGCATGCACCCTTAAGTTTATTTGAGCATTATCCACAAGATCCAAGAAGAGAAACAACTTGAGTGTCCATCATTCATAAAGAAAATGTGACACAGACACAATGAAAAACTACTTCTTTGAGAACTTCAAATCCTACCATTTGAAACATGGCTAGACTTGGAAGCTGTTGTGTTAAATATAATAAGTCAGTCACAGAAATACCAATACTTGGGGGGAGGGAACAGGGGAAGATGACAAGGAGGTTAAAGTGCTTATGGCACAAGCATGAGGTCATGAGTTCAGATCCACAGAACCTGCATGGTGGCACACATCTGTAACCCCAACACTGGGGAGACAGAGGTAGATGGATTATAGTGGCTTACTGGTCAGTCAGTCTAGCTGAAATATCAAATTCTGGGTTCATTGAGAAACCCTGTCTCAAAAACCATGGTCAACAGCTATTGAGAAAGGCACTGAAATGAATCTCTGGCCTACATATGTGCACACATGGACATGTATACCTTTTACACTCACCTGCATACAACAAACATGCAAAAGACAAGTGCTTCATGGTCAGTTGCATATAGAATCAAATAGCAAAGAGTAGAATGGTGACTACCACAGTGAGGAGGGGTGTGGGGAGGTGTGATTGCATGACATGGGATTTCAGTTTCCTGGGAGGACTAGGTTCAGAACAACTATTCCACAACATGGAAACTATAGATGATTATGTATTATGGACTTGAAAATTCTAAGAACAAATATTTTACATCTCAGCTCTGAAGAATTATCAGTTTTCAAGGTGACAGGTGTGTTAATTTAATTTAACCCCTCTACAAAAGATGCATTTATCAAGGCACTGATTGTCATACCATAAATATAATTTGTATTTGTAAATTTAAAATACTAATATGTTTTTAATTTTTAAAATAAAAAAAATACATCTGTGAATGGGAGGTAAATTCTCAGGCAATAACAAGCCAAGGATCACTTGACACATGGGTCATTTGAGCTACACATAATGGAATGGGGGGGTGTTAATGAGCTACTTTGATAGACTTAACCAGCTTGTTTGCCTTATTGATTTGCTCCTAAAGAGCCCTGGACTAGGAAACACCTGACTAATGCTTACCCAACTCATTCAATTATTCAATAAGTCACTTAACTTGGGTCTTGGTTTCCTTATCTAAACAATAGAGATGTAAACATCTACCTCCTTACCTCATGGAATGTAAGATCTGATGATGAGAGATGAGATTGTCAAAATCTGCCAAAAAGTGAAGATGTGACCCCTGAATCATTCAAACCTGGCATGTTGTATACCTCTTCTCTTCAGTAAAACAACCCTCGGGTTCTCTAAATAGAGCTCTATCTACCCTGCCCCTTCACCTGTTATTCCCCCATGCTTCTGTCCCTTATGCAAATGTTTGAAGCCCTCTGTTCATGCTTATGTCACTGTCTTTTTTAATTCTGGCTGGCTGTCACAAAAGTCCAATAACTGAACTACCTAGTTTTCTCTGCTACTGAGATAAACAACACAACCAGAAGCAGCTTCGTGGAGGAAAGAGTTTATTTGGCTTACATGTCCTGATCACAGGATCCTTGAGGAAAGTCAGGAGCAGAAAATCAGGGCAGGATCACAAAACAGGAAGTGAAGCAGAGACCATGGAGGAGCACCGCTTACTGGCTTTCTGCTCATGGCTTGCTTGCTTTGATTTCTTATACAAGCCAGGACCACCTGCTCAGAGGTGACATTGTCCACAATGAGCTGCCCCCACCCCATGGATCCTTAATCAAGAAAACATCCCAAAGACTTGTCTTCTAGCTGAGTTTATAGAGGCATTTTCTCAGTTGAGGTTACCTCTTCTTATGACCGTACCTTATGTCAAGTTGATAATGAAACTAACCAGTACACTGAATAACTAACAAATATACCTGGAAAGGTACCCACATGTTTGCTCACATGCAAATATATTCCACTATAGGAGACAAGAACTCTCATTAGGGATGGTAACAGTGGCCACCATAGTGATGACAAGAAGTACTGTTGGTCTAATAGACATTGCATCTACACTGTATATGATCAGAGCCTTAGTGACTTGAAAAGGATATTCAGGCAACTCTACACTACACAATGAGTAATAGAAGAAAAAAGTACATACCTTACTGAGTCCTGCCTTCACCCATCTTACCCATTTTTGAAGATATTTTTAAAGCCATCATGCCAAGCTTCAGTATAATTTGAAAACCTCACAAATCTAATTCAGAATAATAATAATTAATAAATAGGACTGCATGAAACTATGAGGCTTCTTGCACAGCAAAGGAATCGACTAATAAAGAGACAGCCCACAGAACGGGAGAAAATCCTTGCCAACTATACATCCGACAGGGGACTGCTAGTCAGAATATGTAAACAACTCACAAAATCCGGCACCAGAAAAACAAGCAATCCAATCAAAACACAAGGCCATGAACAGGAGAGACACTTTTCGAGTGAAGAAATCCAGATGGATGGTTGTTCTAACTTGCTTCTCTGTTGAGATTTACAGAAATAAACACCATGACCAGAAGCTACTTTCTGAGGAAGGAGTTTCTTTCATCCTATAGCTTGTAATCCACTGACAGGGAAGTCAGGGCAGGAGCTCAAGGCAGAAACATGGAGGAATGTTGTTTACTGGCTTGCTTCATCCGACTTGCTCAACTACTTTTCTTCTATAGCCCAAGAAAATGCTTCTCAGACAGGCATACAGGCCAAGCTGATAGAGGCTTTTTCTCAGCTGGGCTCCTTTTTCCTAGATGATACTAGTTTGCATCAAGTTGCCCAAAACTAACCACCACGATAATAAATACATGACAATGTTGAACACCCATCAGAGAAATAAAATTAAAACTATATTGAGCATCCATCTTAACCCAATCAGAAAACAAAAATGAGCAGTGAGATGCCTCAGCAGATAAAAGCACTTGCCACCAAGCCTGATGGCCTGAGTTCAATCACTGGGGCCCACATGGTGGAAGAAGAGAATTAACTGTCCCTGGGTTGTCCTCTGACCTCCACATGGATATCATGGCATCCACACACATATATACATACATACATACATACATACATACATACATACACAAATAAAGAAGAAGAATTTAAACACAAGAAACAAATGCTGACAAGAATGCAAAACAAACAGAAACTCTTACACAGTGCTTTCGATTGTGGAACTCAGCCTGGAGAATTCCCAAGCAACCAAATCTAGAGCTAGCATGTGAACCACCTGTACTATTCTTGGAAGATAATCAAAGAAATCAAACTAGTCAATAACTGAGATCCCTGCAGACCCTTGCTTATTACAGCAATATTCATTACAGCTTAGCTGTCCATCAACAGGCAAATGCATTAAGAAAATGCCATACATATGCACTGCCATTAAGAACAAAATTATGTCATTTGCAGGGAAATGGATGGAACTGGACCCCATCATATTAAGCAAAATAAGCCGGAGTCAGAGGCGACTATTACATATTTTCTCTCAAATGTAGAGTGGGGAAAAAATGAGAAGTGACATTATTAAGGAAGGAATGGTGCAGGGAGAAGGGAGGGGGGATAAGTGTGGATATTAGGAAGCATAAATACTATCCAAGTACTCTGTGTATGTGTATGTGTGTGTGGGTGCGCGCGCGTGCGCGTGTGCACGCGAGTGCCCATGAAGACGTCATAATAAAACCTAATAATTCATACAACCAATGAACACATAAAAACTATATCATTGATGCACAAGTGGGATAAACTTTCTTCTAACAAAGGTTCATGGGCTACACATCCCTCTAATCTCAGCCAAGGAGGACTAAGGGCTGATTCCAGAGGAGGCTGAGGTACTTGCAGAACCTTTCCAATCAGAGCATCACTGGGGACTTCATCAGCATGCACGGAGTTGTGCCACTGTATGGGAAAAGGCATTATCTTATCCTAAGAGCAAGAGCATTTTTAGAATCTGCCTCTTGGTCAGCACTGGGAAAGAACTTGCAAGCTCAGAAGAGAACATTTGATAACACAGTGTGTGAATCTGGTCCTATGAAAACCAGGGAATGGAACCACAAGGAACATCAGAACGACCATGAGGTCAGCCAGCTTTGGCCTTGAGTGGGTTTGGCATGAGGGAGCCCCCATGCACTTCTAGGTCTTCAGACTATGGCAGAAGGACAGCACTGTGTGTAGCATCTCATAAGGCATCTCGGGCATATGCCTCAGCAGCAGCCAACATGTTCACATCACTGCTAAGGAAATATTAACCCCTGACTGGGGTTCAGATGGAGGAGTCAGGGTCTGAGGAGTCTTTTCTGCTCTGTGTTTAACCCAAGCAAGGCAAATGACTATAGAAAACACAGATGGTTCAGTGAGTAGTTGAGAGATAGAGGTAGAAAAATCCCCAGAGCAAGCTAGAGATGAACCAAATCAGCAAGCTGTTTCAAATGAGAGACCCTGTCTCAAAATACAAGGTGGAGAGCAATTAAGGAAGACATTTTATTTCCATGTGTATGCATATATGCGTGTACCCACACATGTAAGAATGCACCTGAGATGATGGGTTATATGGGGCTCATTCTTTTTTCCTTACTAGTGTAAATTTTTGACACTTCCTACAGTAAGACACAATGATAGAAACAAAAAGCAGTACACTGGTCCTTTAAGCTTCTGCGAACAGAGAACTTGTTCTTCTAAATATTTCCACCACTTCCTGGTCAGTAGCTATTGTTCAGCTGGGAACACAAGTGTGGCTAGAAATGCAGTGGCTAAAATCCACAGTCAGATGAAATCTATTAGAGGCCAAGCTTTACTGGGAGGAACCAGCAGGGTGCCTGGCACCTGAAGGGATACAGCAACACACTCAGAAGAGGACATGGGAGAGGGGAGCAGGAGCCCCAGAAGCTACTGTACTGACTTTGTGGTTTGCCCATGTCTGCCTCACAGGTGTTCTTGAGGGAAGCTCTGGATCGCTGAGTTTCCCCCTTCTCCCATAAGCTCCCACTGCTGCCCCATCTCTGGGTACAATTATCATGGGCTTCAGAGACAAAGTCTCTCACTGGCTTTTGACCCTTGCCCCCTTAATAATATCAGACCATAAAGTTGCTTAGCACAGGAGGAGTTGCCATGACAACGACATCCATATCTCTGTACGAGTGCCAGAGCTGAGACCTGGGGGCTCGGGCACATGGCAAAAGGACAGCTTGTGAGGAACAATGGAGGGAGAGACTGCAGATTCTTTTCATGCCTAATTACCCATGAGCACATGGCACAATGGCTTATTTAACTCCGCCTTGGCTCCGCATGGAGGCAGGTTCCTGTTCCATTTGGAAGGAATTCCAGCCCTGGCCATGGATGGGCGGGAGAAGAAGAACCATGCATGAGTTACTGAATTGCAGAGACCTTCTAATTATTTTGCATTTGGCCTTCTTTCCTCAGAAGCCAATTATTCCAAATCAGGAGGACTGCTCCACCTCAGATATAGCTGCAGGCTGAACTCAGATAACTAGAATTAGCAACCATTGTTTGCTATGCATAGTTAGGCAGTAGGATATAGCTCAGGGTCCATGCTCGGAACTGACTCAGCCAATCAGAAAGTAGGATGGCTTGTGAACCCCGTAGGACATAGAAAATGACTTTCCAGGCTTCCTACTTACTCCTGAGGAATAGACTTTAGACCGGCCAGAATTTTGTAGACTCTGGAGGAGCAGAACAGACTGTAAGTGGGGGCCTGACAGAAGAGACAGAAGAGGAATGGAAGCAAAGAAGGGAGTTCACCAGCAGCAGGGGGCCTGGCCACCTCTTCTGCCCAGAGAGCTCATCAAATCCCCCAAGGTGCTTTGTGTTCATCAAAGATGGTGGGAGAGAAAACAAGACTACATCCTTGGAGGAATTCAAAGTATGTGTGATTTTCACAGATTTATTCCTTCGGCTCTGTGTTGGATTCCCTATCATCACAACCAAATGAATAGGCAAGAAATGCAGAAAATATGTTCTATGCTTTTATCGATTACCAAGACAGCACCCAAGCCAAGCCAGATAACCTTGCTTTAACCGCTTATTGGATCTCTGCTCCAATCTGACCTGGACCACTTTCCTCTCCAGGTGATTTACTGTTCATCTTCTGAGCCAAATCACCCTGAGCAAAGGGGTCAAAGGCTTCCCACCTCTTTTTCCTGGCTCAGCAAAGCCCAGTGTGCGTTGCTGTGCTCTCTCTGAATATTTCTTCCTTATCACTAAGTGCACTGAGATGTAAGATGTCAGAGTCCATCCTTCCACAGTGTCCAGAGTACACTCTGCCATTAAGGAAAAAAGAATGTATTTGTTAAGGAGTCATTGGCATCTTTGAGAAGCTCTATAGGTCTGTCCACCATGGGAAGTGCAGTCATGAAGTTGAACATACATACATACATACATACATACATACATACATACATTTAAAAATGTCTCCAGGGTGAATTAGTCTTAGCTGCAAGGCAGGGCTGGTGTGGATTTCATCTTCCTGCAGCCATGGAACAAAGGAAATCTAAAAGGAAGAGCACCCCAAGAAGAAGATGACAGGCACCCTGGAGACCAATTTCACTTGAGATGTAAAAAATGGACCATGCACTAAACACCAGAGTCATTTCCTGTCCTATGTGCCTAAAGGAATTCCAGACACCCATTGTGTATCTATCAAAACTCGTGAGTGATTACAGTGATTGGATAGATGCCTGTGAGGCAACCAGTCAGTAACAAGATCAAGGATCTGCCCCAATCTAGGTACCAAACCAGAGACATTCCAGGGCTCCAGCCTGTGGGTCCAGCTCCTACAGCCCTCCCTCTGTGTATATGGAGAGAATGTGAATGAGTACACGTGTGGCTGCAAATATGGCTGTAAAGGTGACCCTGACTGCTTATAGGTAGAGTAGATGTGAGGGATTCCTGGGTTTCACCATGCAGCTCAGGGTGGCCTCAAGCTTCAGAACCTTGTGCCTCAAATGACTCTGGAAGCCTTTGAGTTGCTCCCTTTTCCAGCTCCCATGCCTGTCCCCAGGCTTGGGCTCCTAGCTCCTCTGGTGACAGTTTCCCAGAAAAAAAAGAATAACCGTGGGACTTCTTCAGTCTACTCAGCCACTTCACCAACACCTTACCCTTGGGGAACTGGACTTCCCAGCCTCCTTCTCAAGGCTACTGACCACCCCCCTGCCCCCAGGTCCCTTGACTGGGCTTTGCCAGGAAGCCTGTTCCCTCTTCATTTGCTTTTGAAAGCAGTGAGTGAACACATCCCCTTGCTATTTTTTCTTTCCTTTTCTCACACCTAGGAAGCATTAAAAAAAAAAAAAAAAAATACTAGAAGCCAGGTTTGAAAAACTTGCAATACACAATGCTTGGTGTAAGCAAAAAAATCGACAGATGACATATTACAGACACACTTCAAAATTGCACGAAAGGGCATTGAAGAACAAAAATTCTCGCAAAGATTATGACTTTAAGGAATACACTGAGCTCTTTGGTTCATTTGGAGAAAAGTCTGACATATATTGATATAATAGATGATAGACAGGCAGACAGATGATAGATAGATAGATAGATAGATAGATAGATAGATAGATAGATAGAATGACAGTGTCCTTTGCCTCACAGAAACTTTTCATTTTCGTGAGGTCCCATTTATTAATTGTTATTCTTAGTGCCTATGCTAATGGTGTTCTGTTCAGAAAGTTGATTGCTGTGCCAGTGAGTACAAGGCTTTCCCTCACTTTCCCTATTGTCAGATTCAGTGTATCCAGTTTTATGTTGAGGTCTTTGATCCATTTGGAGTTGAATTTTATATAGGGAGATAAGTATGGATCTATTTGGATTCATCTACATGCAGTCATCCAGTTTGATTAGGATCATTTGTTGAAGATACTGTCTTTTTTTCCCAGTGTGTTTTTCTGGCTTCTTTATAAAAAAAAAAAAAAAAAAAAAAAAAAAAAAAAAACAGGTATCCATAAGTATGTAGGTTTATGCTGGCTTCTTCTTCTTCTTCTTCTTCTTCTTCTTCTTCTTCTTCTTCTTCTTCTTCTTCTTCTTCTTCTTCTTCTTCTTCTTCTTTTTCTCCTACTACTACTACTATTATTTCTGATATTTATGTATTTCCAGCCTGATCACATTTTCCCACCCTTTGTCCTTTTCTCCCAGTCCTTCCTCTCTACCTCTCCTCTCTCCCATCCACTCCTCCTCCTTTCTCTTCAGAAAAGGTCAGGCTTCCTATGTATATCAGCCAGCCTGGAATATTAAGTTATGGTAAGACTAGGCCTCTCCTCTCATATTAAGGCTGGATAAGGTGAACCAGTAGGAGGAAAGGGTCCCAAAAGCAGGTAACACAGACAGCCCAGGCTCCTTCTGTTAGGATTCCTACAAGAAGATTAAGATACACAACAATAACACATATGCAGAGAGCCTAAGTCAGTCCCATGCAGAATCCCTGGCTGGCAGTTCAGTCTCTGAGACCCCTATGAGCCCAGGTTAGTTGATTCTGTCAACCTACAGCATGGGAAAAGATTGTTGCAAACTCCATATCTAATGGACAGCTAATATCCAAAATACATAGAGAACTCAGAACACTGGGTATCAAGAAAACAAATAACCCAGTTTAAAAATGGGGTACAGGTTTAAACAGAATTTTCAATAGAGAAAATTTAAAAGGCTGAGAAACACTTAAAGAAATGTTTAACATCCTTAGCCATTAGGGAAATGCAAATCAAAACTACTTTGAGATTTCATCTTACAACCTGTCAGAATGGCTAAGATCAATAAAACAAATGAAAATTCATGCCAGTGCAGATGTGGAGTAAGGGAATACTCATCCACTGCTAGTGGGACTGCAAACTTGTGCAGTCGCTATGGAAATCAGTGTGGTGCTTCCTCAGAAAGATGGGAATTGATCTACCTCAAGATCCAACTAAAGCACTCGAATATATATTGAAAGACACTTAATCCTCCCACAGAAAAACTTGCTCAGCCATGTTCATTGCTACTCTATTCATGATATCCAGAAACAATAAACAACCTAGATGTCCTTCAACATCTATGAATGAATAAGGAAAATGTTGTACACAAAGAATATTACTTAGCCATTAAAAATGAAATTCACAGGTAATGGATAGAACTAGAAAAAAATAATCCCAAGTGAGTTACTCCAGACTCAGAAAGACAGATATGGTGTATACATACACTTATATGTAAATATTATTTCTTAAGTTGATGATAATCAAGCTATAATCCACAGAACTACGATTAGGTAGTATACAAGGAACAGATAAATCTCCCTAGGGAAGGAAAAATAGAATAGATAGTTATTGGGTATATGGGGTTGCTGGAATGGGAGAATCAAGTTATGAGGGTAAAGAGAAGGAGATGAGGGAGGGACTACAGAGAAGATAGTTAAAAGTAAGGGCCATTTGATGGGTACTATAGAAACCTAATACAATAAAAACTTCCTAAAATATATACATATATGAAAGTAATTTAAATGAAATTGCTAAATAGTGGGGGAGATAGAGCCCCAACTGGATATCTTTTGTCATCAAACAAAGCTTCCACTACCAGGAATGGATTGCATCTAATTGAGTTAATTGTTGGTCAAAAGGGTCCCATGGGAACCCTCAAGTAACCTAGGCTTTTGCCAAGACTATAGGTTGTTCTCCACAAACTGACAGCAAGGCCTCATTGCTGAAGACAGCATCTATACAACTTACTGAACATCGAGAAGTCAAGCTGGTGCCTACCATAAAGACTACCTCCCTATATGCTGGCATCTTTGGTATAAGAAGGTACTCTGCATGCTACCAGAGGAGAAATGTAAACACTCAACTCATCTCCAAACCCTTTGATCTACAATGGTGTGTCCTGCCTGTAAAATATCCTAGGGAGGGCAATGGTGGACAAAGCTTGTACAAGTAACCAACCAATATCTGATTTGACTTAAGGCCCGCTTCACAAGATGGAACCCATACCTGACACTGATTGGGTCACCAAGAATCTGAGACTAAATAATCCCGGGACCTAGAGTAAAGTTAAATACTACTGTTCTACCAAAGGGATATAGTAATGACATTATGTTATATTCATAGATCAGTGTCTTGCTCAGCTATCACCAGAGAAGCTTCCTCCTGCAAGAGATAGGAACAATACAAAGACTCACAACCAGACAGTAGGTGGAGAACAAGAGACCTCAAAACACTCAGACCTAAGTGAGATGTCTCCATCAAATCCCTCCCCTTGGGGCTCAATCCCTCCCCTTGGGAAGAGGTGGAAAGAGTTTAAGAGACAGAGGGGATGGAGGACACCAAGAAACCAGCCCCTCTAAATCAATATGAGAAAAGCTCATATGAACTCACAGAGACTGAGGCAGCATGCACGGGGCCTGTACAGTCCTGCAACAGATGGAGAAGTAGAGCTGAAAGATGAAATGGGCGCATACCCCATTTGAAGGTAAAAATTCAGTTTCCTCCAAGGGCATCTCACTGAGGAAACAAACCACTCTTAAGGGTAGGCTGCATGCCCAGCTGTAGATGGCCAACAAAAAATGAATTCAAAGCATCATTGGAAGTTCTTTGTCTCATAATACTGTGTCAGAGATTTTTTTCTTCATCTGATTTTCATTTTATTTTCTTTCTTTATATCCTACAGTAATTTGGATATATATGATGACTTCCAGTTTAGTATTTTTTCTGGGATTCCTGAATGTGCAAACAAATGGGTCTCTGTGTCTCCTTTCTTATGCCTTCTCTTGGGCTCTTTCACTTCTCTTTGTTTTGTCCTATTCTCATGTATTGGTTTTTGCTTTACCTTACTTTGTTTTATTTTGTTATTATCCCTTAGAAGCCTGTTTGTTTTCTAATAAGAGACAGAAAGTTAGTGGATCTAGATAGGAGGAAAGGTAGGGAGGAACTGGGTATATTATGTAAAGAAAAAAACCTATTTTCAATAAAAGCAGGGAAAGAATTAGTAAAACCTTTGGTTACATCTTGGTGGGGCCATCAGGGTCAGTTTAAATCCACTGTTATTTCTAAAACTAAGAGTGCCCAAAGGTATGCTCCACGTTCTGGCACACTAGCTGAAGACAAGGGTCACACACTCGACCATGCTTTATAAGTGCACTAGGACTTAATTGCTTATAATGACACTATACAAATGATATTATGTTGTATAAAAATATTAAACTAGGCAGTCTAGAAACCTGGCTCTGAGATTTAGTCAGCAGCTCAGTATATTGTAACTGGTATCTTCCACCTTTAATGACTATAGCAAGTAACATGTTTACATGACATTTTTTATTGAAATTAATGGAAAAAGAAATAGAGAGGGGATAGGGAGGGAGAAAAGAAGAGAGGGAGGAGAGGGATGCAGCAGTCAAGGGAGGTGTGCTGATGCCCAAATGGACTAGAAGCCCTGACTCCATCGAGGGAATTAGTCTTTTTTTTACTCATTTTTTTTTATTAATTTAAATTAGAAACAAGCCTGCTTCACATGTCAATCCCTGATCCTTCTCCCTCCCCTCTTCCCCAGCCCCCCAACAACACTTCACCCAATCCCCCTCTGCTCCCCAGGAAGGGTAAGATCCTCCGTGGTAGATCCCCAAAGTCTGTCATATCATCCTTGGCAGGGCCTAGGCCCTCCCCTATGTGTCCAGGCTAAGAGAGCATCCCTCCACATGGGATGGGTTAAGGGAATTATACTTACAGGAGTGTGTTGCCTAACTAAAAAGCAAAAATAGGTGGCTAAGCCATATTTTTACCCTTCGTCATGTAGACCAAAGATGGACGAAGGAAACTGCTAGACTCTTAGTGATAATTTAGCCTGGTTGTAATGAAAAATGAGGATGTTTGTTCCATATAGAAGAAACTCCAATGGATTCAGGGTTCCCCCATGACTTTCCTCTGTACTTCTGTGCCCAATGCTAAGAGTAAATGAGCAACTGTAGCCACCATGACTAGGGACAAGACAATGGGCATTGCAAATCCTTCAGGGATGGAAATCTACATTATCTCACCAAACAGGAAATTTATCAGTGAGAGTGCTGGCAGAAAGAGAAGGAAAAACTAAAAGGGATAGAGAAGAAAGGGGGGGGGGCAATCAAGGCTGCTTGAGACCAGATGCAGCTTGCTTCCATTATCTCACTATATGCCATGTCACAGACAGCTGCTGCCTGTCATCCTTAAGGGATCTTCTGATTGGTTAAATTCATACCTTTCCTATCAGACAATGACTGGAGGCATTTTATTCTCATAACAATAGAGCAGTCAATTAGTGAACTGCACATAGAGAGGAAAGCGGGTAGACATGACTGGTGCAAGAATTAGTACACTACCAAATGGGGTGGGATGGCTCCCTGGGTAAAGTGCTTACTGAGCAACCATGAGAACCTGAGTTAAGAACCTCAGCACCCATGTAAAATCCAGTTGTGGCCACCTACATTTGTGACCACAGTGTTAGGGGTGTGGAAAGAGGCAGATGCCTGGGCTCACTGGTCTGCCAATATACCTAAAATGGTGAGTTCTGGAATCACTGAGTCCTTGCTTCAAATAATAATAATAGTGATGATGATGATGATGATGATGATGATGATGATGATGATAACATAGAACATGATAAAGACAACCAACATTGACCTCTAGCCTCTGCAAGCATGCATACATACATACTCAAACACCACACACATATACATGCACACAAAAACACTACCAGATACTTATATTTGTACTGTCTCTGATCCTCAGGACCCCAGAAAGTGGTTTGGGGGACCCTGGATCACCAGTTTCCCTATGTTGTCACTGCAAGAACAAATACTCTTGTGCTTTACTTTAATTCCAAGCAACAGATGCCTTGGAAATATCCTGATATTAGTGCAGCCCTCTGGTCTGCCTCACTCAGCTTCACCTTCACTCCTGTTCCCTTGATGTTGTATGGCATCATAGCCATTCATATGCTTCTGCTTCTGCTGAAAGATGCTCCACCAGGAATCTGCAGAGTTCACGTTATCGACGTCTATCCTTCTGTGGAGGTACCACAAAAAAATCACACACTGTCTCTCCTAAAGCTAAACCCCTTTCTTCATTTTCTTAACAGGTTTAAAGAAAATATAGACAGATTGAAATGCAAAAGTCAGGTAAAGAGTTGAAGAGGGCAGAGACCAATCATGAAGGTCAAGTTGATGACTTGGGAGAAAGTGAATGGAAAGCTTTGTCTTTAGAGAACATGGCAATGATGAAGGTCTCCCATTAACCCTAATTAAGATATTCTGAAGAAGGGTCATTAAGTCAAAATATGAAACCTCCCTTCTTCCCTTGAACAGCAAAGAGGACCTGGGGAAAAGAGCAGTCTGTAGGAAGGTGTCAGAAGGGATCCTTGTCAGGTGCATAAAGGTTCCTCACTAAACTCCATGGTGGGGGAACACCATCGCCTGAGATTAGTGTTTCAGTGTTTCACCAAAGGCAATAAATTTTCTCCACTCTGGTTGATACATTTGAAAATAAGTGTGCACACTGGAAAGATCTAGAAATCACTTTACGGAAGCATTCATGGCATATACTCTAGAATATTAGTTCTGTGAATGTGAAATAAATGATTTTGCAAATAAAACATTCCATGATCAAAGCTTGGGAAGTTTTAGGTGATAGCTGTGTGCCTTGGGACTCTTCTCTGGTCTTTGTCACTGGTATTATTTGACAATGAAAGAATAAAAGATACGCACATGGAGGAGGAACACCCAAAGACAGAGAAAGAGATGATATGTAAGTACTCTTCCCATAAATTTAGCTTGAGAAATGATGCTTCACAAAATATAATCCTATGTGGGAAGTGAAGGATTTAAAAACATGAATGGGGCCTGGAGAGAGAGCTCAGAGGTTAGAAGTGAGGACTGATCTTCTGGATTAGAGTTTGGATCCCAACACTCACATGGCAGCTCACAACCTCCAGTAACTCCAGCTCCAGGGGATCTAACACCTTCTTCTGGCCTCCAAGGGTACATAAACACATATAAATGAAATTAATTTTTTAAATTAAGAAGATGAATAATGCTTCCTAATTAGTTTTTAAACTGTAAGAGAAAAGTTTTGCAATCATTCCTTTTCATGGATAATAAATATAATCTTTAATGAGCTCTGAATTTCGTCTTGCAGACCAGTAGTATCCAAAGTGCAATGTATAAATTCAGGTCACTCAAAACAGTTCACTTGAAACACTGAGAAAGAGACATTAGAATGTTTCTTCATACATTTTTATATTATTGGTTTTTATTTGAATTTTGTTTACTCACAAGTATCAATGTGTATTGGAAATGTGTGATTTTCTTTTTGATTTTACATGGACAGACAACATAGAGTTTGCCTTCTGTCTAAAGGGAGGGTTTAACTTGGACTTTTGAGATTTGTTACATTGTTGAGACACTGAGGTGTCTTGGGTATGAACTAAGGGGTACAGGATGAGATGGAAATAAGTGTTTGGGAAAGGGCAAGTGTGAATTATCATTCAAGAAGATATGGTAGGGTAATGGTTATTACAGGGGGAGCAGTGATGGCTAATCTGTCACCTAGAATAGGCTGGAGAGATAGTTCAGCCATTAAGAGCCTGGCCTGCTCTTGCAGAGGACCCAGGTCAGGTGGCTCACAACCATCTGTCACTCCATCACTAGGAGGATCTGACCACTCAATGGGCATTGCACTCATCTTCACACAGTGATACATAGACACACATACCAACACAATGTTTAAAGTATTTTTTAAAGGAGAAAGAAGTTTCTAAGAGGTTAGTAAAACAAAGAGGGAGGGTGGGAGTTGGGGAAAAGAATGCCAAAGACAGAGATCAGGAAGTAGAGACTAAAGAGAAAGACAGAACTTGGCAACAGTGAACCTCTGACTCCAATCCTCGGCTTCCTGGAGCTTCCTGCCCTGAGATCTCTTCCTTCTATTCCGGAATTTTGACACTGTTTCCCCAACATATCCCTTATTTTTAGTTTTTCTTCTGCTTGTTTTTTTCCTATGTTGGATTAAGCTGAGTTCTTTCAATGGCACGATTCCTCACAGAGAATCGGTAGTAGGATAAGATGCTACAAGTTACAGAGACTAAAATGTAGAATTGCCTAAATCAGAATGGAGTTGTGTTTTCTTCACATAACATGACTAATTGGGTGAGGTGGAACATGTGTGTAATCTCTGCACTCAGTGAGCCCAAGGCCAGTTGAGGCAGCTTAGCAAGACTCTGCCTCAAAGCAAATAAACAAACAAAGACTGTTAGGTTTTATCTTTTGTTTTCCCTCCTCTCAACTTCACTTCCACAGAGCAGCAAAATCATTTGAAAGTCATTTCTTATTGTAACTCACTAGATATTCCATTTCTGTTTTTTGCATAGGTACCTTTAGGGTGTTTGTGTGTGTGTTTGTATGTGTGTGTGTGGGTGTGTGTGTGTGTGTGTGTGTGTGTGTGTGTGGGTGTGTGGGTGTGGGTGGGTGTGGGTGTGGGTGTGTGGGTGTGGGTGTGGGTGGGTGTGTGCATGTATACACATTCCTGTAGGTGTGTTCATGTGGATGTGCAAGGCAGGAATCAGTGTCAGATGTCCTCCTCTGTCACTCCCCACCTCACTTTTTGAGACTGGGGCTCCCACTGAAATTGGAACTCATCAACTGGCAAGACTAGCTGACCAGGAAGCTATAAAGATCCATCTACCTGTCTCCTCCTTCACAGCACTGACCTTACAGACTAACACCACATGCTGGATTTATATGTGGATACTAGAAATCTAAACTTGAGTCCTTATGCATTTTACTGACTGAGCCTTATGCATTTTAAGACTGTCATTTAGTCTTAATGACAGTCTTCTGTGTGGTCATACTGTTGAGTCCATTGTAGACAGCTTTTTAAGGCCCCCAACCAGCTCCCAAATAAAGACATGGAGACTTATTATTAGTTAAGAATTCTCAGCCTTAGTTTAGGCTTGTTTCTGGCAGGCTTTTTTTAACTTAAATTAGCCTGTTTCTCTTCATCTACATTTTGCCTCGAGGCTTTTTACCTTTCTTTCATTCTGCATGTCCTACTTGCTTGCTTCCTCCATGTCTGACTGGCAGCTGCCTAGATGGCTGTTCCCTGGCATCTCCCTTTCTTTCTCTCTCATTCTCTCTCAAGCCTACATTCTTCCTCCTGTTTATTCTCTCTGGCAAACAGCCCCATCTATCCCTCTGCTGTTGGCCATTCAGCTTTTTTTAGACTAATCAGGTGCCTTAGACTGGCAAGTTAAAACAAACACAACACACCTTTACAAAGTTAAACAAATGCAGCATAAACAAATGTAACACATCTTTACATAGTTAAATATTCTATTCCACAACAGTACATGAACCCCAGTTGTGTACTGATGATTAAACGACACTCTTTCCAAAGCAGCTACTTTGAACAGCTTCCCCCTAATCCACACTGGCAGAATTTACAGCCAGAATGGAACAAGTGAGAGACTGGATGCTCTGGAGAGTGTCTAAGATCATTACAGAAGGATCACCTCTCTGAAGGTCTGAGAAAGCTCCCCCAAGCCACACTTTCAAACTGGTGCAGAGAGAACAAGGGCTTGGATGGTGCCTGAGAGAAAAGTCAGGGCCAATGAGATAGAGAGAACAAACGTCACTATTTCAGTATCCTTCAAAGCTTCTTTCTGAGGCTCTATAAGCAGGCAATCACCTCACCCCATTTTCTTCTACGGGACAACACAGAAGGGAGGAGGCACCATACCTTCTCTGTCCACATCAGTTTATTAGTTCATGGTGCAGAAGGAGGCAGAGGCCAGCAGGAGATGTAGAACAAAGGGCTCAACCCCAAGACCAATAGCTCTGCAGCAGAAACCCAAGGGCTCAATACAAATTCTAAGGTATTAACCAAAAAGGTCTTTTTTTAGTATCTGTTGCTAATATAGAAGTTAAAAAATAAAGCTTATTCATATTGTGTATATTGGCACAGTTTGTATATATTGATGGAACTCAAATCAGGCAACAATAACGTTTTGTTTGTTTCTTAGATGATCACAAAAAATATCAATGTTTGCATCTCTCAACCATATTATCCTATTGTCACCAATAATTTCTATTTTATGTGTGTATGTGTATATGTATGCATGTGTATGTGTATGTGTATGTGTATCAAAGAATGTATGTGCACATTTGTGTCCAGAGGCTAAAGAGGGCATCCAATGTCTTGGAGCTGGAGTTCCAGGTATCTGTGAGCCACTAGACAATAACAACTGGATCTAAGCTCTACTCCTCATAATTGAGCAGCAATTGGTTTTAACCGTTGAGCCATCATCTCCACTTTCCCTCATCAACCATTTATTATTTAACAGCATTGAATATTTTCTGTTTTCAAGGCCTCACAATAAGACACTTGGGAACTGTTAAGAATAAAGCAAAGAAGTGTGTTTCCAGAAGACTGAAATACAGATGGGATACCTTACAAGGTGACACAGACCAAAGGAATGGGGCTGTGAATGGAGCTTGGGCTGCAGCTGACTGTAGTCAATGGATGGACAGAAACTCCTCAGTCCTGTGAGGAAAGATGAGGAACCAGGAACATGGACGTCCACACACAACTAGAACCAAGACTCAGGCATGATGCTAGGAAGTTGGAACAAATGAGAATCCCAGGGGGACCCCAGACTTTGCTCTTTTCTTCATTTACTTTGAATAAGATCCAGTAGAATCTGCAATATCTTTACTTAATCTGTTACAGCATCTTGAGTCAAAACAAAACAGAGATGCTTTTACATCATCCGTCAATCCTATGGGAACCATTGTTTACTTCACTCACAGAAACACCTTTGGCTGGGACAGAGAGAAAATGAAGAAGCAACCCAAAAATCTAAATTCCAAGTTGTATTCCCAAAACATTTACATATACTTTCCCCTCATGACATTGTTATGTTGAGGTCTGTATAACTAGAGAGCAACAAAGTATAAGCAATTCAAATGTGACATCTATATTCCAAGGGAGAGTGACAGAAAAGAGGTGTTAGTGGGCTTTACAAATTACTGCTTTGGAAAGGTAAGTGTGGCAAATCTGGCTTTTCCTGGCATTAGACAGGTGTCATTTCACAGCTGTGAGTTGTCCCTATGAATCAGCTCTGGTGCAGATGAGAACTTACTACAGCTATCAGGGAGCAACAAGAATTACTAGTTAAACCTTGTTCTCAGCACCACACCTACTCATCAGAATAAATGGTAGGCTAGTACTAACTCCAGCAATGCTCAGGTAAAAACCAACAACACTGCTTGACTCACCAGACTTCTGCAACCTTTCCATGATCCAAGTTTATCTTTTCTGTTACAGGAGACTATTCCCATTTGTTCCATTCTCTGCACACAGCAAATACTTGTTCAATATCTTCTTTAACGGGAGCTACAACAGCTTTTTAATGTATCTTTGAAGGCTAGATCTTGCAATGAAATGTTTACTCTTTCTCAAAACTCAAGCTAGTCTCTAGGTTATAGCACACTTCTCTTATTCGGTTCTCACAGTCACTCAGGCAAAAGTATGTACCTCACACATTTGCTTCCCATTTTCCTCCCCTCCTCTTCCTTTTTCTTCTGCCTTTTCTCTTTGTCATATGTCTCTAATCTGAGTTGAATTTGTCCCTCAATTTATGGGGATGCTATATCTTCCTGGCTACTCTTCCTGTCTCCACAAATGCATCCTATACAATACACCTTAATTTTGTTAAACTCCTCAATAGGCTTCAACCCCCCAATATATTTTTAGAAGACAAGATAAACATACAAAGTCATGGGACATTTGTGACAATGGACTAGGCTAAGACTGAATCCGGGAACTGTAAAGGACAGCATGATAGATTGAAAAGAATGACAAATTGAAAAGCATGATAAATTAAGTTAAAATGTTCTATTTGTCAAAAGAACATTAAGGGAGTGAAATAACTAGGTATGCAGTATATATGGCAGAGTAGTTACAATCAAAATATATTTTAGAAAATTCTTCCAATAATGAATAAATAATTTAGCTTATGTATTAAAAGTTAAAAAAAAATAAGATAGGATCCCAAAGGGTATGACAGACTCTGAAGACCCCCTACAGAAGACCTCACCCTCTCTGGGGAGCAGAAAGGTTATGGAATAGGTAGGGTGTTAGTTGGGGGGGCAGGGGAGGAGGGGAGGGAGAGGGACCTGGGATTGACACATAAAATAATCTTCTTTCTAATTAAAATAAAAATAATAGATAATTTAAAGTTAAATGAAGGAAAATTGGAAGCTGAAGAAATGACTCCATGGTTAAGAGCACTGAAAGCTTTTCTGGTGAACCCAAGTTCAATTCCTAGCACCTATATGGTGGTTCACAACCATCTGCATAATACCTTCCTAAGAGATCCAGTGTTTCTTCTGGCTTCTGTTGGCACCAGGCATATTCATGGTACACCAGACATTCATTCGGGCAAAACACCCACAAATGTAAAATAAAATTAATTTAAACAAAAGAACATTGCCAGTAAATCTATAAACAAATATGCAACTCCATTTGTCCTCAGTAAAACCAACATGAAACGTGGAGTTCCTCACAAGATGTATCCATGCATCAGACATCATATCTATTCTATAAATGTGCACTGTGCCTGTGCACCAGTTAAAAACAAGAAAAAAAACACACAATGAATCTTAACTGTGAGCCCTATGAGAAAAGCCAAATTAAAATCACAGACCATATGGAGTGATAGTACCAGGGCAGAGTAACTGGATCATAGAAACCTGCTCATGGAGTGAACTTTCACTCCATCATCAGGGAACACTGGTCTATGCACCACCCTATATCCAGAAACATATCCCCAGCCGAATATTCAGATATTCAATAAAGCACAAACATAATCAAGGCCAGTTGGTCAGCTTTGTTTGTAGCAGCCAAGTGCTCATTCTAAAGGCATATTAAAAGGGCAATGCATAAAGACATGGTGATGTCATCATGCCAAGCAGTACGGAAAAAAAGTGTGAAGAAAGCATGACTACGTGCAGCAATATGAACTCAGAAAAATAATCCAGAGGACAACAACCAGCACAAGAAGGGGTTTTCTGTAGAGTTCCATTCATACACTGAGCACAGACAGAGCTAAACCATTCAAGCTGGCATCTCCCCTAAGGGAAAGAGTGACTGTCCAGGGACAGAAGAGTGACATCTGGAGTCCCTGGTACATTTTACTTCTCCCTGTATTCACCTGGTGATAATTCTCCAGGCTCCCCACTGGTGCTCTATACCTTTGCCTATACATAACATATTTCAGTAGAAAACCAAAGCAGAATGGCATATGTTTTCTTCTTACTATTCAGTAATCTTCACTGAGGTTTCATGAATTGTCAATTCCAAGCTTACACACACACACACACACACACACACAGAGAGAGAGAGAGAGAGAGAGAGAGAGAGAGAGAGAGAGAGAGAGAGAGGGAGACAGAGAGACACAGAGAGACACAGAGAGACACAGAGAGACACAGAGAGAGAGGCACATGAACACACATGCACTCCCACACAGAGACCCTTCTGAGTCCTTACTTATGCAGTGTCCCCATATAGAAATGCCCTTCACATCTGCTGTGATAAACCGCACCTCTTTAACACAGCATGATGAAGATCACTAACTTGCTAGTAGCAGTCCTGTTTAAGACTCCTCTCCTGGGCTGGGCAGTGGTGGAGCACTCAGGAGGCAGAAGTACGAAGATTTCTGTGAGTTTGAGGCTAGTCTAGTCTTCAGAGCTAATTCTAGACAGCCAGGGCTGTTACACAGAGAAACCCTGTCTCGAACAACAAGACAAAAAAACTACTGTCCTGGAGAAACTATTAAAAGTTCCTAGAAACATTTTAGATATCTAGAACATTTTTCTTAGTTTTAAAGAAGGGGTATTTGGTTGGCTGGTCAGTCGGTCGGTTGGTTGGTTGGTTGGTTGGTTGGTTGGTTGGTTGGTTGGTTGGTTGATTGGCTGAGTGAAGAGGTTTACAAGATGGCTCAACATATAAAGGCATTTGTCACTAAGCCTAACAGCCAGAGTTTGATCTCCAGAGCCCATGTTGTAGGAGAGAACCAATGCCTGCAATTTGCCCTCTGACCTTTGTAAGCATGTTGTGTATAATATGAGTACATGTCTCCTATCCACCACCACCACCCACATACACCCATACACACAAGTAAATAGATGTAATAGAAAGTGAATAATAAAAAATGTTTTTAACATACTTAGTTCCAGAAAAATTTCTAGTGGCTTGGTTTTTTTCATATATCTTATAAATATTCATTTTGCATGTGAACATTAAATGTGGCATCTGATTAAGTTATATCCGTGTAACAAGTAAAGGGGGCACAGAAGGAAAATTAGAACTGATGTCACACACTGTTGGCCTTTGGGAATTCCGATGGTTGGAAAGCACAATGACTACCGGGCACATTATGTTAGCCTTTCATCAATGTTAACCACTGAGAGTGGGAAGTCATCAGAAACCTGGGTACTTGGAGGCCAAATCAGAGTGTTCTTCCTGTTCATTACTTGTTAAGAAAACTCTCAAACATATCAGCTGCTACACTAGCAAAGACTTCAAATCAACAATGGAAAGGAGGACAAATTCTCTCGGTTTCCTTAATGCTTAGTGTATGTTTAATCAGGAGATTGAGAAAGCTGAGGGTTAAGCTGCACAGATCTCATGGAATTAAAAAGCCAGCATGAATATTCAGACACATACAGCATCTTTACCAGGCAGACGCTTCATCCAGAACTACACAGGAGAGTCCCCTCACTAACACCAAGCCCTGGTGACAGTCTTCTCCCTGCTACCCTCAGGGAGTTCAGTGCTGGCATGACCACAGAAATCTGCCTCCTGGTCATTAGTCAGTCCCTTGACGGGGACATAACGGGAAGAAAGAGGACCTAATGGGATTAGAGAAATGAAAAAGTAGGCTGGAGCCAAGGATGACATCAGCCTTGTGGGGAGGCCAGGAGGTGATGGGAAAATACTGCAAGAAAGGACATTCTTCATCCTTGTCACCGTGAGAAGAGCCATCCATCTTGTTGCTGGATTCCTTGCCACAGGCTAAATGTAAAATTTAAAAAAGCCCATTCCATTAAATTGCCACTTAGCATTAAATACTTAAAAGAGAAAAAAAGACCAAAGATGAAATTGTGACCATCTAGCTAGCCAGTTCCCCAGCAAGGTAGGCAGAATTCCCTTGTGTCTGTGACTCTGACTATGGCCACTGTGTCCTAATGGAGCCCACAAGGAGCAACTTGACCTTGGCTAGCAACAGGGGGATTAGACCAAGTGCTTTTCCATCCAAGGCACTTTTAAATAAAATTATGGGATTAGAAGCCTTATAAAGAATATAATTCCTCTAGCTAGTTCCTCTTACATTTTCTAAAACAAGAGTGCTGGGTTAGATTCCGAAGCCCCAGGACAGAGGTACATCATTCAATTCTGTTTAAAACAAGGACTTTTATGAGATTATGTTACATGGATAAAATCCTTCATAATCATGTTTTAGCTGTTGCAGCAAATCTCTGAACCTGGTCCACATACTTGCTTGTCACAAATGGAGACAGATGAGGGACAGAAGCAAATATACAGTTAAAAGAGGGTAAGAGCTGGCCATGGGGCAAGGGGCAGGGGAGGCTGAGAAGTAGTTCAGTTGGTGGAGCGCTTCCCTAGCATGTATGAAACCCTGAGTTCCACTCTGAGAACCACAGAACCTGGAGGTTCAAAGTCACCCACAACTACATAGTGAGTTCCATACCAGCCTGGGGTATGAGTTGCCATCATAAGCAGAAAAAGAGAGGGCGACAATGGAAAGGCTAAAGTAATGCAGCGAGTAGCAGATCCCTTTCTTCAGAACCTGTTTGTGCCAGAATCCTTAAATCTCCACCACCACAGCCCCAAGCACTGACTCACAAAGCCTGAAGGAGCCCTGCCTCAGTGTCGCTCTGCTTGCTGGGACCCACACACTCCTCTTTTGGTAAGATCCACACTGTCCTTTCAGGTTGCCTGACCAAGGTTGTCATCCCATAGCCTTGTTGCCCAAACTTATTTTACCTTTCAGTCATTTTCAGCCATCTTTTTAAATCACCCCCTTTCAAAATGCACATACTCATCGAAAGTTTAAAGGGCATTTCTCCAGTTGAAGGATGTGAGAAGACAAAATTCCCAGACCTCTCTGTGTCCCCTCCGCTGGCAGTTTCTGGGGACACTGTGAGAGAAGCCTGGCTTCTCATAGCACATGAAACGGTCTGACAAGCAGTCTGGCAGAGAGCTGGAAACAGCTGCCCTCCAATGACAAATCAATCCACACCCAGGCTCCATCTCACCCCAGTCACAAAAATAAGCAAACAATAAATGCCAGAGGCAATGCAGAAGGAATCACTGAGAACATATATTGTTAAGTTGTGGCAGTTGGGGTAGAAAGTCCCCAGACCACTAACGACAGAACTAACTCATCTCCATACCCTAACCTTGGTTGTCAACTGGACTAGGTCTGGCATCAACTGAAACACAAGCTGCTTAGCACACCTTTGAGAAACTGCATTGACCAGCTTACATGAAGTGGGAAGACCCACCCTAACTGTGGGCAGCCTCTCCTGGGGCAGTACTGATACAGGCGAAGTTGGACAGGTTTTGCTTCTGGCCTGCTTGCCTTCATTCTTACTGGCAAGTTCATCTATCCTGTCACTGTCACTACTGATACTAGGATCCAGCTTCAGGATTCCAGGGCAGACTGGAGATAAACCAGCCACTCTCCAAGAATCTCCCAGGTTTTCAGCACCAGACTAGGACTGCTGAGACACCAGCCTTGAACTGACAAACTATGGACTACTTGGACTACACCATGTAGTTCAGTCTAATGATCCCATACATACACTATCTGTTTCGTTCCTGTAGGGAAACCTGACCCTTTGCATGGAAACATGAATGGAGCTGGAGGATGAGCTATTTCTTGAGCAAAGTCGGATACAGAAGGACAAGCATCACATTCTATCCAGTATGGAAATTGAAAAGGTGACCTGAAAGGAAAAGAGTGACTATTGGGAATTGAGAAGGAGTAGGAGTGGGGACAAGAAAGGGTAGAAGGGGGCATGAATATGATCAATACATGATCAGTACATACATGGGAATGTCACAGCAAAACCCATTAATCTAGGCAATTCCTGTGCATTAATAAAAACAAAGCAGGGTCTCCCTCCGAGCTCCCAGGGCATGGGCCCCCAGGAGACAGTTGAGGTCGATAGCTCAGTTGCTGTTTGAAAATGTACAAAATTTCTTTTACCACTCATGCTCCCACCTTGGAACTATGGCCATGTTTAAAAACACTGCTCAGGGTATTAGAGGAGCAAGAAACCAAATCTAGAATCTTCTGAAGGAGAAATGACTTCAATGTGGGAAACAATTAGAGCTATGATAACCAAGATGGGAATACTCCTCTTCCATTTTCCTGGGCTTTCTAATAAATTGAACTCACATCTCTCAAAGCAAAGATGGGCACACACAAGCCTTTTGAAAGGTAGCTGCAAGTGACATAATTTCTGTGGGCTGAAGCAAGGGATCCCCAGCCACACGCCACAGTCCACTGACCAGTGTGTCTTCTAGACTGCACTCACTGAGGGGACAGCAATCATAATGAAGGTGGAAGAATAGGAAGACAGGCTAATGAATTGCAGAGACGTGCCCAGCCAAAGCCAAGTGTACTGGGGAAAGCTGAGTGGAAACATTGTGGATAACACCATCTACATCCAGATGGTGTCTGTTCCTTGACCTGCAGGTCGTCATAACATGTCCTTTGAGAGTAGGGATGTAGTTCAATGATTAAGCATGCATGAGGACCACAGTGTGACCCCTAGCAGTGACCATCTGTGGTGGTCCCTGACAAGAGAAAGGACCTCACAGGTAGGCCTATAGGATTCTAGTGTGCCCGATTTTGTGGCCAGCGAACAAAGTGCATTATCCCTAAAGGAAAGCCCTGAAAGCTCACTGCAAAGTTTGAGATTTCACAATTTCTAGTGGTTTCTTAGAACACCCACCCCACCAAGGTCAAGGAAATTCATAGCCAGCCACCCAAAATGATATGAACCAAGGTAAACCTTCAAATAGTAATTTTACTTTTTACCTCTTTAATGTTTTCTTTATGCCTCCATTCCACCCCACCACTGTGCCTTCAGATCTCCTACAGAGTAGGCAATTGGCCTATTCAGATACACTCTAAAGTTTGCATAAATATAGGGTCTGGCCTCAGAGAAGTACAATGATCTTATTATGGGCTTGGGTTTGTAAGGTCACCTTTCTTCCTGTATATTTGTCTTGCATTTAGAGTAAGCAGGTCCCAGCAATGTGCTAGCTTTGGTTTTGTAGTTTAAATCCTGCGGTCTCCCATTATGATTAGAGAGGGCAGGTTTCTCTCCTCTTCATTGAGTCTTTATTCTTAAATGAGCATCTTAAGGCCATGGAGAGGGGTAGCTAGTTAAGCTCTTGCTCCACAAATGTGAAGGCTAGAGTTCAGATCTTCAGAAACCACACTCATTCTGCAGGAGTGGCAGCCACCTGTCATCTTCAACACCCTGGAGTCAGAAACTGGATCTTCCTGGGGAAGAGATGGCTGGTTAGACCAGCAGGAATTGGCAAGCTCCAGGTTCATGGAGAGG
This sequence comes from Cricetulus griseus, assembly GCF_003668045.3. NCBI lineage: Eukaryota > Metazoa > Chordata > Mammalia > Rodentia > Cricetidae > Cricetulus > Cricetulus griseus. Next base: position 152,936,843 of record NC_048597.1, on the reverse strand, counting down.
CCCTGTGTCAATAAACAAAGAGGTGAGTACGCAAGGAAGATACCTGCTCCACACACGCACACGCACATGTGTGCACACACACACAATGAAAACACAAAATACTTCATTAAAGAGAAAACAAAAAGTTCTAATATCATTAATTGCTGCAAAAATTTAGATTAAAAATGGGTAGAAGTAAAACAATCACCTACATATAGTCCCCTACTAAGTACAAACTTCATTGTTCATTTAGATATGGTCTGTACTATTTAATAACAATTCTAGTGACTGATAGATTTATCCCAGGCTGTCTCCAAGTTTATGTAATAATTACAAATAGATCTCTTGATTTGAGAATGCCTCTCCTCATTAGTACCTTGTTCTGAAGCTTTCAGTAGCTTCACCAGGTATAAAGAATAAACACCTTCCAGCAATAGCTTCTCCTTTACAGACTTTAACCCCCTAAAGACAGGAGTATAATAGCCAGAGGCTAGCTGAGCTCTCACACCTTCTGGCCATCTGTACCTTTTTCTCTACAATGCTCACAACTCTTTGGAGACTTCTGCCTTTCATCTTTGAAAGCAGAAATTACTTTTCTTCACCATTCAGTCATAATAAGAAAGAAACCATATACTTGTGGTGGGTATCAATATTAGCAGAAAGAAATGGTTCATTTTTTGTGGTTAAAAAACAACAACAACAACAACAACTTAATTTCCCTTTATGAACCAAGATCGCTCAGGTTCCCAGTGGCAAAGGGCCCCTAAATTCAGAAACAGAAAATTCCTTATCAAGCTTCTCGAGCTCAAGCTGGCTTCAAGTTTCCTTCTTTTGAGGAAGATTACCCACTTAAGTTTCCAAATCCATTTAGCAGAATCATTCAAAACACATTGAAACACAGCATAACAGTTTTTAGACCACATTGGGAGGTCATTTCACCCCAAGTGTTTAAAATCAAGATCAAATCTGCTGGGCATGTCTTCCTGCCACCCCTGCGGTTTTCTGACATTGACAGTGACTGGAGGGCACAGTGCATTGGAGTCTGATAACTTGCCAGATGTTACTCATCTACAAACATCCAAAACAATGGCACCTAGGCTGCACAGGGTTTCCAGCTCCATTCCGTAACTGTTTAATGACTTGGAGTAGTGGGATTTGCTCAACTTGTTGGGTTTGGATTACCTCACTCTGCCAAAAAATAAATAAATAAAAAGTGATGCAAGTAGGCTTTCCTTCTCTTGAGCCTCAGTTGGCTTTTTAGGAAATCAGTCTACCTCAAGATCCATCAATTCCTCTCTTGGGCATATACCCAAAGAATGCACATTCATACAAGAAGGACATATGTTCAACTATGTTCATAGCAGCATTGTTTGCAATAGCCAGAACCTGGAAGCAACCTAGATGCCCCTCAACTGAAGAATGGATAGAAAAAATGTGGTACATTTACACAATGGAGTACTGCTCAGCAGAAAAAAAATGGAATCTTGAAATTCTCAGGCAAATGGATGGAACTAGAAGAAACCATCCTGGGTGAGGTAACCTGTAGGGGAAGCTGCAGCCACGCCTTCTTAGGGGCTGGCTACAGGAGTACCTGGGCAGGCTTGTGAGGGCATGGTCAGAGTGAGTAGGGAGTCTGCGTTTCGGTTTCGGTTTCTTTTTCTTTTTTTGCTGCTTGCTGTACAGACTACCACCGGCTGGCTGGTTCGCTCTGTAAGTAAGGCTTTTCCCTATTAAATACCCTTATATTTCTACCTGACTCCGTATTGGTAATTTCCTACTATAGTAACCCAGTCACAAAAAGACAAACATGGTATGTACTCACTCATATATGATTTTTAGACGTAGAGCAAAGGGTTATCAGTCTATAATCCACACTGCCAGAGGATCTAGGAATCAAGGAGGACTCCAGGAGAAGATTGCATAGTCCCTCGAAGAAGGGAAGGAGGACAAGAACCCCTGAGCAAAGTGGGAGCATGGGGCGGGAGAGGAAGGAGGTGGGAAGAAAAGAAGGGGAAGGGGGGTGGCAACAAGAGGACTGAGACAGGGGAGGAATAGAGGAGGGCAAGAAAGGAGATGCCTTGATAGAGGGAGACAGTACAGGTTTGGAGAGAGGTCTGGCATAGGGGAAATGTTAGGGGATCCACAGGGATGACCCCAACTAAGAATCTAGACAGTGGTAGAGAGAATGCCATTAATATTCTTCCCCTATAATGAGATTGATATCTACCTTGGTTACCATTCCTAGAGTCTTCATCCAGTAGCTGTTCAAAGCAGAAACAGGTACCCACAGCTAAGCACTGAACCATACTCCTGGAATCCAGTTGTGGAGAGGAAGGAGGGATGAGCAAAGGAGCCAAGACGGTGCTGGAGAAACCCACAGAAACAACTGACCTGACCTACTGAGAGCATAGAGACCCTAGTCATAAACTGGGAAAACATCATTGCACCAAACCAAGCCCTCTGAATATGGGTGCCAGCTAGGAGACTAAGACAGTCTATGGGACCTCTAACAGTGGAGCCAATGTTTATCCCTAGAGCACAAATGGACTTTGGGAGTCCACTCCCTTTGAGGGATACTATTGCAGCCCAGAAATAGCAAAGAGGGCCTAGGCCCACCTCCAAATGATATGACAGACTTTGAAGGTCCCCCGTGAAGGGCCACACTATCCCTGGGGAGGAGTTGGGAGATGGGTTGGGGGGTTGGGGGGGAACGTGGGAGGATGGAAGGGTGAGGGAATAGGGGAGACAGATATGTAAATATGAGTAGTAATTAAAGAATTTAAATTAAAAAAAAATGAAGTTTTAAAAACATCCCAGGGGTAGCTTATAGAGAGTCAAGACTCTGGTTTGAATCTTTACTCTGCCACTTTCGACCTGATTGGCTTTGACAAGTGACCTGAGCCTTCCAGGGTGTAAGCATCAATGAAACACACACACACACACACACACACACACCAAGCTTAGTGCTGCACTGGAGTTCAGCTCCCTTCCCCTTGAATGTAGTCATCAGAGACATCAGAGACTTGCCAGAAAGATGAATTTGTGTCTCCTTTCTCTGGGCTTTTTGGAATAGTAGTTCTGGAAGCTGTGGGTGAGCACATAAAAAGTTCAAAGTCATCGCAGTGGGGAGGTCACTTAAGCAGTCCTTGAGATGAAAGAGTTAATAAAGTGTCCTTTAGTCCTGACTCACTGTAGCTCCTGCTCAGTCATTCCAAGAAAGACTCTCAAATATCAGATAGAGCATAACAGAAAAGGCAATGCCACCAAGTCCTGACTAAGTCAAAGGCTCATAGCAAAATAAGTGACTGTCAATGTAAATCTTGTAATTTTAAAGTAATCTGCTATATAGCTACAAACCAAAGAGCCCACATGTCCACATGTAAGATCCTTACAGTACAGATAGCATCTACCTTGCCTTGCCTATGTATTTGCCATGAGCACTAAATCTGAACTCGTGTGTGTGTGTGTGTGTGTGTGTGTGTGTGTGTGTGTGTGTGTGTGTGTGTGTTAATATGTTTTCTGTTGCTGGGATAAAATACCATGGCCAAAAGCAACTAGGGGAGGGAAGGGTTTATTTCATTTTATAGTTTGTAGTTCATCATGAAGGGAAGTTAGGGCTGAAAGTCAAGGTCAGAACCTGGAGACAGGGACTGAAGCAGAGGCTATGGAAGAATGTGACTTATTGGGTTCCTCTTTAGGAGCACATTCAGCTACCCTGTAGGGGACATTGTAAGCCATGCCTGCTAGAAGCTGGCTACAGGTGTGCCTGATCTAGGAAATACAGCCTTTTATAAACTAAATGATCAGTGGCTGTCTTTACCCATGATACATAAGCTTTAGCTTTAAAACAGGCATTTCAATGATTTTTCAGGTTTCTGTAGTTAATGGTGTAACTTTCATTGACATGTGATTCTCACCTGGAATAGGTGGTGTTTTAAGATATCGTTCAATGAACTTTACCAGTATTCATGCTCTTATGTGATCTCTGCTCTGTGAGTGTGGGCTAGACCAATGATATGTTTCTAAAAAAAAAATGAATGAGTTTCTAATGGCAAATGTAGCTTTTATCATCCAATTTCAAGAGGCCATGACTTCCATCTCCTTAGACTCTATTGACTTCTCATTCTGTGTCTTTTGATGAGATAAACAGCCATTTAGAGGCATTCAAATGACATGAAAGTGAATATGGCCTCTAACACCTCTAGAGAAAAAATTGAGACCACAGTTCAGAAGTCCACACAGAGCCTGTGAAGAGTTACATGATCTTGGGAGCTGGGTTTCCCACATTAAATGCTGAGATGACCACAATCTAACCTACATTTTGACTGAAGCTTGAGAGACAGCACGCTGCATAGGATCAGCAAATATGTACCATTTTGGAAAACATGGACTTGAAATAAATTGGGGTTATTTAAAGTCACTAAATTTTAAATTTTAGGGTGGATTTTATAATAGGCATCAAACATATCATTCCAGACAAAATACACACACACACACACACACACACACACACACACACACACACACACACACGAGTGTGCAAACATGCACCCTGAAAAATCAATCTTAGTAATTTTCAGGTGCTAAGACTCTTCATGGACAAGCTTGACTCTGCTTTTTTGAAGCCAAGTTCAGATCAGATCAAGGCAATAAGCACACTGATAATTGTGCAACTTCCCTCCAATAGAGATCATCTCAAAGTGAATGTATGTGTGTGTTTGTGTGTATGTGTGTGTGTATATAATTTAGCCATAAAGAAAAACCAAGTTTTGTTATTTACAAGAAAACGAATGGATTAAGTAAGGCATTCAAATGACATGAAAGTGAATATGGCCTCTAACACCTCTAGAGAAAAAATTGAGACCACAGTTCAGAAATCTTACTTGTATTAAGTAAGATAGACCCAGAAAGATTAATATGGAATTTTCTCACATAAAGAATCTAGGCTAAAAAAATAAAGTGAAGTAAAAGGAGGACCTATTTGTGAATAGTTGGAAACCAGTAAGGTGGGAAGATTAGACAAGAGATAGGCTGGCCTCAAACTTTGCTTTCCATTTCTTCCTTCCAGAATCCTACATCATCTTGATCCAAACCCTAACCTAAAGACATAGCCACTAATTGCATACCTCAGCTTTGGTGTCACATCAAAAGGTCTGGAGTTTTTTTCCTACCAAATATATCTTTGACTGTCTTCTCATCAGTCTCTCTACTGACCCTTGAGAGGGTCTGAAAAGGTTAATATCAGAAATGCCACAAATCCATTGTTCCCATTGCTATGCTTCAGGGGTCAAGATTATTTCCCCCAGTCCTTGTTAAAACATGAGCCAAGTGCATAATGCTACTCTTCAAATATTTATGAAAGACCTAGGATGTCATAATTATCATCTCTTAAAACTCATGGTCATGTGGAGCCTCTGTAGTTCAGCCTTGTCTTAACTCTTCCAAGTAGACATTTTTTGGTCAACCAAAGTGAAACTCAAACTTTAAGTGCCTTTCCCAAGTCAGAACACAACAAAGAAGCTTGAATCCAAGTTCAATGAAAGCCAAGTTCACCATCACAGTAAGTACACTTTTTACTAACTCTTCCCAGATGTTTATAGAGGGTTTCTGTAAGCAAATATGTTGAGCTGGCCAACCTGGCTCAGCCTGTCAGGCACCTTCCCAGAGAGAAGCAAGGGGAGGCCACAACTATCAGGTGTCTTATTCCTCACCAAGTGTTTTCTATACATTCTTCTGGGATTTGGGGAAAGAATAGAAGATGTAAATAACTCTAAGAGAGCCAGAGTATTTGTAACTCATATTGGAGTATAAATATGAGGACAGCAAGTTGCATAAGTTTTACAATGGAGCCATGTGTTGGTGGCACATGCCTATAATCCCAGCACTCGGGAAGCAGAAGCAGGTGGATCTCTGTGATTTTGAGGCCAGCCTGGTCTACAGAGGGAGTTCCAGGACAGGCTCCAAAACAATACAAAGAAACCCTGTTTCAAACAACAACAACAACAACAAAAGTTTTATAATGGATGCACGAATGACTTTGAAATCTGTAAATAACTTAAAGATAATTAAAAGACTAAGAGACCTGTGACCTGTAAGAGTTAGATGAGCCCAACTAAGCCCACAGTCCACAGATAACGTTTTCTTCAAATGCAGTCACTCCTGCTCCTTTGTGTAGTGTCTAAAGCCACTCTGACACACAGAATCAGGCCAATGGCCTATATAGAGCATAACACACTTACTATAGCTCTTTATAGGGGAAGAATGGTAGTGTAAATCATGACACAGAGACATTTCTTCAACAAGATGCTTGTTTTGTTTGAGTGAGCTAAAACCTGGAGAAGAGAGAAGGGCAGGACAAAGTTTCTACTTAAAAACCAGAGAAAGACCTGGTGTGACCAGCACTTGGGAGGTAGAGGCAGGAGGATTAGAATTTCAAAGCCAGATGCGGCTACATGGTAAGCTGGAGGCCAGCCTGGACTACATGAGACTGTGACTCTCTACTAAGAAATTAACTAATTCAAAATGCAGGAGAAGTGATGACAAAGTGAAAGGAAAACAAAGAGTAAGAAAAGACATATCAGGGCCCTGGTGAGATGGTGCAGTGGGGGAAGGGGCTTGCCTCAATGCAGTCCTTGGAATCCATACAGTGGAAGGAGAGAACCTATTCCTGTAAGTTAGCCTTTCATCTCCACACATATACCAGGGCATGCACACTAAAGCCTATGCATGCATGTGCATACATATACATACATGCAAACACACACACACAAATAAATAAACAAAAACAAAAGCAAGGAAAGAAGGAAAAAAGAAAAGACTAATTAGCCTCATAATGTGACCTTTGACTCACCCCAGACATAAAACAGTAAAATGTCAACCACCTACTCTAATCCATCAGTTCAAAGACAACTACAAGTCCTGATAATTAAGACCATAATCATCTAGCAAGTGGCATTTCACATGGATGTGGACCTGTGCTCATCAAGCCTCACCATGAAAACTTACCACATAAACTCCACACAGACCTAGAGGATCATAAAACATTACTTACAAATCATTACTATCCATTTGAAAGTCTAACAAATCAGTCTCACTCTCAGAGGAACCTAGATTTTCTTTCAGATAGCCCTAGGCCTAGAAACATAGACCTTGATTTTGACAACAAAGGTTGTCAGCCTCAGAAGACATATTCAGCTTTGAAAGTCTTGTGTATTTAAGTCTGGTGAGGTACCAGATTGGGTAGTGATGTCTTCGGTTATTAAAAACATTAGGTAATAGCTCTGTGAGTAAGACTGCCTAACTCAAAGGATAATTCTGGTCACAGTGGGTAGAGAAGTTCCCGAGGTCTCACCCCTCCTAGAGGAGTTACTGGGAGACACTAATTTCTGGAAGGAAAAAATTTACTTCAGTGTTATAACCACGGGTATGGTGCCCATATTCCTGTAAACAACTCCTCAACCTTATTCCTATAAGAAACTCTAAAGAAACTCACTGAGACACCAAAGAGGGGAGGGGATATAAAGACAGAGAAAGGGGGTCAGGGACATTGGGGGAAGTATAAGTGATGGTAATGGTGAAGGAATAGGATCAAATAAACTATATACATTGTCTAGTTAGGATTACTGTTGCTGTGATGAAACCATGACCAAAGCAACTGGAGAGGAAAGTGTTATTTGGCTTATACTACCATATCAGTTCATCACTGTAGGAAGTCAGGGCAGGAACTCAAACAGGGCAGGAACCTGGAAGCAGGAACTAATGCAGAGGCCATGGAGGGGTGCTGCTTACTGGCTTACTCATCCTGCTTTCTTATAGAACTCAGTACTACCCGCCCAGGGGTGGCCCACAAAATTCTGGGCACTCCTCCATCAATCACTAGTTAAGAAAATGCTTTAGAGGCTTGCCCACAACTCAATCTTAGGAGGCATTTTCTTAATTGAGGTTCCCTCTTTTCGGATGACTTTAGCTTGTGTCAAGTTGATAAAAGACTATCTAGCAATACATATATAAAAATGTCTTAATGAGATCTATTGTATGTGTCTAATATATTCTAATAAAACAGTAAAGGAAAGGAGGGAAAGGAAAAATAAGACTATAAACAGTCTCTCATGTGACACAGAGAGATGTCTCAGTACATGCTCTTACATAGCACTGAAGTTTGTTTCCCGACATCCAACACCCTCCTCTGACCTTTGTGGGCACTTATACTACTGAGGACTCCCTCTTGGAAGGAGATAGGGAAGCTAATGAGGTAAGACTCTTCCCAAGATACATAGTGGTATATAAGTGGTTGGCTGTTGCTGGGAGGAGAGACTTTGGAGTGATACGGCTGACCAGAGTTTGTCCTTGCTCCTGTACATAACTCCAATAGACTCAATGGCTCATGGGGCCAGATTTAGAGAAATCACACAAAAAAAAAAAAATGAAAAAAAAAAGAAAGTTAGGAGGCAGAGGTAGGTGGATCTCTGTGAATTCGAGACCAGCCTGGTCTACAGGACAGCATCCAAAGCCACAGAGAAACCCTGTCTCGAAAAACAAAAAACAAACAATAAAAAAAAAGTTAATTATAAAGAAGCTACTGTGAATGGTGACTCCTCAAGAAAATGGGAATCAGTCTACCACAAGATCCAGCAATTCCACTCCTAGGCATATACCCAAAAGAAGCACATTCATACAACAAGGTCATCTGTTCAACGATGTTATAGCAGCACGATTTGTAATAGCCAGAACCTGGAAGCAACCTAGATGCCCCTCAACCGAAGAATGGATAGAGAAAATGTGGTACATTTACACAATGGAGTACTACTCAGAGGGAAAAAACAATAGAATCTTGAAATTTGCAGGGAAATGGATGAAACTAGAAGAAACCATCCTGAGCGAGGTAACCCAATCACAAAAAGACAAACATGGTATGTACTCACTCATATGTGGATTTTAGACATAGAGTAAAGGATTACCAGCCTACAATCCACACTGCCAGAGACTCTAGTAAACAAGGAGGACCCTAAGAGAGACATACATGGTCCCCTAGAGAAGGGGAAAGGGACAAGATCCCTGAGCAAATTGAGAGCATGGGAAGAGGGGGGAGGGAGCTACCAGAATGAGAAGAAGAGGAAGGATGCAGAGGTCATGAGGGAGCAGAAAGGTTGAGTCTGGTGAAGAATAGAAGAAAGGGTATGTGATAGGTAGGGTTTTAGTTGGGGGGGTGGTAGGGGAGGACGGGAGGGAGAAGGGAACTGGGATTGTCATGTAAACCAATCTTGTTTCTAATTCAAATTTTTTTAAAAAAAATGATTTAAAAAAAAGAAGCTACTGTGGAAGAAGAAGGATGCTGGGAGATGGGTGTGACTGATGCTTTAAACATCCACTGCATAAAGTAAATGGAATCTCTTTCCTGTGCACCCAGCTGTGTGTGATACACACTCTTTAGAATAACTGAGAAAATGATACCCATTTGTATCATTTTTCTTTATTCTGTGGTTCAGATAAAACAGGTAGGAAGGGGATGCTAATGAAAGTCTATATGACAAAGCAGGCTGTGGATGTAAGATAGAAAACAGTATTAGGTACCACACATGGAAGTGACATCAGCTTCCCTTTGAAAGGCAGGTCAGGAAGAAACAGCTAAGTTTTCAAGACACCAGCACCCTCCACAATGCGATGCTCACAGCCAGCTCCCTGACACCCATCTCTTCTTGAATGGAGCTGCTTTTCATGTAACAAGGCAGTTTTGAGGAGGTAGGGGAGGAATGTTGTTGGTAGACGGAACAGAGTGTTCTTTAAATTAAAAAATATTACTGAATGTGGGTGGTGGTGTCACAAGCCTTGTCGCACGCCTTTAATCCCAGCACTCAAGAGGCAGAGGCAGGCAGATCTCTGAGTTTGAGGCCAGCCTGGTCTACAGAGCGAGTGCCAGGACAGCCAGGGCTGCACAGAGAAACCCTGTCTCAAAACAATAATTAAAAAAAAAGCAAAATTACTGAAGGGAGGTCACAATAATGGCTGTGACCTTTCCACAGAACCATGGCATCCTTCCTTTGCTTGTCTGTAATGATCTGTTTGTTTGTGTTTCGAATCTTCATTACAAACTCCTTTAGGGCAGACCTGAATGGATTTTTGATTGCACTTTTCACCGGTGGTGACTAGCACAGAAACAGAAAGGCATCTCTGATGAATGAATGGATGATTGCGTGGGCGAATGAATGAATGAATGAATGCTGAGGAAAGCCAGAAGGTGTGAAGCCTCTCTCGTAGGAAGAACATTCAGTCTAAGCAGCACTTCCCAGGGCACCTGTCTCTCAGCTACAAGCATCTCTTCTCCAGTGATGGAGGTGGAACTGGTGGTACTAGCCCTTCCAGCTTTCAAGCCCGCACCTTCATCATCTGGAAGGGCCAGACACCTATATACCCGGTGCCAACACTTCTCAAGCATTTGTGCACACAAGAAACTGTCGAGACTCAGGTGAGGTGACTAAAGCCCAATTTTAAATTCAGAGACGACTTCCTACTCGAGTTGGCTAAAAGCCCCCCTGCAAACCACCTGAGGAAGCCCTTGCCTTTGTCTCCCTCAGTGTGGATGGAGATGATCTGGGAATGTGTTCTCATGCCCCAGGTTGATACAGTGTGGGGAGTGGTGTCCTTTGAAGAGTGGGTCTTTGGGGAGGCAGAGCACACACTACAAAAAGAGCTTCTGGCTAGGTGAGGTCCAGCGCTGTCGCTATAGCAACTCCTACCATCTCACAGAGTATCCAGATAAATAGTAGTCCCCCGCCCCGCCCTCTCTCTCTCTCTCTCCTCTCCTCTCCTCTCCTCTCCCCCCTCCCACTTAAGTCGATGGGGGTTTGTGGGTGGGGGATCCAGTCGTTGAAATTTGTCTGGGACATTTACTTGGAGTTCTGGAATTTGTGAAAAATTGAGGCTTCCTAAACAACAAAGAAATCAAGATTCTGGGAAAAGCCCACGCCCCTCCAAGGCTGCTGGTGTGAAATGGAACCGCATGCGCAAATCTTAGCTGGCTAGGTTGTTTTGCCAAGGTGCTCGCAGCTGCAAGCAAGCTGCAGAGGTGGGACCCCACCTCTGAGCCAAGGGTTGAACCCTTGCTTCATCCGGATGCCCAGACGTCGGCCCCACCCCCACCCCCTCCCTCCCTCCTGGCGGTCACGACTGAGCAGCCTGGGGTCCTGGGTTAAACAAAGAGACTGGTGTGCCTTAAGGGGGAAAAATCTTTCTTCTTCCTTCGTGGAATAGGTGGTATGTGGAAAATTAATAACAGGAAATGCCGCAGCCAAAAAATGCGGCAGTATTTATCTTTAAGGGATCAGGTCCCCTCCTTCTCCTTCTCCAAACCCCTCCTCTGCTGTCCTGAAGCTCAGCAACCAGAAGCAGACAGCCAACACCACCCCACCCCACCCCCTGACACACACTCCTCAGCCACCATCCCTCCTCCCCCCAAAACTCTTTTATTATCAGTTGAGTCACGTCTCCTGCCAACCAAAAGGTCATTTCAGGTCATCTTGGAGACTAAAGGACGGGATAATGCATTCGAAGGCACTGGAATTGGCAAGTCCACACATATGTATATATATATATATATATATATATATATATATATATATATATATATGAGAGAGGGGAGAGCGAAATCACGAGAGAGAGGGAGACAGCATGCACAGCTCTGCACTGAATAGAAGGAAATGTTTCAAACTATGACAGGCACTGCTACCCAATCTGTAGCTAATTCCTTATATAAATAAATAAATAAATAAATAAGAATGCGGTTTATAATTGTGTGCTGCCTAGAGGGTAATTAAAGTTTCTAATTGTTCTCGTCCAGAATCTCATTTCTGGCCATTCATCAGAGAAACAGAGAACGAGGCTGCAAAAGTGCGTGCTGTAGTGAGGCGCATGGACGGGGGCAGGGTACTGGGGGAGAGGGCAGATTCGGACCTGGGGCAAATCTGACTGCCTGGCGCTGTAAGAGGGCTTTGGAACCACCGGCAGTAAGCGGGCAGCCTGTGTAAGTGTTTCCATAGCATGTACAGACTGCTTTGTTTTGAGATGAGGAAAACAAGACTTGCAAGTATTATTTTTCTATGCTGTTTACAGAGCAATGGCCCTTTTTTTTTAAATTTCTTCTAAAGAAGATGCCTTCTACCTCCTTTGATTTGTTAATTCAGTGCCATTTCAATAAAGACAATTGGCGGTCTCTGAATTCCCGCCAACTACATTTTTCCCTTCTTTCCGTTCCCACTGTTGTATTTGAATGCCCTGGATTGGCTTCGAAGTTTTTTTTTCTAAGAAACAAGAACCAGTCTTCTTCAGTTTTTTTTTTTTTTTTTTTTTTTTTTTTTTTTTTTTGACACATGCCAACAGCAATCTGTCCAGGGAGCTAGAGGTCTGGGTAATAAATTATTTGCTCCCAAATACCAAAAGTAGTCTCTTCCATGGAAATTCCCCATCCACCCTGCATCCCCAACAATGGCCTCTGCTCCTCCCTGTCTTCATCTAAGCCATCTAGTTTTCTTCCCGTTGCTGTGATAAAACTTGGGGAGAAAGGGGTTTATTTCATCTTATATAATCCATTATGAGGGAATCCAAGGCAGAAATTCAGGGCAGGGGCTTAAAGCAGAAACTGTAATGAATGCTGCTTGCTAGCTTGCTTCCAAGTTCACCTTCAAAACCTTCAACTCTCCCTTTCTCATACATACCAGGACTACCTGCCCAGGGGTAGCACCACCCACAGAGAGCTGGGCCCCTATCCATCAATTAGCCACCACGAAAATGCTCCCACAGACACACCCACAAGCCAATCAGATGGAAGCAATTCCTCAACTGATGTTCCCTCTTCTTAGGAGTCTCAAGTTTGTGACAAGTTGACAAAAACTAACCAACACCTTAGTCAAGTTCTATATTCCACTCCCTGTTCATGCCCCACCCATAGATGTTCCCTGGGGGAGACTTCAGAAGCTACCAGTTCAAGGTAGCCTGGTGACGGACAGGGTCTGTCACAGTAAAAACAAACCTTTCTTCCTGGGCCCATCCTGGAACATCTCCACTCCCATGGTGGCATCTTCTAGCAGCCTACTTCCACCTCCACTAGTCACCGCCCCCAACCTCCCACTCTCACTGCAGCAAAGGCACATTCACCAAAGCTACACCCGCCGCCTCACCTACTGCTAAAGCCACATTTCTTAGAAACAAAATCATTTTTTGTTTCATGGTAGCTGTTAAGCACAGAAAACTCCGTTTTGTGGATGTTTGAAGAGAATGGATTACATCACTATATAGGAGAGTAATTATTGTGTAGAATGGCAAGACTAATCAACCACCAACCATGAGTTTGGGGAAAGGATGCTTTCCTTTAGCTCAAGTCAGCAGCTGGCTGGACAGTAACTGAAGTGCTACATGCTGGTGCTTACCATAGTCGGTGGCTATGGCAATCACACATAACTAGAAAGATCTCTCAGGCCACTGCTGATTTCCTACCAGTTAGAGGTTCTAGGAGGGAAAGCCCCACAGCAAATCTTGATGATGGAGCATGGAGCTTGTTACTACCACAGCGACAAGGTACTCCAGCACATTGCTATTGATGGCATCAATTATCCAGGTAAGTAGAACAATAATACACCCCATGGTCCTATCTTCCCAGGTCATCTAGAGTAGAAGGAGAGTCTAAAGGCCGGCTTGAAGTTCTAACAGATTCAAAATACAAGCAAGTATTTTCTAGAACCTCTTGGGAAAGAACAAAAGAAAGGACTTCGAAATTCATGAAGTGATTTCTGTGTTATGCACCACACTAGAACATAACTGGTGAATAGGTATAATTAAATCATTTACCAATGAGGAAACTGACAGTCAAGATCAGTAACTTGGACAATGTCACAAGTGTAATAAGAGAAGTTGCTTGAAGTTATTGAGAACGCTTGCTTGTGGAGACCCAGTGTCATTTCATGCATGTTTACTTTCAAAAGAATGTGTGCTGTGAAAGTGTCACTGTTTTATGTATGAAGAAACTAAGATTCAAGAAATTTATGTTAACTTGTTCCAAGTCACAGACCTAAGAAATGAAGGAGCCAAAACTCAAAGTCACTTCAATCTGGTCCTCAAAGTGCCTGTTCAGTGTTTTTCCTATTAGCTAGAGAAAGAAAAGTAAAAGATGAATTCTCAGCCCTGTTCCCAATATGACACTACATAAGATATCCCCTTTCCTAGAGGGCTTCCCTCAGGAAAATTGACATTAGCTCTTACATACTGTTTGGAATTGGGCATCACTACAAAGCCCCATGTGTCTACCAAAAAGATACCACAGACAGTTTTATGGAAATCACAAATAATTAGCATTCAGGTATGGATTTTAAATTAAGATTTCATGAGTGATGTTTGTTTTATGTCTCAAAGACATCACAAAGGAAATTTCCATAGAATTTCTCATTTTAGCTATTGACAATCACTCTAAGACCATTTTTTAATATAGCCATCAAATCTATCATTTTCAATTGATTTGACCATTTCAGTTAATGGAATTTGTTTATTCAACAAATAGCAAGTACCAACTACATAGCAGACAATGTTCCAAATGTTTGAGATACATCTGCACTGGTCCAATTGACAAACAGTGTCATCGTTTACTATCTAGGAATCAAAGAACAGAGAAGGAGACAGAGAAATTGGAATGGTTTGGAAGGGAAAATGATGAATCAAGATTAGCCAGGCGTTGGTGGCACATGCCTTTAATCCCAGCACTTGGGAGGCAGAGGCAGGAGGATCTCTGTGAGTTCAAGGCCAGCCTGGTTTCCAGAGTGAGTGCCAGGATAGGCTCCAAAGCTACACAGAGAAACCCTGTCTTGAGAAAAAAATATATCAGAAGCTATCTGATCTATGTAATTTTTAGGCAGAGCAGATACTTAGGAAATTGTAATATTAGAATCATACAAACATGTAGTGACAAGAAACACAATATAATGAAAGAGTATGTTTTGGAACCATATGAGTGGAGTAGGCAGGAAAAACAAAGAATTGTTTAAAAGAAAGAAAAATGGGAAAGCCGGTTTTAAAACTCGTGAGGAACCTCTGTGTTACTAAAGAATAGAGTTTTGTGAGTCAAAAAATCATGAAGGAAACTTTGACTGTGCTTCTTTACTGTAGGGAAAAGAGATAAGAACAAAACTGGAAAGACTAAGAGGGCAGGGCTGACCAACATTCTCAAGTTGCAACTAACAGCAACAAACTTAAGTAGTTTAGCAACAAATTTAAAGTAGTTTACAGGGTGGGCAAGGAGGAGGATGTGGAAATCTTTACAGCATGAGGGATGTGGAACCACATAGGGCCCAGAGGGATGGAAGAGCCTGAGTCCCAGAGGGTTGGAAGCTTGTCCTGAACAGGTGTTGTGAAGTCAGACAAGACTGCTTCTCTCTCATCTCACTGTCTGACTGCTTCATCTTCTCCCTTTCTTTCTCTGCTCTCAGTCCGTGTGCTGAAAAGTGGGTACCTGACGACCCAGAAGCCTCAATGTGTACTTTCTTCATACTCCAGCAGGAGGCTATTTACCTTGATGGTGGTGGTATCTCCCTAATTTTGCATCTGAAGCCAAGGCCTCACTCTGTCCAAACCCCACCCGCTAAGCAGTTGGAAACCAGGTAATGACTTAGGAAAATGCCTTGTATGCAGAGAAGTTTGAATGAACTAACAGAAGTGACTTTAGGCTCCTTCATCAATACAGCAGCGGACAGACACAAACAAAAGATAAAAAGTATCTGTGGTGGTTTGGATGAAAATGTCTCCATAGACTCATAGGGAGTGGCATTATTGGAGTTGTGGCCTTAATTGGAGTAAGTGTGTCACTGGGGATGGGCTTGGAGGTTTCAGATGCTCAACCCAGGCCCAATGTCTCACTCTCTCTTTCTGTTGCCTGAAATCCATATGTAGACCTCTCAGCTACCTCTCTAGCACCATTTCTGCCTGTGTGCCAGCATGCTTCCTGCCACGATAATAATGAACTAAAACTCTGAACCAGCCCCAATTAAATGTTTTCCTTTATTCAAGTTGCCATGATCATGGTGTCTCTTCACAGCAATAGAAATCCTAAAAAGGTACCCTTTAATGCTTGGTAATGATTAACACAGAGGGACTTTTATTTAGATGTGGGTCCAGTGTTTGGTCAAAAAATATAGATACAAAAAATCTATATAGAAATTCCCAAATAGCCTACGTGAGTAAATAATAGATCAGTAGGTAAAGCTAGCCAGTTTGCAGGACCCAAGGTGCAGTGAGTAGAATTTTGTGTCTCCCAAATATACGATGAAAGTCTAGCCTATAATCCCTATGAATGTGAACTTAGAAGGAAATAGTCTTTGCAGATACAATCATGTTAAAACATGGTCATACTAGACTAATATGAGCCTTTCATTCAATGACTAGCATCCTTCTAAGAGGGAAACCTGGACACTGACTTTCCCAGAAAGGGAGCATGCCATGTGACTATAGAGCAGAGATTGGAGTAATACAATAAGAAGACGAGAAATGCAAGAGCAGCAGGTAACCCCCAGAAGCTAGGAGAGAAGAGGAGGACACCTAGGGCCACCCACAGGGAATAAACCTGACTGCATCACTTCAGACTTTGAGGACTGTGAAGGGTTATGTTTCTATTGGTTTAGACAAACAATATGTGTTACTTTGTTGGCATGATCCTAAAAAATTAATACATAAGATCAATGAAGAAAAGTTATTTGTGTTTCTAAACAGTAGCAACAAACAACTGAAAGTTGAATTTTTAATGCCACTTAAAATATCTTTAAAAGTATTAAATATTTAGAAATAAGCAGAACAAAGTGTGTACAAAATTGATACACTAAAAGCTACAAACTATACTTAAGCATTCCTAAGGAAGACTGAAATCCTTGGAAAGGTATGTTGAACTCAAGGATTGAAAGATTCACACTGTCAAGATAGCACTTTTCCCTGAGTGGATCATCAGTTTAGTGTAATCCCCACCCTACCCCCACCCATCCCCACCCCGCCCAAATCTCAGCAAGTGTTCAGTATTGACAAACAGAAAAACTTAACAATTTTGAAAAATTAAAATGACTTGAAAGAATTATATACTATCTTATTTCAAGACTGAAAAGTGCAATAACCAATCAGTTTGATACTGGCTTAAGGCACAGCATAGATCATTAATCAGAGACAGACATACATGTGTGGCCAACTGATTCAAACAGAAAAAAACCAGGGTGTTTCAACAGGGATTGGAATACACTAAAATAATTAACATCTATGTGTGAAAATACTTCAGCCCTTTCACTATGCACAAAATAAATTAATTTGAAATGGGCCATAGATAAATCTAAAACTGTAAGATATCCAAAGTCAAGCATGAGATAAAAATCTTTGTGTGCCTTAACAAAGCAGTTTTTCTACAAGACCCTAAAAACAATGACATGAGCTATATATGACAACAACTGAACATGGAATTTATCAAAATAATTTCTTAAAACTTCTGCATTTCAGAAATCAATCCTAAAATAAATAAATAAACAACAAGGGCCACTGAGATGGCTCAGCAAGCAATGATGTGTGTTGCCAAGCCTAGTAGAAAGGAAAACCAAACTCCAGTGAGTTGTCCTCTGACCTCCACATGTGCACTGTGGCTACACAAGTACACAAATGCACACATACACACACACACACACACACACACACACACACACACACACACACACAAAGCCAATAAATGTAAAACATAATTTTAAAAAAATAGATATTACATATTGGGAGATAATACTTCTAAAATTTAAGTTTAATGAAGAACTCATTAAACCATACAAAGAGGTCTCAAGATTCAGTAAGAAAAACAACCCATTAATACATTGGAACAGATCTTTCACCCAAGAAAATGCACACATCACAAAAACACACTGAAAGAGGTAGAAATAAACAGTTCAAATGGTGTCAGTTAGTTAGAGGGATATAAAGTAAAGTGGTGGCGTTTTGCCATATGCATATTAAAGCTGAAATTTAAAAGACTGATAATACCAAGAAGTGGAAGGATGAAGAGCAACTGTAATTCTCATACTTTGCTGATGGAAATACAAAACAATACTACCATTTTGGGAAGAAAAAAAAAGGAGCAGATTCTTAAAGTTAAGCACATCAGCTATCCTACTTCTGGGCATATACCCTGAGGATGTGAAGATGTATTTCCATGCAAAGACCTGCGTGTAAGTGGTTATAACGATTTTGCTCATAATTAGCACAAGTTGGAAACATCTTACACATATGTCTGGTGACAATGAGCAGCTATGTGCACGTATCTCGTGGCTGCCCCAAGCAATCTAGGCAGACAAACTTCTAGTACATAAAACAGTGTGAGCAAATCTCAGAAGGCTACTGAGGGGCTGGAGAGATGGCTCTGCAGTTAAGAGTACTTGCTGCTCTTGCAGAAGACCTAGGTTCAATTCCCAGCATCCATATCTGTAACTCCAATTCCAGGGAATCCATTACCCTCTTCTAGTCTCTGCAGTCACTAGGCATGTACATGGTACACATATGAGTACACATTCATGAACATAAGATTTGAAATATATTTTTAAAAGGCTATTGAAAAAGGCCATATTTGATTTAACATTCTTGAGAAAAACAAACAAGCAAAAAATCCGTAATGACAAAAACAAGATCATTGACTGGAGACAGAAATAGAAGTAAGAAATTTATAGCAAAAGAAAATAAAGACACATTTAGGGCTGACAGGAATGTGTCATATCTTCAACATGACCATGACTGCATGAAGTGTGTGTGTGTGTGTGTGTGTGTGTGTGTGTGTGTGTGTGTGTGTAAAGAATTTGTTGAATAGTGTGCTTTAAGAGTGAATTTTAGCCAGGCAGTGGTGGCACACACCTTTAATCCCAGCACACAGGAGGCAGAGGCAAGCGGATGGATCTCTGTGAGTTCGAGGCCAATCTGGTCTATAGAGCAAGTTCCAGGATAGCCAGGGATACACAGTAAAACCCTGTCTCAAAAAAACACCCAAAAAGTGAATTTTATTGATGTCAATTATACATCAATGAAACTAACCAGAATGGCCAAGAAATAAACTGAATATTTTAACCATTTGCAAATTCACTAAGATCTAATTATTTCCACTGTATGGTCATAAAATAAAAGCAAGCTTATGCACATTTTATAAAGGAATTGGAAGCAAACTTTCCACTTTCTGTATGCTTTTGCAGGAAGCACAATCTGCATTAGCTTCTTTCCATACCCTCCTAAAACCTCTGGCCTTCTCCTGCTTCCAAGGTCACAGATGCAAGAACTCAGAAGCCACTCACAGCCTCCCCATTTTGGGGCTGACTATTAACCTCCTCCTGGATCTGGGCATCTCCCCAGGAAAAGCACATGAGGAAAATCTAACAAGGAGGAGATGGTTTCATTGTCACCAGGCCAGCTCTGTGACTTGTTTTGGACGGTGGCTGATCTGACCTCCACTGGTCTAGTTTCTCAATGCTGGCTATGCCACTCTGGCCTCTCAGCAGTCACTCCTCTAGTTCAGCATGAGAAATCATTTTTCTTTAACAGATCATTGACCCAGATTAAAATACACTTACAGACCAGACACCAAATAGGTCTCCTGGTGAAGATGAACCTTGTGCCAACTTCTGAAGGAAGATTGGAACAAGAGTTGTCAGACAGCAAACGGAAGGAAATTGCCTGAAGCAAGGGAGCAGCTGAAAGAGAGAAAACTGTCTGCCTGACTGCTTCAATAAAAATCTCCTTTTGGAGAGAAGAACAGTGCCCCACAAGGTCCACTCACCCGTGAAAAGCACAGATTTCCTGTGCCTCCTGCCTCTCCTCCTTCAGACTCTCCAACAGGGCCAAGCTGCTTCTTGTTCAAACACTTGTGCATTCTCCCCACCCCACATATACACTGACAGTCCTGCAGGGTAACAGTCACTCTGATATGTTTAAATGTTCCAATCTGATCACAACTTGCCTTTCCTGTAACCACTGCTCTTACAAAACTCTCTCATGGGCTGGCATGGTTGCTCACACCTTTAATCCCAGATGAAGGGATTCCAGCCAGCCTGGGTCTGGCAAACATGGCTCTGGCAGGCCTTGCCCTTCTCCCCAATTCCCTCTGCCTTGCTAAAAACCCTCAGATAACATTCCTAAAGCTAGCCACCAAGGTCTATTTCCTTATTTAGCCACTACCTCCTCCTGAGACTGACTACCAAGGTCCAGCTATCAAAGTATTGGAATCCAGAAATCAAAAGCCCCGTGGTTCACCTAATTGACATCCCCAATTAACATTTAACACCTCATTCTAACATGGGGTTTCCCCCTTTACCTTTATAAACTGCCATTTTCCTAAGTGCCACATCTGTCTCTTCTATTCAGAGGCAGTCCTTTGTTCCTCCTGAACAAATCCCCCTTGCCCCCTTTCCTTTGCCCCCTTCCCCTTCTCCCTCATTTTCTATCTTTTTTACCACCCCATCCTAGTGCATTCTAACACAGATCTCCCCTTTTTCTCCTCTTAAAAATTACACCCCCAAGGTCATTTTCTGATGTTTTATCTGCCAGAGTCAGAAAGCAGTCACTTTAGCTTTTCTTCCCTGGTTAATAAAAGATCTCTCTGTGAAAACTGGTGCTTGGGTATAGTTTGTGCCTAATCTGGGGTCTAGGAGGGAGCCTCCACTGTGTTCGAGTCCCCTTCACCACCATGCAGAGAGACAGAGACAAGAAGATCTGTGTGAGTTGGAGGCCAGGCTGAACTACATAGTAAGACCCTACCTATTTCAGCAAGAGAGAAGCAGAGACAGAGAGAAGAAAGATAAGACTCAGGAAGTAAACAACTCACAGGTCTCAGGAAGTCCCTGAAACTTGGAAAATTCACAGGGTGTCTCCCTCCCTTTGACTATGAAAGCAGTAAGGAATGACGAGAAGAGAAGCTCCAACCTGATGAGCTGCCTCCAAGTCTTTCAGAGAGCTCCAGGTTTCTAGCTTTGGACTTTTGTTCACATAGGTGTCTTTAAGTCACTCATGCTCCAAGCCGGGGATTGGTGGTACATGCCTTTAATCCAGCACTTGGGAGGCAGAGACAGGCAGATCTCTGTGAGTTCAAGACCAGCCTGGTCTACAAGAGCTAGTTCCAGGACAGCCTCCAAAGCCACAGAGAAACCCTGTCTCGAAGGAAAAAAAAAAAAAAAAAAAAAAAAAAAAAAAAAAACATGAGCGTCAAGATAATGAGCGTTATCTCAATAAAACATAAATTAACTAAAGAAAAACAATGCTTAGAATCTTCCCAGGAATGAAAAAAAAAAAGATTAAAGCTAACTGCAAATTACTTGTATATGTGTTAAAAGAAAGCTCCAATCTTTAAAGAAAT
Organism: Cricetulus griseus; assembly: GCF_003668045.3. Classification (NCBI taxonomy): domain Eukaryota; kingdom Metazoa; phylum Chordata; class Mammalia; order Rodentia; family Cricetidae; genus Cricetulus; species Cricetulus griseus. Next base: position 152,915,488 of record NC_048597.1, on the reverse strand, counting down.
ACAACAGAAATTTAGCATACAACAAAGTGAAATTCTTACTATGTAGTCTTCAAACAATTGACTATATTTATAGAACCACTGGTTATAGCAGCCAAAAGTTGAAAACAACACAGGTGTCCATCTATAAATTAGTGGATAAGTGAAATGTCTTGTATACTTTAAAAGGAATACTATTCAGCCTTAAAAAGCAAGGAGACCAGACATAGTGGTTCATGCCTATGTTTCTATCATTAGGGTCATTCACTCAGGCACAAAGAGTGCCTATTTTAGGTCAACCTGAGGTTAATAAGGAACATGCCAGTCTGAACTCTATACTAACAACCTACCTCAAATATGCATAGATATAGGTATTCAAAACAGTAAGGCAATGAAATATATTGTACATTAGGAAAATTTCTAAAGTTTTAGTTATCTAGAGTAGTCACATTCATAGAAATACAAAATAGAATTGTGATTACTGTGGCCTGAAAGAGGAGGAAAATAAATTAGATATTACTAAGTATAAAGTTTCAGTTCCAAAGGAAGAAAATATTTCAGGAAATTGCATGTCCATGTGAATAACTTTAACACTATTCAGCTGTACATTTAAATTACTTAAATGATAAACTTTATGATTAAATATATTTTACTGAAATTAAAATAATTTTGTGTAAGTGAACAGGCATTCAAAGAAGCAGGAAACACTTCTGCAACCTGGAGAACCAACACAAACCTACCCAAGTGGTACACAGGATAGAACTAGCATGCAGAAATATTAAAATAGACATGGTAAATATCATAAACATACTCCACCTGCTCAGGAAGTTGCCAACAAACATGACGGTGAGGAACAGAGAAGCAAGATGTGAAGAACTAACATGAGCTTCTAAAGTTGAATGTCAAATGTCTGGAATTAAAATACACTGAATGAGAAAGCTGGAAAAGAGGAGTCAAGTTGAAGACAGAAGTAGAGACAGCTACAAAACACAGACAAAAACAACACTGAGAAACGTGACGAGAGTGACACGCCATGTGTGTAACTGAAGTTCCAGAAAAAGTTGGGGAGGTATGGGAGAAGGCTAATAAATGTGATAATATTGAAGAATTAATGAAAGGAATGTTTTTCAAACTTTATGAAAACTGTAATTTTTTCCAGATAAAGAAGCTTAACGTTTTAATTTGAAGAAACATGAAACACTGACCTAGAGACATATCATAGTCTAATTGTTGATGAGCAGGACATCTACATAGATGATGGACAGAACAGTAGCCATCTTTGTGGGTGTGGTCTGGGAACTTGTGAGACACTTGAAAGGTCTAGATCCAGATCTGGGTGGTGTGTATACAGTAGCTGAGTATGAAATGCTCCCACTAGATGCCATTCTTTACAGTGTGTGATGTTCCTCACTTTATAAAATATCTACCAGGCAAGTTCAGAAATCGCTGATATTTTTGAACCCATTATTTTTCTCACTTATAAAAATAAGTGAGAAAACAGATTCTTTGCTCAGTTCAATATGAGAGAAAATCAAATCTGAATAATTTAGTGACAGGTTGGATTTTATACTTTAGAGTGTTAGGGGTCTAAATTATTCAGAATCTCTGAGTTCCACATTTCAAGCTGGCACCAAAGGGTCTGTAGTTGGCATCTCAGTATTTGTCACCCTCCTGGGCTTCTTGTTTGCCAGCACATTAAACAGCATGTCTAGAAGTAAGGTTATTATTCCAGAGTACCCGCCGTCTCTTCCCACCACATCTCTTCACCTTGTTCTGTTTTTGTCAAAGAACCACAATTTGTCTATTATCATCACCCACTTGACAAATTGTCTGTGAGCTGTCCTGGTCTGTAACTCACCAGGGATTCTATACCATCCTTCTCACATCCCCCAAGTGCTTCTTCACTCTTGGCCTTCATCCTATCAACTTTTTCAAATCAGATCTTATGTGTCCTAGCTGCAGCCTGTCTCCAACAGCACCACCAGATAAATCTTCCTTCGATGTCATTGGTGCTCCCCTGCTGCTAATGTTTCAGAAGGTCACCACTCTCTGTAGAACAAAACACAAATCCCATATGACATTCAAGGCCTTCTGTGTTACCCCAACCTACTTCTCCTACCTAATTCCTAAGTGGCCTAAAATAGTAGTCCTTACCATGTCCCCAACAGTCTCTCATATTTGTTAATTCAATGTACCCTACATATTCCTTTCCTATGGCCTCTCTTAACATCTTATCCCTGTCTGGAATGTCCTTCCTATTACTTCTAAGAATTTCATATCCAGGACTGGGGAGATGGCAAAGTGAATAAAGCACTGGCATGCAAGCACAGAGACCTGAGTTCAAATCCCCAAGAACCGTGAGAAGCCAGGCTCTGTAGTGAGTCTGTAATCCCCTCAGTCATAGACCAACATGGGAGGTGGAGACAGGAGAATACCCACCCAGAAGCTTGTGGAAAAGCTAACCTAGCATACACAATAGGAAATAAAGACTCTTCCCTCAAACAAGGTAGAAGGTTGTCCCTCTGGTTCCACACACTCTATGTCATATCTGTGCCTGCATTCACACATACACACAAACAGAAGGCATATTTTTTAAAACTAAGAAGCATTCCCCATCCCCCAGAGATACCTGTGCATAGATGGCCATCTCTTTGAGACACCTTCACAGTTCTCCGTATCTTTTGCCTGGCAGGTGATTCTGGATGCCTCAATTTTTTTTCATGTGCTCATATTTTTCCTCCAAATATAGAGGAAGTTCTTTGAGGGTAAGAGTCAAGATTTTGAGTACTCTAGAGACAAGTATGAGCATATTTGACAAGGGGAATCATTCTTGTATGTCATTCCAACTAGGGTTCAGAAAAGCTTGGTTCACTACTACATCTCCAAATCATCTTCCTAGAAAGTCCCTGTATCTGTGTTTGGAGATGGGATATGAAGGATGTACTTAATCCTTATTGGAGACATATCATTTGCATCTGAGATGCCTGCTATGAAGACTTGGTCCTCCAATGGTTGAAAATGAAAAGAGATGAGGCCTAGAGGGAGTTTGTAGATAAGCCACTGGGGATGTAACCCCCAGAGGGGATTCTGGTCTACCATTCTCTTTCTCTCTTCACTTCCCAGGTGCCTTGGGGTAGATAGATTTTCTCTATCATGATCTCTGCAAGGATATCCTACCTCATCTAGCCTAGAATCCACAGAGCCAGCTGACCATAGACAGAAGTCTCCAAACCACGAGCCTGTTGGGAGAGATGTTGGGCCCCAGCCCCCACAGGGTCTCCGTGAGTTGATAACCACAGATGCATCTTGTTTTCTAGTCCTGGATTACAGCACAGGCCTTGCCCCACTGGCATCAAAAACACGAGCTCTTACACCTGGGGTTTTTCCACTGTGTCGTAAGTCTGTATATAAGGCTGTTCCCTCCCTGAAAAAAAAAAAAAAAAAAAAACAGATGCACACACATTCTCTTAGCAAACGACCAGATGTCTTTGCTTTTAACTAAATCTCCAGGCTTTCGACCAATACTCAGACTTAGTCGTGATGCAGCACCACATGAGCCAAAATAACCCTTTCCTCCTTTTAAATTGATTGTCTTGAGCATTTTGTCACAGTAATGGGAAGCTAGCTAACATGATACCTTGTGAGCTAGATGGTCTGTTTCCAGTTCTATGGTTAGTTGGCAGTGCGATCTTTAATCCATCCCTTTTAACTTCATCTCTTCATTCTGTAAAATAAGAATTTTTGGTAAAGTGAGTTTGAAGTCTCTTCTAATTCTAAAATTATATTGGTATTTGTCTCTCGCTTATTTCATGGATTTTACAATACCCTACCCCAGCAAGTGTCAAGGTCAGGTAAAGAACCTTATGTGTTTGTTGAACACCTGTTATATCCTAATTAACCTTTGCCACAATTCCAGAAATAGCTCTTGCTGTGCAAGCTCTGCAGGTTTGAGTAATTTATCAAAATTCCCAATGCTACTGATGATGGGGTTAAGATAATGTTCAGAATTTCAAAAAGAAGCAAGGCATAAGGGTACACACCTGTATTTCCTGAGCTTGAGAAGTTGAAGAAGGAAGTTGGCAACTTTGATGACAACCTGGGCTACAGAGAGACCCTGCCTTAAACAAAACAAAGCAAAAACAATAATAACAACAAACTTCCAAAAGGATGGATTCCGAAGCCAACTCTATTTCTAGCCTTTAAGAGACTCAGTGAAAACCTGTTCTTTAAAAACTTATAAACAAATGACTACCTCAGACACATTGGCTAGGAACCAACAATGCTTTATGTGTACTCTCAGCATTTATAACACCCTTCCTGCAATCTATATCACCATTAGAATTGTAAGGTTTTACATTTATACGAGTATTTATACTCCACCTAGAGATTCTCCTGACTCTCACAGCTTTTAAGTAAGCAGATCATCAGGGTCAACATATCAGAGAAGAAACCAAGTGCTAGGAAACATGAATAACTTTACCTGAAGTACTAAGGAGTTGGATATATCATAGAACACTGGTGAAGTTGGGTTTTTCAATTATGCAAACCCAAGGTCAGATACAAGTCCACCTGTTTGCTACTTGAAATACTTAGCTTTTTTTTCTGATATGTTTATTCTCAAATGTCCTGTTTTTAAAGGCAGAAACTGGTAAGAACAGCAACAGCAGCAGGATGGGTTTTAAAGCAGTTAATGGGTCTGTCTTGCTGTGCGGGTCATTGTGGTTCGTAGACTTTACAGCGGAGGACTACTAATTGCTTTTCTCCCTCCAAAGCTCACTCAAACCTTTCAGATGCTATAAAAGCTAGTCCTCAGGGAAGAGGCCTGTAGGTCAGTTCCAGCTCTATTCCTCTAAGTCCTGTGTCTACAGTGTGGTGTCCTCTGCAAATTCTGGGAGCCAACCAAGGGTAATGGTGATTTGGGAGTCATACCCAAGGATATGTGAGTGGCACTTTTATTTTGGGAGTAATGAGCAGCCACCTAACTGGATACAAGTACCTCTTAATAGGTGGGAATTTGTACCTGGTACTATAAACCTAGACAACTACTTGTGGCTGGTAAGGTCATGGACCCCAGGGGAGAACCTACTACTGCCACTTTCCTAAATCAGTCTAAGTCCCAACTGCATTCCAAATACCTGTCCTTATAGCCACAGAAAAGTGTAGCACTTCCCCCTCATCAAAGAGTCTGATTTTGTAGCAGATGGAGGCTATCGAGGAGATCCACAACTCCTCAATATGCAGAAGATGCCTGACTACAGGGTGTCTGTCTCCAGTTGACAACACCTACAGCACAGCTCCTACCCCAAGGCTCAAGGAGCATCATGGAAGAGGGGGCAAAAAGCCTGTAAAAGCCAGAGGATGAGGTTGAGAGACTCTTCTATATATGACAGGGGAGCTGAAATACTAATGATATAGGCAACTAAATAAGATCTGCATGATGACAATACCAGTTGACATGCCAGTGAGAACAGGGGAGTGCTCACAAGGCTCCATCCTTAGATGAGGTCTACAAGCAAAGCTGGTGAGAGGAAGAAATCGGTATTCTGCAACAACAAATTCCTGATAGGTTGCCAAATCTCAAGTGATACATACACATATCAGCAACACTAAATGGACACAGCAGGTTGTGTGTGTATGTGTGTGTGTGTGTGTATATATATATATATATATATATATATATATATATATATTATGCATACATATATACAGTAATTAAGGAAGAAAAAGTCATGAAGTTGAAAGGAAATGGTAGAGGGTGGTAGGGGAGGAGTTGGAGGATGGAGAGTATGGAATAGAAATGACATAAATATACTCACGTGTGAAAGTCTCAATAATAATAATTTTAAACAGTGCATGGAAATACTATTCTACCACTAGCCTCCTTTATCAATAGATCATACTATGACCCTTGGGTAACAGCATAAATGGATAAGAGATATTTTATTCCAGACCAAGCATGGCTCAGGAATACAGATTCAGGTTACTTCAAATTTCATGTTCCAATGTGATAGCCATTTCAACAATTTTATATAATAACAGGATAAAGAAAATGATGAATCCGGTCACTTTTAAAATATATTAGTGGAAACATCAGGTAGGTAGGTCACAGCAAAGTGGGCACTACTCTGCTATAGACTGTACACACTAGCTGGTGGCAATCTTAGCATCTCCTACCTCATAGGTTTTATGGGGATTATGTAAGAGAATACAAGGCATTTAGTATTTTATCTAACATGCAGCAGGAACTATTAACTCAGACACAGTGGTTGAACCCCTACATCTAACTCTGAATATCACCTCTGTGTTAGCTCATGACCTCTTGGTCCCTCAACTTATCTCCTCTGGGTAAGATTTAAGCCATAGCTTTATCCAGTGCAGAGCTATCTTTTCTTTTCTTTTCTTTTTTTTTTTTTTTTTTTGGTTTTGTTTTTCAAGTCAGGGTTTCTCTGTGTAGCTTTGGAGCCTATCCTGGCACTTGCTCTGGAGACAAGACTGCCCTCGAACTCACAGAGATCCACCTGCCTCTGCCTCCCCAGTGCTGGGATTAAAGGCGTGCACCACCAATGCCCGGCTCAGAGCTATCTTAAGTTATGTATAGCACACAGAGAAGATAGTTAAGAACTAGCCTCCAAAAAAAGACCTTTGAGTTATCCTCCAGGAATGGCAAGGACCAGTTTGCTTTGAGTCATTCAGACACTCTTTCCTTATCCCCAAATAAGTAATTATCATAGCTGCAAGACACCCCTACCCATTGTTTCTCCCCTGTAATTATGGATCAGAGTTTGTCTCCAGATAATCAGCTTCTGGTGGTGTAGAACCCAGGAGCCTGGCCTCATTAGCATCACATGATAAACAATTGGTTTCCATCCTAAGTCTTTATCCTTGTTCATTCACATGTACCAAGTTAACCTTTTGATTGCGAATGAATGAAAGCACTTACGTCTCAATAAAAAATTAAAAATTATTTTTGTTACACTCCAGAATGCAAGCTTGGAAAGAGTTAGAGAGTAGGCATACCACCTTTTTTTTCTTTTTGGATATGCAATCATTGTTAAAATACCTGGAGTTTCCAAACAAGAGTGCTTATATAGTAACCCACATTGGTTTCAGACACGCTGGCAGCAGATCAAATCCCCAGCCAAGTGTTACAGCCGTAATTTTATTTTGATTTTAATTAGTATCAATTAAGACTAAAAAATAGACAGTGTGGACGAACAATGTGTGGTTGGCTCTAACAAGTAAATTAGATACTTTGCAGAAAAGAGAGGGGAGAAATCCAAGGGGACTCTGCTTTCATTTCCAGTCCCTTGTTCCTCTCCATAGCTGCTGCTACTGGCAACTTGTGCTTCTGGGACAGTGCCCGTGTTAACTCTCAGAGATTCCCTGTCTGTGTAGGGAAATTAAAGGTAGGAAATGTGTGTACCTCAGATTGCCTTCCAACATGCTAATGGGCTTATATTGTCTTACTTTGAGTCCCTGAGTCACATATGAAGTTCATTCTTCCTTTGAAGTCTACAACATTGTAGAGCCCCTTGAGACATCCTCTCTTTGCTTTCTTTTCTTCACTCTCATTTCAAACCCCAGGTTACCTTGTGAGCAAGAAACTCTATAGCGGAAGGCATCCAGTTGTGTCCTGATAAGTGTTTGACAGATTTTTTTAATAGAAGTATTTAGATGGAGAGAGAGAGAAAGAGAGAGAGAGAGAGAGAGAGAGAGAGAGAGAGAGAGAGAGAGAGAAATAGACATATAGATGATAGGTAGATGGACTGATAAGGTAGATGATAGAAGACAAGTGTTTATCAAAATATTACTGATACAAAGGCTGTAGTATATATATGTGAACTACTTACAAATAGTAAAATACTAATAACAATGTGTAAATCTATTCTTGTGCAAAGTATAAATAATAATATAATACTCTGTCATAATGATTTATATAGCCCTGGCTCTCAGCATGAGTGCATTCATAGATTTTGCAAAACTCTTGTCCTCATATCTATAAGGAGAGTCAGGCTGATCTGGGCTCCAGGCATCCATTCCTGCACATCCTCTCTGATATACAAGCCTGTATGACCCTGAGCCATATTTGTGACTAGCCTTATACACTGCTTACCCTGTACACACAGTGTGAAAATGAGAGGGGAGAAATGACCTGTCTACAGCTTATTACAAACAGTAATACAGCTGTGTGTTTGAGCTGCTTGGTCACAGCAAAACTCCCTGCATGCCAGCCTCCTTGTGGCCCTGACACTATACCTTGTGGCCCAGATTGGCCAGTTTCTAGCTACCAATGTGATTATTTCTGAACACAGATGGGGAGGGAGGGACTCGAGCAATATCTATGTTACAGTGTCCTATAGAAGCAACTTCAAGCACACAGAGAATAATGAAGTATAATAAAATGAATAGGAAATGATACTTGAGGGACAGTTATTACTTGCATGTGTGCATGTGTTTGCACGTGTGCACATATGTGGAAGTCAGAGGACAACCTGTGGAATTGAGTTCTCTCTTTCCATATGTGAGTTTTGGGGATCAAACAGGTTCCTTTACCTTCTGAGCCTTCTCACCAGTCCTGTCATTTTGGTTGTGAATATAATTTGTTTCTTAATAATGGTAACGATGATGGCAATAATGAGTTCTGAAAGTGAAGTGGGGAAGAGAGTCGAGAAACTGAAGGAGCCAGCCTACCCCTTCACACAGTCAACTTGTGCTAGCTGGCCACTTGCCTTTGATCCCAGTACTCTGGAGGCCATGGCAGGCAAATCTCTGTGAGTCTTATGTCAGCCTGGTCTACACATAGAGCTCCAGATCAGCCAAGGCTACATAGTGTAAGCTCTGTCTCAAAAAGAAATAAAACAAAAACCAGATCACTTGTACTCACCAAATGACTCCCATCACTCGACTCTCGGTCAGTTGGCCTTACACAGGTATTACCTTCAAGCCTTCACATTTCACACATGATTAGGATTATCTGTCAGAAGCAGTGACCAGACCAAAGCAGACAAATTAGATAAACTTGGAATGAGGAGGGAATATGCCATTGACTTCTCAACCTTAGCCATTTTCTGTAACTTTGAGCAATCATAGTCATAAGTCCTTGTTACTAGGGTTCTCAGAACAAGGCCAATGGCTTCTTGGCTGGTTTGCTTCAATTTTCTCCTTGTACACTACAGTTCAAGGAGTGAAGGCACTACAGTGCCTTTTTAATGGTCTGTGCCTATATTTTTGGCTTTGAGGAAAGGAAATCCCAGGAAGCTGGAATCTGACTTGGTTATTGCCAGATGGCATTCACCCACATCCTCCTCACCAAAACTTCATGAAGCTTGTGTCTCTGCCAGAGGCGAATTCTAAGACCTCCTCCTTCTGGTCTATACCAGAGAAGCATTCCCAGACTGCTGACTTCTGACCAATGCCTTTTGTTTAGAAAAAGCAAAGGAAATGTACAAAACACAGACAAAGGCACTGGTAATACAAACTCATTGGCCTCCAAAATAACTATACACTATCCTTATAGAAATACTATGTCATATATCAAATATATACACTTATATGTATATGTACCACTGTGCAATACATATAGATTATACACAGTGTATACACATGTAACTTCTGTCTGTTCACTAGTACAGATAATCTGAAACACATTTCTCAGCTAAGGTACCATTTTTCTCTGCTTACACAATTAAGTAATGCCAGAGGCACATTGAACTGTGAGTTTAGGTGTATAGCTTCTTAAACATGAAGCACATTTCTGAATCACTTCATGCAGAGCAATGGCAGGGCTTCTTAACACTGATATAAAGGTCTCTGTTTTCAGTCAAGGCTAATAATCCTAGCCTTGTTATAACCAATTTTAAAGCTCTCAGGTAGATTCTACAGTGAACTCAGGATTGAGAACCACTACCCAAGATGGACAACAGTGCAGTGGTGCTAGCTCAGTGTATATCCTTGTCCATCTTAATTTCTGTGCTCATGAAGCCATGCACAGATGTCCCCAAATACGGAGACGTGATTTACTAAAACACAGAACATTATTAAACATGGCACTCTGCAATTTGTTGCTTTAGTCTGAAACTATGCTGGGCATCCCTTTGAGTCAATAAATAGTCATAGCTAGAGAATAGTCTTGTTTGAGGAGTATCTTCATAAAAATACCATTTTATGACTAACCACTTAGCATCATAAAGGAAGAGTGATGGGGAAATGACAGAGACCTCCTCACAGAAGCTTAAAAAATAGTCCAGGAATCAGTGATGTGGTCTTACTCTAGAGATGTATGGAAAGGGGTGAGTCATTGTAAGAACTGCTACAAAAAAAAAAAGAATAATTGCTCTGGGCACTGACTCACATAGACACAGGAAAGCAGGATGAACCAAAGGCATTCCAGTGTTTAATCATGGAAGCCTGAAAGAACACCTCAGAGAAAGCTGGTCCTGAGAACAAGTTATGTGAGCCAAGAATGACTGACTCAAATTTTTCCAATCCCCAGTCTGCCCTGTGGGTTTCAGGCTTGCCTAGCCAATCTTCACACTAGTATAGACCATTTTCTTACACTCCTTAGTATCGCCTTCTGGCTCTGTTTCTCTGGATGAACCTGATAGCCACTGCTATACTGAAAACAGAAGGCAAGAGAAGAAAAAGAGAGAAGAGATGAAGGAAGGAAGAAAGAAGAGCAGGCAACACTGGGAACTCAGGGATGGGTTAACTTAGAAGCACCAGTGAGAGAGTGCTCAATAAATAAATAAGTGTGCTAATTTTGTCTTCTCCGTTATAGCATTCTCCCATGAGAGATTAAGCCTGCATGCTCCACATCTCTTTGGCAATCTTGCATTGTCTGGCATACTGTCCCAAGTTCTTGTCTTGAGAACTTGTGAATATATTCCTTACCTGTGGCCCACCCTTTAATATCTAGCATTTAGCTCTGTTTCCTCTCTGCTTCCTCTCTACTTTCTCTCTCACCTATGTGCTCACTCTGTCTCTATGGCGACCGGCCATGGCCGTCAGCCATTTACCCCTGTTCCTCTTCTTAGTCTCCCTACTCTGCCGGGCCTCATAATAAACTTATAGTCAACATGTAAAAAAATAAAATCTAGCATTTAATAAGACTAATTAGGTATCTCCAGGAGTTTAGAATACACACATGCATGAGAGAGAGAGAGAGAGAGAGAGAGAATTTTACCTTCCAAATATGCAGTTCCTTGACACCCTGCCAAAATGCCATCTTCACTTTTGATTTTGTGGTATCTACAACTGTGACAATGGAGACAAGACACTGCCTATAGCAGCCTTGTCTATGCATAAATTCCATCTATCCAGTTTTATATGCATAATCTAGGATTTTTTGCTTATAATTAAGTAAGTGGGTGTCTTAGTCAATGTTCTATTGCTGTGAAGAGACATGATAACCATGGCAACTCTTATAAAGGAAAACATTTGATTAGTGCTGGCTTACAATTCAGAGGTCTAGTCTGTATGGTCATGGCAGGAAGCATGGTGGCATGCAGGAAGATGTGGTGCTGGAGAGGTAGCTAAAAGTTCTATATACAGATTGACAGGCAGCAGGAAGAGAGAGACACTGAGCCTGGCTTGAGCATTTGAAACCCCAAAGCCCGCTCCTAGTGACACACTTTCTCCAACAAGGCCATACCTATTCTAACAAAGCCATAAACACCTTCTAATCTCTGTCAAGTAGCTCCACTCCCTAATGACCAAGTCTTCAAATATATGAACCTGTGGGGACCATTCCTATTCCAACCACCACAGTAGATAACAGTATCATACATAAGCATTGACTTTTTTTCTAACAGTCATTCATGTTTTCTTTGTTGCTTGTTTATTTGTTTCTAGACACACTAATTTATAGGGGTAGACATATGACTTAAACTAAACTATAGCATAATCCCTAATCTTCTGGCATAATAAGAGGACTCAGGACCAAAGCTGGCCAATCAGAATTCCTTGCAATTGTTCACTATATGGCTAGGAAAGAAAAAATACTGGCCTTTGTTTCTACACAGTGATGAGGCTCTGAGGTCAGACTTCCATGTAACATACTTCAATAGGCAAGAACCAGAAAACACAAGAAAGCTAAGAGGAGATTCAGGAAGAAGCCAGCAAGTGCTGTTGTTTCCCTTATTCTTCATGGCATGTCAGTCAGCACAAGTCCCCTTCCTGTGTACACTCTATCAAGATACCTTTTCCCTATATGCATCTAAAAACAATCCGAAGTAATGCAGGTTGCTGTCAACGAGAAAATCCCAAAGATTACAGCTGTATACATAGCCCCAAATGACCATTCCAGCATGGAAGGGACTTGTAAACAGGAAAGAACCTCAGAATCCAGAGCCAAAAAGACAAGGAAGAGGTCATATGATCATGTATGCTATGCACAACAACAATACCCAATATGCTGAGTTCTAAGCTATTCATTCTTAGCTTCAGACATGCCCTACACTTTGATATGTTGATGCCAGGGTAAAAATTTGTGCAATTGTGTCTCTTTACTGCCAATGGATCCCAATTAACTATACAGTTCATGCAGGGGACTGTTTTCTTCCTAATTATTTGCTGTTTCTCTAAGTGATTTCTCATCTCAGCAACAGAAGCAGTTAATTCCAATTACAACTCCTCTGGAATCTGGGTTTTTCACAGTTCCACAAAACTCCGTGGGACCCGCTAGCCAGTACCTTCTCAAATGCCTGAGTCCCAGCACTGGTGGGTGTCTTCCCTGAGTTCCTGAGACACCAGCAAGAGTAGAACATTCTCTGCTGATGTAGTCCTAACCTGTGTCACATGTCCCTTTGGTATACATGCCTCATACTGCTTTGTCCTCAACATGCTGACTGGGCATTTATTCTGGTGTCTTCGTCTAGGACATGCAGGCATCTCCCGAATGGACACAGTATTTCTCAGGACCATCTGGGAGCCCCAGACAGATGGGAAGGGTGGAGTTGTTCTGATTGAAGCACCTCCATGATGGGAACAAAATGGTCAAGTGGGAAGGAACAGCAATTAGAGCCATGCCAGTGGAAGCAATTATTGGCAGAATACAGAGTAACCTATCCTAATTCCCAGTAAGGAAGCAACCCACTTATCCTAAATGATTGCATATGCTTCACTGTTATGTGTGTTTGCCCCAAGCCAATCCTGACTGACAGTCTTGCCTTTTCTGTAGCACATTCAACAACAAGGTGTCTTTGTTGTTGTTTGTTCGTTTGTCTGTTTTATGCTTCTGATCTCTAGGATGCGAGCATTTCTGTGTGTGCCATTCATGCCTGTGCCAACACAAAGTAGAACTGATATGAAATAGGCCCCAGTTTGGTACAGGGGGTGCCTCCAAAACTAACCCGCTGAGAACTGTGTAGTGGGAGACTGGGCTGTGACACAGGAGGATTCGGAACTCTCCTCCCTTTAAGATCACAGAAGCAGAGCTGGAGAGATGGTTCTGTGTAGCAGCATTTTGCTTGTGAACCTGTAACAGTGGCCACGCCCCGTTGAGCATGGCTTCAGGGGAATGGAAGCTGAAAGAGGAATACTTGAGGTGTGGTCTCGCTTGCATGGTCTCTTTCTCTTGGGTCAGCCAATCGATCAGATAGGAAGGGCAGAGAAGCTCTCCTGCCGTTCTCCATCATTATCTGTGTAAGTGTTCCCCAATGAACACCCATTTATCATTTATCTTGGGTCGGGTGAAATCATTACATCCATGGTTCAGAGCATGTACTGCTCTTCCAGAAGATCCAGGTTCAGTTCCCAGCATCCGAACCAGGGACTATGACCTGTAGCTCAAGTTCCAGGGAGTCCAGTGGGCTCTGAGGGCACATGCAGAAACCCCACACAGACACATAATGCATAATTTAAAATAATAAAAATAATTAACTGTCACAACAGCTCAGGGAGCCTGCTTCAGGAATTCAAGGACTAAGTAGACACATGTATGAGAGCTAAGTTTCCAACATGGAAATCATGGGGGATGAGTTACACAGACCATCACCGCCCAACACCACACATGTCCACCAAGTGCAGCTTCATAACCCCTCCCCACCCTCCAGCTGGGCTTCACAATAGGTGCCAGGGACCCAAACACAACGCAGCACTGAGTATCAGCCCCTGCCCCCCCATTCCCCCACCCCACTCCCCGAGTGTGCAGAGCAATCATCTTGGGGACAGATTCCCGCCTGGGAGCTTTATGAGCCACATTTGCTCTTATTGCCAATGGGTTAGCTAAAAAGTTTTCCAACTAGCTCTGGTTACAAACATTCCCAGTTGTCTTTTTGGCAAGCAACATTAAAATCAAAAAGGGTTGGATAACCCCCCCTGGACTTTTCCCTCCCCAAGATGGGAGAGCCTAAGACACAATGAGAGGAGCTTTAGTGGACAGAAAGTATGAAATACTACTCTTGTCCGTACCGTAGACTTCTTCAGTGACAAGATATGTTTTACTGCGATATTTGTTTTCAGAGCTCAAGGAGATGATTGGTAACATCCTTGCACCACTGCTCACATCTCTGGAGAATAAACTAGAGAGAGTTAGTGAGCAATTATCCTATAAGGGGAAACTGTGGGAAAATGTTCTGCTACCAACAGCAACGGAAGAAAGGAAACTGGAAAATGGAGTGGAAGAGAGAACCCAGAGTCCATCATACAGGACTCAGCCCCCGAGGGATGGTGCCCCCCTCTCAGTAGGAAAGTAACTGCAGAGAGAGCAAACCATGGCTTGAGGCAAACAAAGAGCCTCAGAAATTGTTCACTGTGCATGCATTTAGTAACGAAGCATCTAAAAGATGGAGAGAGAATGGGAAAACTCACACATGCAACAGCTGTACACATAGAGAAGAGAGACTTGCTGGGGAAACCCTCTTCTTAACACTAGACATTAACAAGGAAAAGAAGCTGCTTTAAAGACACCTACTGAGTCACCAGAGAGGCAACTCTGGAGATCAAGGTCCCTCTTGACCATGGGGACCTACAGCACAGAGTAAATGTCGCAGGACTATATTCTGAGGCCTGGGCTGAGGAACACCTCTAGACAGATGGAGAAACTCCAAGTCAGCATTGCACTATGGGGTGGAAATCTGATCTGAGCCCCACACAAAGGCACCCTCTCAAGAGCAAGCACACAAGGACAGCACTGAGACATGGAGATCAGAGGTCATTCTGAGAGCTGCCTAGCTACCATACCCATGTGAGGGGTTTCATGCTGAGTCTGCACCCCCCACCCAGTTCTCTCCCTTCAGTCTTATATTTCTCTTACTTGATCCCAAGTTCAACTCAGAGGCCCAGCCTTGTCCTGCTTCTTCTTTCCCCCCTTGTTTGTTTGTTGTTTGTCTACAGGTAACCTGGACCTGGAGTTGAGGGTTCTTCTATTTACACTATTGCATGCTGGGATTGCATCAGTGTGATTGTCCTTCTTTCTTTCTTCCTCTCATCTTTTATCTGAAGCTGTTTATCTTTTCCTCTTGTATTTTTCTCTCTCCTGCCCTTATAACAATCACTAATATTACTCTGCTCAATTCCTTACTAATTACTATCTTAATACAAATTCTACTATTCTTTCTCTTTCACTTCTCCAAAATTATTAGAGACAAAGAGGAGATTGTTTTCAAATTGGCTCTTATAGCATTGTTATCGAGGGCCTAGATATTGCTTGTGGTCACTTGAGCTGGAGATTGATCCCAGTGTCCTAAGCATGTGGCCAAGTGTTTAGTCATGAGCTATAGTACAGTGAGAAAAAGTGACACCCCAACTATATGACAATATGGTCCCCCTTGAAGATTGTAGAAAATTCTACTGAAAAAAAAATACAGATGAAAAGAGAAAACCAATGACCTCAGTCTTGATACGTAAATCCCAACAAAGAAAACCAAGAAACATGAAAACTCAAGTTCTCGAAAAATGACTAATCCACTGACTCCAATGACAGTGAATTAGAAAATACTTCAAAAGAGAACTCAAAAAAGTAATTATGAAAATGGTCAACAAAATCAAAAGGGACAAGACGAACTCCTGAATAAATCCAAGAGCACAAAAAAAAACAGCTAAAGGAAATAAGTTGATATAGGATATGAAAGGAAAACTCAATCCAAAGGCAGAAATACTCAGAAAATCCAATTTTGGAAATAAACAAGCTTAAAATTTAAAGTTCAATGCGAATCTTCAGGAGTGAATTAGAAGTGGGAGACAGAATACCAGGGCTTGAAGACAAGGTGCCTGAATTAAGACATTTAGCTGATAACAGAGATAAAAATATGAACAGAAAGTTTGAGATATAGAGATGGTATCAAAATACCAACTCTGTGTGCCATGGGCATAGAAGAGGGGAGGCATTCAAACCAAAAGGGTGGAATATGTAGCTAATAAAATCATAGCAGAGTATTTCCCAATCTAGAGAGAGATGGACCAGATGCAGAAAGCATTTAAAATACTGGAAAGGCAAGACCATAAAAAGGACACCCTATATCATATTATAGCTAAAATATTAAGCACACTGAACAAAGAAAAACTATTGAAGTCTACAAGAGAAAAAGCATAAAGTCACATACAAAAGCGAACTCAGCTCTAAAGTTTTTGGGTCTCTAAAATCCAGGACAGAGAATGATGTAGTCAAACTCTAAAAATCAATCACTGCCAATCCAGATTATTATACTCACCAAAACTGACCTTCCTAATTGAAGAAAGACCATCCATGATAACAGAGGCTTGAGGAATTCATAATCACTAAGCCAACACTACCAAAGACACTTGGAGGACGCTTGTTTACAGAGAAGATGAACTCATCTGCTGTGGGATAATTCTGTTGTACACTGTGGATATGTATTATGCTCATTGGTTTAAGAAAGAGCCAACTGGCCAATAAGTAGGCAGGAAGAAGTGAGGTAGGAGAGCCAGACTGAGAAAAATCTGGGAAGAAGGGCAGAGTCACCAGCCAGATGCAGAGGAAACAGGAGATGAACATGCTGAAAAGGGGGTACTTTCACATGGTAGAGCATAGATAACAAAGATGGGTTAATTTAATTTGAATTGAAAGAGCTAGTTAGTAACAAGCTTAAGCTATTGGTTGAGACGTATTTTAATAAGTCTCTGTGTGGTTTTGGGAAGCTGACCATCCCAATGAAAAACTCTTCATATACAGGTCCATGAGAACTCAGGAATGGAGAAACTGCATTAAAACTATAAACAAGTGAATGGGGATTAAGAGAGTACCAAACAGCAGCTGGAAAATGACTCAGTCAATAACATTCCTGCCTCACAAGCATAAGGGCTGGAGTTCAGATCCTCAGATGCCAAATAAAAAGCGAAGCACATGGGCAGGGTGGTGGAGGTGCACGCCTTTAATCTCAGCACATCAGAGGCCAAAGCAGGCAGGTATACACATAAACAAATAAATCAGTACTTCTCAACCTTCCTAATGCTGAGACCCTTCAATACAGTTCCTCGTGTGGTGGTGACCCCACCCATAAAATTTTCATTGCTTCTTCATAACTGTAATTGTTACTGTTATGAATCATAATGTGAATATCTGTGTATTCCAGTGGTCTTAAGTGACCCCTGCAAAAGGATTGTTTGACCCACAAAGGAGTCATAACCCACAGGTTGAGAACCACTGAAATAAACAAATGACATTATAGGTTGAAATGGATTTAACAAACATTCACAGAATATTCTACCCAAACACAGTAAAATATAGATTTTTCTCTGAGACCCATGGAACTTGCACATTTTATAACACCAAGTAAATCTTTACAAGTATAAGAAAATTAAAGTAATTTATTCTCTCTAATCTGATTACAATGGAATTAAAGTAGAAATAACAGCAAGAAAAACTGCATAATGTAACAACTTCACAGAGCTTGAACAACACACTGTTGAATGACTAATGGGTTATTAAAGAAATCAGAAGGCAAATCTTTTCAATTCCTAGAATCAAATGAAAATAAAAACGCAACATAACTGATCTGTGGGATACAAGGAAAGCAGTTTTCGGAAGGAAATTCATAGCTATTAGTGCCTACATTTAAACATCTTAAATATCTTAATGATTCAACTTATTGTTGTCTGAGTAAAAATTAGAACAAGTAAAATCCAAACTCAGTAAATAGAAAAAAATAACAAAAATCAGAGTAGAGAGAAATGAAATGGAAATGAAAAGGATACAAAGACTCAATGAGACAGAATCAGTTCTTTCAAAACAAAGACAGAGCTGGCAAAATTCTTAGCCAACGCAAAAAAAAAGAGAAGGCCCAAATTAATAGAGTAAAAGGATAACTATTACAACAGATATCAATAAAAATCCAGATCATTGTATGAAAACCTGTATTTGAAAAAATTGAAAACTCTGAAAGAAATAGTTAAATTTCTAGAAATGTGTTCTTGTGGGGTATTCACCAGAGAAGACTTCTCAGACATGGGTTTAAGTCAACAGTGTAGTCATTAGCTGTCCAATGACTACACTGGGTGTTCTCCATCCCAGTGTAACCCCAAGCCTTTCTCAGGGTGAGCTTTTAATCACAAAATCCATGTTCTGGGTTGTATTTCAGTTAACAAGAACAGCTAGCCAGAAGCAGAACTATAGAAGCCAAGAGGTAAAATTAGTTCATTTAGAGCCTTCCCATACCTATGAACTTTGATGGATTAGGTCTTTGTTTTAATTTTTGTCAGGTAGTGATGTCTACATGCTGAGTTTTACAGCCTGAATGGCATTTCCATCATGGAGTCAGTTGTGCTAAGGTCTGGGAGGCCTTGTTACAATATTACCTACCAATATTAAACCAAATAAATAAATAAATGACTTAAAACAATAACAAGCAATGAGATGGAGAAATAATTATTCAAAAAATCTTACAAGAAGAAAACAAACCCCAGGCTCAAATGGATTAACCACTAAATTCTACCAGATCATTGCAAATAAATGAATAAATAAGATAAGATAAGCAATGCCAGTGTTTCTCAAACTATCCCATAAAGTAGAAAGGGAAAGAACGTGACAAATTCACTTTTAAACCCACAATTATACAGATACCAAAACCAGATATGGATGCGCGTGCACACACACACACACACACACACACACACACACACACACACACAATCAATCCCTCTAAAAGCACACTTTTAAAAATACTCATTAAAATTAGAGATTAAACAGAGATTTCAAAAACTTTTTTATAAATATCTGAAAAGTATTCCATGTTCATTTCTTCTGAAATACCCTATTCCAAACATATTGCACATTTTCCAGAAGGAAATATGACTTGATATTCTCAAATCCTGCCTATTACCCATCGTTGTCATCAAGCCATCTATGAGAAACATAAGAATGTGTGCCGGCCCTTCTGAGAGTGAGGCAGGGGAACCACAGATTTCAGGCCAGAGAGACTGGATGTGACAGAGCAGGCTTGTAGTCCCGCACTTGGGAGGCAGAGGCAGCAGGCTTGGTGACCCTGGGTTATCCTCCATATATGGACAGTGGGAGGCCAGACTACAAGAGTCTTCTGACTCAAATAAAACAAAACCAAAGCAACAATAAAATTCAAGGCCACAGCCTGGACTACATAGTGAGTTCCAGGCCAGCTTGGGCTACATAGTGAGCTCCTGTCTCAAAAACAAAACACAAAGGAAATAATTTGGAGCTGATATATAATCAAACCCATCCTATTAAAAACTCCAACTCTTCAATTGCAAAAGAAAAATCTGAAAAGTAAATAATTTAATATTTACTAATTAAATATTTCTTGGCCATAAACAATCTATTTGCATGTTTTTCTGTCTGTCTTCCTTCTTTATAATTTAAAAACTACATTTAACTCACAAGTTGCACACACACACACACACACACAAAAAAAAAAAAAAAAAAAACAGCAAGCAGTTGTCTGGATTTGGCCCTTAAGTCATAGTTTACTATCCCTTGACTTAAAAAAAAAGAAAGAAAGAAAAGAGGGAGGGAGGGAGGGAGGGAGGGAGGGAGGAAGGAAGGAAGGAAGGAAGGAAGGGAGAAAGAAATCAAGGATGTGAAAATCAAAGACTGAGTATCTATAATCTCATAGCTTGGTTAACAGAGGCAAGAGGATCAGGAGTTCAAGGACATCCTCAGCTACACAGCAAGTTCAAGGACAACCAGGGCAACATGAAACCTTACCGGAAACAAAAACAACAAAGCAAGCACACAAAGGAGAAAAGGGACTGTATAGATCCTAAAATGAGAAGACTTAATTTTATAGACATTTCACCAAAACTGAATCAAGGAAAAGGACAATGAAAAGCAGCATCATGGAGCTGAAATAAAGCCTTTCCTTGAAGGAACCGGCTTCCCTTTTGGCAGCCATAACAGCCTAACACGTGCTTACCATAAACCTACCTTGGTCACATAGAGGTCAGATGCCTGTCTCGTGACAAGGAACCAATCGGAAGTTAGCTGGTGGCGCTATGCTTTACGACCCTGGGTGTGCTTTACGGACAAGCGCACGACAATGACGTAAGAGCATAGCAACCACCCTGGAGGGCCTATGGGCCAAAACAACCAGTTGACCAATCAACACAGGGCAAGCCCTCCAAGCCTGGAGGCACACCAATCGTGAGCCTGTGCGTACCCCTAGACACTCCCCTTACGCTGCCCTATAAGATCTTTTGGGAGACCCAAGGAGCCGTCTTTTTCTAGCCGTCTGCCATGGCGGGTGGGTGAAAGACCCGAGCTAACATGGGGTTAGTTCGTTAAATTACAATAAAGCCTCGTGCAGTTTGCAGCAAGCTCTCGAATCCGCCTGGTGATTGGGGTGACCGCGAACCTGGCCTGAGACCCCGGATACTTGAGTTTTCGGGGGTCTAACATCCTCACTTCTTCATTAATCTGTCTCCCAATGAATATAAAAACAGAGCCTGTTAAGCTGGGTGGGGTGGCACAGGCCTTGATTCCCAGCACCCAGAAGGTAGAGGCAGGCAGTTCTCTATGAGTCTGAGACCTGTGTGTAGTCTATATAGTGAATCCCAGGACAGCCAGCACTTGGCAGAGAGAACTTATCTCAAAAACTATATATATATATATATATATATATATCATGTATTCATAGAATTTAATAAAATACTGTATCTTAATTAAAATCTTATTTTTTATTTTACTGTTGTCCTGACTTAGTTATTATTATCATTTAAACATGAAGTGTGTTTAGATGACTAAATACGGAATTCTAATCTTCTAATAAGGTAATTGTTTCAAATGGACCTTTAAAATTCATCCATTTTCCCTCAGAATGCATTTGCCTTTGCACTCTTCTCTTTTTTCTGGTCCACCATGTGTCACTTCCAAGTCCTTGTACATACCTCCAGCTGCACATCCTGAAGGCCCATCTCAGTGCTCATTTCTCCTGAAGTCTCCCACTGTCAGCCTTCCAGAAGTTTCTTCTTCTTCTTCTTCTTCTTCTTCTTCTTCTTCTTCTTCTTCTTCTTCTTCTTCTTCTTCTTCTTCTTCTTCTTGGTTCCCATAATGTTCCATTCACGTCAATGTTTCTCAAACTCGAATGTGCTTTGAATCATCTGGAATTTGCATTTTTAACGAGCACTCTAGCACCGTAGCTAAGTCTATGGTGAAATCCATATCATCTCACTTACTAGAATCTGCCTTTGTAATGAAGGAACCGGCTTCCCTTTTGGCAGCCATAACAGCCAAACACGTGCTTGCCATAAACCTGCCTTGGTCACGTAGAGGTCAGATGCCTGTCTCGTGACAAGGAATCAATCAGAAGTTAGCTGGTGGCGCTATGCTTTACGACCCTGGGTGTGCTTTACGGACAAGCGCACGACAATGACGTAAGAGCATAGCAACCACCCTGGGAGGGCCTATGGGCCATAACAACCAGTTGACCAATCAACACAGGGCAAGCCCTCCAAGCCTGGAAGCACACCAATCGTAAGCCTGTGCGTACCCCTAGACACTCCCCTTACGCTGCCCTATAAGATCTTTTGGGAGACCCAAGGAGCCGTCTTTTCTAGCCGTCTGCCATGGCGGGTGGGTGAAAGACCCGAGCTAACATGGGGTTAGTTCGTTAAATTACAATAAAGCCTCGTGCAGTTTGCATCAAGCTTTCGCCTCCATTCTGTGTTTGGGGTGGCCGCCGTCCTGGACTAAGATTCTGGAAGCCTCAGCTTTCTGAGGGTCTAACAGTAACTTTCATAGCATCAAACACAGTATACTGCTAAGCAATTCTTAGTCAAACCTTGACTTTTTATCTCTTCACACTAATGGGTATGCATCCAATTTTTAACTCTTTTAAAGGAAATAAGACCTAATGTCTCTTTGAGGCTCTTATGCTTATGTAGCAAACCCATTGCTCTGAAGTTTCCATATTTTTAAGATTTATTTATCTTTTTAATTATGCATACATGTGTGTGTGTGTGCTGGTATATGTATAGGAGTACGGTGGGCTGCAGAGGCCAAAAGAGGGCATCAGAGCCTTTAGAGCTGGAGTTATAGGTGGTTATGAGTTGTCCTATGTAAGTGCTGGGAACTGAACTCACCCTCTGCAAGAAAAGCGAGTGCCCTCAACCACTGAATCATCTCTCTAGCCCCTGAAATTTAGATAATCTACATTCAGGGGGGAAAAATGATACTGCTGATAAAATTATCACTTATTTTGCTGAATTTTAAAAGGTAGATTTGTGGAACCTTTTTCTTTCCACTGATCTCACAAGTCTCTTCTGCTTCTGGAGTAGAAAGGGAGCATGTGGGACATGTATTATGGGGAAGAAAATTGTTACAGTTAAAACAGAAAGGTTTCTTTTCCACTACGTTTTTATAAATGTAACGGAGTCCGTGGACTTGAAAAGCATCGAAAACTTTTGCTCCTGCCCCTGTGCCGTCCCCAATACTATGCTCCAAGGACTCCCGGGTGCTGCCTGGTTGTGGCCTGTATCCTGTCATGTGACTGTCAGCCCCAGCTATCAGCACCTCAATATTGTTTTGTGCTGCAGAACTCAGCATGTGTTTCCCCTTTGCAAGAATTACATCATGTCTCAGGAAGTCTCTTTTCTCCAACAGAACCCCGGATGTGTTCGGTGAGGCTTTGCAAATAAGAAATGAAGATAAATGGATCCTGGTGCTGTTGCTCAAAAGCTGCGCGCTTGTTGCAGAGCCTTAACTTCACGGGTCTACTACAGTCTCTCACATCTGTTCATTGTGATGCAACTCTCTTGTTCTCCACCAAAGTGAACAGCGTGACGGGGAAAAGGAATGTTTATTCCAGTCAGGTGTGCATCTCTCCAGATGAAGTGCAATTGTCTTCCATCCCTGGCTGTCGACAGGAAGTAAGGCTGATGTACTTTGGCTTCTATTCACCGAGACATTTTAGCATGTTACCTAAAGAAGTGAAAATAACAAAATTCTGAGAATTCTTTCATGATGCCTTTTCCAGAATCCCTTTGCCTCGCCTCATTTGCAAAATAAAATAAATGTGACTACTGTCTTCACTTTCCACCCAAAGTACACTCACCTTTGATCTTCAGTTTGAAATGCATTTCCCACACGTTATGTGAAATTCTTCCTTTCTGAGTCTCTTTACCAGGCCCAGCACATGTTTCTTCCCTGTTTGTCCTAAGTTGTAAACAAGATGCCAGACACAGAGACAACAGGGAATCTTTTTGGCAGCCCTCAGCAGAAACCCAGACAATTTAGAGGCTGGGAGTGCCCTGGGGTTATAAGGACAATGCTAATGATTCCTCGAATTTTAGTAACACCTGCCAGTTCAAAATGGTCTCCTGCCTCTGATGCCATCATTATCAAGTTTTGCTTATTTTACCAATACCTAATGAGTACTTGTTCCTGGTAGGCCCATGCAAGGCATTTGTGGGGATGACAATGGTAGCTATGAAAGATACAATCTCTGCCTTCATTTATTCGGTGCCGGGTGAATGTTCACTGGGCTCCCATGATCTTCATTTATTCACTGCGAGGTGAGTGTTCATTGGACTCCCATGATGGTGTGCTGGATGGACTCTCCTCTTGCAACACATTTGTAAAGTGTTATACATTTCTTTCTTGTGCAAATCAGAAATCGGAGGCTCAAAAACATTAGGTGATTTTCTCCAGGTCCATGCAGTTAGTGCTAGGTACAAATGGTGTATTGTAGCAGAAACTGGCCGAAGCCCAAGTGACCAGAGGTTGCTCACATCAATGACAATCAGCTTCCAAACCAAGATAATGAATAAACCACAATGCTTTGAATAAATCACATCCTGGGAGAAACAGTAGACTATCAGCCAGAATGTTTAGAGTTCAGCTCTATTTCCATTTTATTTATTTTATTTCACCCCTTAAAATAAGGTCTAGTTGCATTGCTGGGCGGTGCTGGCACACGCCTTTAATCCCAGCACTGGGGAGGTACAGGCAGGTGGATATGTGTGAGTTTGAGACCAGCCTGGTCTACAGAGTGAGTTCCAGGACAGCCAGGACTACATAGTAAAACCCGGGCTTGAAAAAAAATTTACAAAAGGGGTCTAGATATGCAGCCCAGACCATCTTCAAAGTCACCATCCTTTTGTCTTGCTCTCCAGGGTGCTAGGCCTCTTTTTGTTTTTTGTTTTTTTTTTTTTTATTTCCTAATACACTAAATAAAGTTACTACTTCCTAATAGTGTTACCCAGAATCCTAATGTTCTAAGAACATGACTTCAGGATCTTTGAGAGGCACAGGAAGAGGAGGATTTAGCTCCATGCAATCTGTTTAGATTCCTCAAAAGTTTTATTTGTTTCCTACATTGAGGGTATACATATAATTTTACTTTTAAAGTAGAATTTTCTGGGCTGGGGAGATGGCTCAGCAGGAAAAACACTTAACTGTCACATCTGACAGCCTGAGTTTGACCTCTAGGGCTCGCATGGTAAAATGAAAACTCGGCTTCTATAAACTGTCCTCTGACCTCCACACACAAGCCATGGCCCATGAGCACATGACTGGACACACACACACACACACACACACACACACACACACACACACACACGTAATTCTTAAATTTTGAGGAATTTTCCTTAAGCAATAAAAGCAAATGTTTGGGAACGAATGAAAGGGATGGCGTGAGAACTGTTTCAGTTTTGAGGGTCTGTAACTACTGAGTTTTCCAGCATTGGCCAAGAGTCCGTTCTCTATGTTGGGGATGGTTAACATCTGACTTTATTTCCAACTATGA
The DNA here is from genome assembly GCF_003668045.3 of Cricetulus griseus. Lineage (NCBI taxonomy): Eukaryota > Metazoa > Chordata > Mammalia > Rodentia > Cricetidae > Cricetulus > Cricetulus griseus. Next base: position 152,890,340 of record NC_048597.1, on the reverse strand, counting down.
TAAATGGGCATACTCTAAAATCTTGCTACTCAAGCTGTGGCTCATGTGTCAGTAGCAACAGTATCCCCTGAGAACTTGGAGATGCAGAGCATCAGGTTCTAGCCTGGATATGAGCTTCAACTTGGTTTCTGGGTGATTTTATGAACCTTGCATTTTGAAAAGCAACCAATGTCCAAGATTTTTCTTATAATTTTATACCACTGTCTCCTACCACATTCTTGTCTCCATGATTTTCAGCAAAATGTTTAGGATGGCTGGTCACTCCTGTCCTGCCTCATTCCCGTGGCTTAAAGGGGAGTAGAGTATCTATTTCCATATTCTGTCTTACCACTTAACAGTTTCCATCTGCCAACTTACACTTATAAATGCACCCCCAGTGCCATTCCCAGTTACAATGCTGGGGATATTGAAAACAGCTCTTCTCCCGTAAAGTTGAGCCCCCTCTGATGAGATCATCTTTCCAATCCAGTCCAATCCCAAGACGCACTAATTTTATAATACAGACAGTTATAACAACAACAACAAAAAAAAAAACCTTTCAGATCCTTTACAGATTGCCCCAGGCTTGTCCATGTGTTATTAAAGTTGGGCTGAGTAATAAGTGCTATAAACAAACGTCCTAGGAGACAGCACTCATGCCCAGTGAGCATGACATCCCATAATAGGCCTATTTGGCTTGCTACCCTGGCGCCTCTCTCTAGCCTGATCTCTGGAAACCAGAGAAAGGCAAACATGGGAATGTCAATCCAAAGGCATTGAGAAGCTTTGTTGGAGAGTTTTCATAAGATCAAATTTCTGGCCAAATTCCTATTACTTGTGTATTACAGTCAGGAGGCGATTTTTTTTTTTCCTTAACGTTCCTCTTCCCAGAAGGAAAACATTATCCTCCAAATAAAATGCAAGTGAACTAAATCACTTCCAACCTCAGCATCATTTCAGGCTCGGTGTCATTTGTGGATTCAAGCTTGAGTCCTGTTTAATTTGCTCCTTTCATTCCGAAGAGGGAAAATGCCAACAAAGAAGGGAAGCCTTTTTGGAGGCAGTCACCTTCTCTGTTTCAGATGGATCACAATGCAGTTCCATTTGTCAATTTCATTCACAGTCAGCTCTCTCTGGCAAAGTCAAGCCCACTCTCATTCTTCAACAAGCACTTATGAAGTGTCTACCCTACCCCAGGCACTGAGGCTGGCCCAGAGAGAAGTGGGGATGGTTTATTTTAATCAAAAAACTCATAGCTTACCTGTGAAGACAGAAACATAAATAGCTACTAAGTCATGCAATCAATACCCTCCTAGTGGCTTGTTCAACATAATATGGAAATACGGACTAGTAAGCAATGAGGATTCAAATATCACTAAAACACTGTCCTTTCTCTCAAGGGAGTTTTAATTTAGATGGGGAAACAAGAAATGCATCTGAATACTTACAGGCACCTTTGGTGAAGGTCAAGTGTAAACCAAAACAGCCAGGACTCAGTGTTAGTGATGCTAAAGAAGTTACCACGGTGGGCTGTGGGGACAAGGATAGTGTGGTAAAGTGTATTTCCAGAAAGAGGAGAGAAGAAGGTCTTTATGAATGTAGATGTCACTGTCCCATGAATGGGGATCTTGGGTGGAATAAAAAGGAGGAATCAGGTGAGCTCCCCCAAATTCATTTCTCTCTGCTTCCTGACTACATGCTCCAAGCTCCCCAGAAAAAGCGAAATGGCCACCATGCTGCCTCTACCATGATGGACTGTCTCCTCAAATTGAGCTCAAATAAAGTCTTCTTTCCTTCCTTCCTGAAGTTATATCATCAAGTATTTGTCACAGCAATAATAAATATAGGTACATAAGTAAATAAATAGATTTGAGCTGACTGAAAAAAATTTATGGTGGGTGGAGTTGGTGGCACACACCTTTAATCCCAGCACGAGGGAGGCAGGGGCAGGCAGATCTCCGTGAGTTTGAGGCCAGCCTGATCTACAAAGTGAGTTCCAGGACATCTGTGGCTACACAGAGAAACCCTGTCTCAAAAAGAAAAAGAAAAAAAGAATTCATATTCTGAAAAAAAATAAAATAAGGAGGAAAAGGAAATTTTACCCCCAAACCACTATAAACAAAAGGATGCAACAGGATGCTCCATCCCCCAAGTGCTCCATCCAGCCACCCCATTCTAGTGCAACAGGAGCTCCAGGTGCATTTACAACGGAGATTTTATGCATAGCCAGTTTTCAGGGGGAAACTTGAAAAAGATATTGAGGCCCTCATGTGTAGCCCTGAATAGCATATACAGGACTGTGAGTTTTATTCCATAACTGATGGGGAGCTCACATGCCTTTCTGAGCACATGAATGGAAGGAAGTCAGGAGGAAAATTGGATTTGTGATACTTTGTAGGATAGCTTGGAATTTAAAAGTGCCAGGGAAAGGATCGGACACTGGAAGGAAGTGTGATAGAGAGAAACCTGTGTCTTCACTCAGCCATCATTAGCAGGCCACTCTTGTACTGGAAGGTTTGATGGAGGTACATGTGAGAGGTATGTGGGGTGCACGGCATTATTAATTAGGAAACATCCTTGGTGCAAAGTGTAGGTGACTATCCCAGATTTGAGCTTCAAAGAGATCTAAGACATTTTCTTCAAGCTCATTAAGTCCAATGAGGAAGCACTTGCTACTGACGAGGAAATGCTTAGACTCTTAGAACAAGGAGAATGTTTTGTAAGATGGAGTGTAAAGGTAGTTTTGTCTAGTGACCTCATTTCTGTACCAGTGGTTCTCAAACTTCCTAATGCTGTGACCTTTCAGTACAGTTCCTCATGTTGTGGTGACCCCCAACCATAAAATTATTTTCATTGCTACCTCATTAACTGTAATTTTGCTGCTGTTACAGATTATAATGTAAATATCTGTGCTTCCCAAAGGTCTTAGTAGACCCCCGTGAAAGAGCCATTCAACCCACAAGGGGTGTCGATCCACAGATCGAAAACTGCTGGTCTGGGCCGTCTAGTGACAACTGCCCAGAGCCTACAGTTCAAAGGGAGGAACCTACTATTCCTTAGCAGACACTCCTGCTAAGTCAGCCTCCTTATTGAATAATAGGCAACACACTTCCCCTCAAAGAGCTTACATGCGGAGATGACTAAACTGCTTCTCATGAAAGGGAAGTGTGAAAGATACACATACCACTCTGAGCAAAATGGATGTCTTCTAAGTGATTGATGGGAAAATATGCCTCCTGTATACCCCGAGGGCAGATTTCTGGGAGCTTAAAGGTCACATCATGGAAGACCACACTTCTTAAGTTTCATCTTTGTATATGAAGTTTGTCCTGGTAAACAAATGTAGGGAAGATCTCTTTCCTGTGGACAGAACACTTTCACTTTATATATCCAATATTGTTTTTTCTAAAGTTTGTCCCAGAGAAGCCAGACCAAATTATTCACAATTTGGGCTGACAATAAGAAGGTTCTAATTATTTGAAATAGGTGCAAATAGCAACACAATAGCTCGGGCCCTTTAAAGACATGTTCATGAGATCCCAATGATCAGGCATGTCCTCACCTCTTATGTTCTTCATTAGGAATTACATACATCAATATTTAAGGGACAGAAGATGGTAACACACCAGAAATTGTAGGTACTCATTGAAGTAACCCAACCACTGGAACTTAATGCCATTTACTGGGTCATCTATCAGAATATTGAGTGTACATAAGAAAGGGAAATGGACTGGGTCTAACTGAAAGGCTATTTTTCCAAAGTCCATTGGAATACATATTATTTTATTCAGACCAGGTTTTCTAAGGTCTTCCCAGACTATTGATAGACCTCACAACTCATTTCAAGTGATTAAAATGCACTTGCTTTATAAATACAGTGAATGTGAGTCCTACAATCATGGATGGTAATGGCTTACCGGGATGCTACAGAATAAAACACTGTCAAGAGTTGCTTGAATTCCTACCATGAAGCCTGATCAGGTGGCTATTCTAGCCAGAACTGGAATGCACCAAGGGAGCAGAAAATTCCTGATGTCTGTATTTGTCCACTTCTATGCATTACTACCTAATGTCAAAGACAACTGATATTCTGTACTTTGTGTGTTTCCATCTCAAGAAAGAAGACAAAAGTCTACTCCCTCTTCCACATGACAACTCATGTCACAGATACTTATTGATTATATGTCCCATACTGACTGAGCTAGACAGTAGAGAAGGAAGGAAGGAAGGAAGGAAGGAAGGAAGGAAGGAAGGAAGGAAGGAGGAAAAGAAGGCCATTGTTTCACAGACATATTATGGGAAATACTTGTATGACATACTCAAAGTGTTCAGTTGTACCCAACATTCAAAGTTTGAGTAATTAAGAAAAGTAGTAAACAAATCTCTCTCTCTCTCTCTCTCTCTCTCTCTCTCTCTCTCTCTCTCTCGTGTGTGTGTGTGTGTGTGTGTGTGTGTGTGTGTGTGTGTGTGTGTGTGTGTGTATACTGTGCACTTGTGTGGAATGACTGCATGTAGGGGAGAGGCCATAGGACAATCTCATGCATCATTCCTCAGTTGTCATCCACCTTGTTTTGCTTTTTTTTTTTTTTTTCATTCAGGTCTCTCACTATCCTGAAGCTCACAATTTAGGCTAGGCTTGCTGACTAGCTAGTCCCAGGGACCCACCTGTCTCTTCCTCCCCGGCAGTGAGATTATAAGTGCAAGCTACCACACCTGTTTTTTTACAAGAATTCTAGGGATCAAACTCAGAGCCAAATCTTCGCAAGACAAACACTTTACTGAATGAGCTGTAACCCAGGCAAGGGAATAAGTGGATTTTTAAGGGCAAATACAAGCTGGCCAAAAAGAAGTAATTGCCTAAGGGGAGAAATTTGAGCAAAAGTACATATTGGAGAAATAAGATAGTTTATTTAGGAAACTGCAGGAAAAGCAGTGTACACTGTGAGTGTTGAGCAACTGCATTAGAAATGTAAGTAGTAATCAGATAAAGAGATTTATACATCATACTTAAAACCTCTGAAATGTTTTTAAAGGGAAATAATAAATTAGATTGACTTTTTATTGATTGATTGATTGGATGGATGGTAGTATAGAGAAACAAAGGCAGAATAGGTAAGGCCAGGATAATATAACAAAAAAAAATTAAATCAGTGGTGACTATAGCTATGGATTGAGAAATACTTACTAGTTAAAACTGAGAGTTTGGACCAATGTGGAGGTAACAGTACAAGCATCAGCTCAAATAGGACTCCTCAAATCATATCTTGAGTACACAGGTAAATGTTGGTATTGATATAACTGTTCACACAAGTTGGAAATTCTGGTGTGAATTGCGGCTGGGTTTGTTAAGTTTGTTGGGACTTCAAAATACTTCATAAAATGAATGGTTAGTCACTAGATGTGAGTCTGTGGCTTGTAGGAAATTTTGGTTTGGAGTGATAAATGCAACATCCAACTAAATAGTTACAAATGTAGTAATTACAACCTGAGAGATGTGAAGCACTAAACTAGCACCCCCGGAAATAAAATACAGTGACAGTATGTTCCAAGAGCCTGGCACAGCTAGTGCACTCCTCTCTTCTAGTCATTGGCAAATTTTTGCTTTGTATCTTCTACCAGTTCACTTTGCTTTTTATTTCTATTAGCACAAATCTCATGTGATAACCAGTACTGAGACTATTGTCTCCATTCTGAATGTCACAGATGTTAAAAAGTCATCAATACATGTGTCCCAACTTCATGAGACAGATTTGTGACTAGCTGCTGGTCTTGTCTCTCTACTATGAAGGTGATAGGAAGTAATACATAATATTTCTGGGCCATAGTCTCCTTGAACAGTCGTCCCTTCTTTACTCTTTCATCTACAACAGTGAGGCCAAAGCTGATCCACCAGACAGAAGATAACTTGGATCTGGATCTTCACACAAGACAAGTTATGCCATGCTACTGAAATATAGAGTTCTACATTTTTATACCAGCTATAAACCGATTTCCCCCACCCTCCAATTATGCAATTTTATCAAACTGCAGAATTTTATTTTATGATTACTACATTTTATCTCAGAATCTGTATATTATATTGTAATATTTTAGATACCTGTTTGGAATTTAGTTTTGTCATTCTGTGTAGTATCTATTCCTTTCGATTCTCTGGCATCTACAAATTTGAACCAGGGTTCTGTCCTTGAATGACTATTATATGTAAGCTAAAGGTTGGGCTTAGACTGGCATTATCGGACATCATCCCCAATTGCATTCTGTATATGGAGCTGTCCTAGCCCTGGCAATAAATACTTCTACTAGCTGAAGCATACTTACACAATTTGATTCAACTTCAGCTTTGAGTTCTGCAAGACTTAAGGATAAGAAGAGGCAAAGAATAAAAGTGGAACATGAACAAAGAAGTATTCCTTCCCACCTCCCTTCTCTCAGCCCAAACTTTCCCCCAGAATGTACTAACATGCTAACTGGCAGCAATGCCTCTAGTCTGTCCCCACTCGGACTCATCCTGTCCTACAGTCTTCACACATCTCCCTCTCCAGATCTTATTGGCTGCCATCATTCCCCTGCTAAAGACTTCCAGTGACTTCTCATGAAATCCAAATTCCTTCATTTGGCATACAGAGATCACGTTGAGATGGACCGTCGGTAGCTACTTACCCTGTGGCATTTCCTCCACCTGCAGCATAAGCGTCTGTCCTTCCCCAGTGTGTCACAGGCCCCTGCTTTGTAAACATTAATCTAACATCCCTCATCTCCTCCAGGCAGAACTGATTCCTTTCTCATCTATGCTTTTGCACTTACACTGCTTCAGCTTCCCTGTTTAGGTGTGTACCTCCTCCCCCTGCCCCCCACTCCAGTTTGTAAGCATGCTGAGGTCAGAGCTGTGGCTTTCCCCTCTGAGCATGTGTGCCTATTATCAGAGGTCAGTCCCCTGTCGCTGTTCCTCAGGTAACATCCACCTTGTCTGGGAGGACAAGATCTCTTCATTGGCCTAGGGGTCAAGTAGGCTAGGCTTATTGGCCCAGAGAGCCCAGGATCTGCCTGCCTCCTTCTCCTCAGTGCTAGGATTATAAATGTACACTGGGTTCTTTTTTTAACATTTTAATCTTTAATCCATTGATTAACTGTCTGTCTGTCTGTCTGTTTATTTGTATGTGCATGTATGTGGGTGGACATGCACCATACCACATCACACATGTAGATGTCAGAGGACAATTAGTGAGAGTCAGTTCTCCTTCCGCCATATAGGTCCTGGGGATCAAACTCATGTCAAATCTGGCAGCAAACACCCCTGCCAACTGAGACATCTGGTTGACCCCAGGCTCTTTCCACATGGTTTCTAAGGATCAAACTCAGTTCCTCCTGTTTGCATGGCAAGTACTATTGCTTGAATTTACTAATGGAGCTATCTGTCCATTTGTCAGTGAGACAGTCTTTATGCAGTGATAAGGAATATAGAAACTTATTACTTTTCACCTTCACTGAAGTGTGTGTGTGTGTGTGTGTGTGTTTAGAGAGAGAGAGAGAGAGAGAGAGAGAGAGAGAGAGAGAGAGAGGACCTCAAACTTACCATGTAGTTGAGGGTGATACCAAACTTCCAGTCCCCCTACCTTCATCTCAGACCTGCTGGAATTCCAGGTATGCACCACCACATCTGGTTTGTGCTATGCTGAAGAGCAAATCCAGGGTCTTGTGCATGCTAAGCAACCAGACTACCATCTGAAATACAATCCCAGCCCTATGGAAGTATATTTGACAGATGGAAATTGTATACATTTAAGATGTATACTATGAAGTTTGAGGTATATATACATTGTGAAATTCTTTCCATAATAGATAGACCTAATTAGTGTGTGTATTACTCCAGTTAACTCTTTATATATCTGATAAAAATTCCTGTAATTAATTCTCTTAATGAAGTCCAAGTGTGTATTACATTACTAATATGGTCACCATGCTGTATATTAGATTTACAGAATTCATTCATCCTTCATAACTGCTCTGGATCAACATCCTCCCCTTTCTTCCAGTCCCTGAAAGCCATTGTTGTACTTTGTACTTCTCTGTAAGTTCAATATTTTTCAGCTCTGCTTGTAAATGGCAGCATGAAGGATTTGACTTTCTGTCTCTGACACTTTTTTTTATAAAATTCTCCAGGCCCATTCATGGCATGACACCTCACAAGTGACAGGGATCCACCATTCTTTGAAAGCTGAATGAGATTCCATCTTTAAATGAATGTGTACATATGTTCATATCACATTTCACTAGTTCATTCACCTTTTGATTCGACATTGTAGCTTTTATGAATGATGCTACAACAAACACCAGGGTGCAAACACCTTTTTTAAGATACTCATTTCATTCCCTTTGGCTATATACTCAGAAGAAGGATCGTTGGAGCACATAGATGTTCCTTTTTTTAGGAACTTACATGCCATTTTTCATAATAACAGTAGTGATGGCCATTCCCATTAACCATGCACAGGGTCTGCCCCCCACATCCTCCCCAAAACTTCTACGATACATGTTTAGCCATACCCATCCTAACAGGTACTAGGTGATGGTTCATTAATGTGTAGACAGGTATTGACCACTTTTCAATGTTTGGCTTTAAGACTTCAAGACCCAACCATCCAAACTGGATTTAGTAAGTCAGACCTTAATCATAGCACTTAGGAAGCTGAGGCTGGTGGATTTCTGCACAGTCAAAACTAATTAAGGCTATATACAGTGAGTCCCAGGCTAGCCCAAGCTACAAAGTGAGACCTGGCCTCAAAAGAGCCATGGGTCTTGTTTTTCCAGAATACACTTATCTTTCTTTATGAGACCTGGATCTACTTTGATATATGCTAGATTAAGAAATCCTTAATATGTGCAGTAATTGATTTTATTTAAGAAATGTGACAATTCCTTGATATGCAAATTCTGAATGCTAGTTCCAAAATTAGCATGGGTACACCTAGACAGACAAATTAACATTATTTATGCTTGCTGTTTGTGTTAGTGAAGTGATAAAGAATAGCATTTATTTTTAGATCCAAATACCTAGAAATAGATTGAGTAAGAATAAATCCAGTAATTAGTTTGGGAGTAGAAAGCAGGATTGACTTCATTACATAATGGCTTCCAAAGGGAATGAGCTGTCTTCCTTTTGAAGTTTGATTAAAGGTGTGCCTAGGAAGGATATTCCACTCTGCCCTCCTCAGGGATTTCTTTCCATGGTGGAGTTTCCCTGGGGTAGTTTCACAACTGTCCTGAAGCCCTCTGTGTTTTCAAACTGGTTTGCCATTGTTTTGTTCCTTGGGATGCACTTAAAAATTACTCCATTAGAGGAGACTGGGGAGTAAGCACAATTGGAGGAGGGGGGTTTGCCAGCAAAACTGCAATAAAGAATATGAGGATTCCTTTACATTGGTAAGGTGTTTTCAAATTGTTTTTTTATAAAAAAAAATGCCATTTCCAAAATTCAAGCATGCTCAGAAAAATAAAACAAACAAACAAAACAAACAAAATAACCATCAAACCTAGCTTTATCCTTTTGGATGTAGAATACAGTTGACAGATAAAACACAGGGTAGTCGGTTAGTTTTACACTTCAGTTAAACGGCTGACTTTTTTTTTTAGTATAAGTGTCTCAATAAATCCTAAGAAATTTAATTCTAGGGGTTCTGGGCTCTTATCTCCTGAATCTGGCCACTCTCCTATAGGAAGATGGTATACTGTTCACCCCAGAGATATATGAACTTCAGCAAAAATAAGTAAATAAAATAAAATTGTAATCTTTGTCTTTTTGAAAATTCTTAAAAGTTTATTTACGGGTTCAGTTACATGGCTCGGTAGGTAAAGGTGTTTGCTGCCAAGTCTGATGACCTGGGACCCACAGGGTGGAAGGAGAGAGCAGACTCTTGGCAGCTGTCCTCTGACCTCCACACACCAGCCATGACGTACGTGTGTGTGTGTGTGTGTGTGTGTGTGTGTGTGTGTGTGTGTGTGTGTGTGTTCATGTACCAGGGTGTTCATGTGCAAGTCAGAGGACCAGTGGTAAAATGCTATACTATCTAAACTATAAGTACAGTTTATTGCAAACTAGGTATCACTCCATCATCCAAGATTTACCTGGAGACTAAATTGTATCAGGCAATGGGTGCTGTATTCAGAGCAAGATCTGAGGTTGAATTTCATCGTTGACTGTACCACCTTTAGGCAAATTAATTCTTCAGCATCTTAGATTCTTTGTCTACAGGCTACAGGGATAAGACAGTTATTGTAAGAGCCAAATTAGCTAATGTGTGCAGAAGCACTTTGCTTTTATGAATGGCTATAAACAGATTATGACTTATTAGAACGCCACTCAGATCTAGGAGTGGCCCAACCCTGAGATCCCAGCACTTGGAAGCAGGGTGGAGGAGGTAGGAGGATTGAGTGTTTGAGGTCAGCCTGAGTCACAAATTGAAACTCAGGGGGAGAGATGTGCAGAAAGGGAAGAAGGAAAAAAAAGAGGGGAAAAGGTTACTCCGCTCTTCCAGAAGGTACTCTCATCTTAGCCTGCCTTGGAATGACTTATTGTCAATGCTGCACAGTAATGGGCTCTTTCCCGGAGTTTTCAAGGGCAGAATTCTTAGCCAGGAGCCACGTGTAGTCACTTTACCATCCATTTTCTTTGTATTTCAAGACACTTGGGTTCCAATTTTAGTTCCAAGCCTCTGTTTCTTCGCATAACAAATGGACCAAATGATATTCACTCCACGAATTTATGCGACCAGGAGAGGTGGGTGAGAAAAATAGAGACGGGTGTGGGGAGGGGATAGAGTTCCTCTTTAGGGGTGCATGAATTCTTTTCTGTGATTCTCCTGAAGTCTCACCGAAAGGCCCTGAGTAGGTGTGCTTAAGGAACAGGACTCCATTTCCCTTGTCCTTCTTTGCCTAGCTGCTCAAAGAGCCCGGCAGGGGAGGCGTGGGAGAGGCCTCTTCCAATCTCCACACATCCCTCTAAGATGGGGTCTGAAACGCTCGAAGCAGCAGCGTGGACTTCCAAGACAATAACCTTCTCTAATCACTACCAGATTCGCGCCAGAAAGCAGCAGGGGAGCCGTTGCCTTGACCCACCGGGGCCTCCAGCCCCTCCCCGCCAGACGCAGGCTAATGCGATACAGACGTCTCCTTCCCCGCATGGCTCTCCCACCCGCCGCCCCTCTCCAGACGGACATCGCTCTTCCGAAGTCATATTTTGGAGGTCATCAGGCCACTTTTCCGCGGACCCAGGGAGAGGCCTGCACCTCGGGACTTCCTAGCTACCCAGGGGGTATTGTATTCACCACCGGCAGAAGCCAACTTCAAAGGGGCATCAGGCGGGGCTTCTCACTCATATCGATGGTACAACAGTGACCTCCAGTGGTTGATCCAGGAGACAAAAAAAAAAAAACCTGCAATGTCTCAAAACAATCCAGTCCTAGGAAGACAGTCTACAATGTAATAGGATTTCCTAGAAATCCTGTGTACAGCATCTAAAAAATCAACAACGACAACAATGATGGCCCCCAAAGTTGCTGAATCTAAGAACCCCAGCAGATGTGGCCAGTGGAAAGTCTCCAGAATACAGTGCACATGGAACTCTAAGGAACTGAGCACCGCTGCCTATAATTTGGGACAATGTCTTCACCTCTTAATCCACTCCAGACCACCACCACCACCACTCCAGTCCCCAAGTAGCTTGTATTAATTCCTCTGTTAGAAATGACCTCTTGATTTCTCTGCCCGATAACATCTTGTTATGATGTCAGATGAAAGCTGGTCACTAGAGGACATGTTCAAGATCGTCCCTCCTAGCAGAATTAACATATAGTATCAAGGACATCAATACTGCTGTATGTGTTTGACTTAAGAAGCAACATGATACAGCACTGTTATAGGGACCTACTATGCTCTGAGTTCTAGGTAAAGGCTGAAAGGTATGGAATGTAAGTCACCTTTTTTGTTTGTTTTTGTTTTGTTTTGTTTTTTAGCACTGTAACAAAACACCTGAGGAAACGACATAAGAAAGGAAGGATTTTAATTTTTAGATCTATTCAGATATATGTATGCAGATTTAGATCTTTCTGTCCACTGTCATTGGTATCTGTTGCTTCTGGATTAGGGTGCAGTGATGCAGAACATTGGGACAAAGAGCAAAGTGACCCTCCTCATGGCAGACAGGAGGTGGAGATGGGAAGAACCCAATAGGATCAAGATAACATCCTCCTAAAGGATGGCCCCAGGGACCTACTTCCTCCAGTGAGGCCCTACTTCCTGATAAAGCCATTAAATTATGAGTTCATGCCATCGACTAACCTACAGATTAGGTCAGAGCCCTCATGAGCCAACCATTTCCCCAAAGCTCAATTGCTGAATGTTGCAGTGAGGACATTGATGAGGGATGCACTTCACATGCAAATTATACTAATTACTGAGCTCTGAGTGTTGCAGACCAGTGGGGTGTGCACAGGGAAACAACTGCTACCAAATGTGGTAAGGAATTCTGCATTTGTCTCAAGTGGAAGTCATCACTCTGGTCTTCAAAGAACTGCAATCGAGGGGCTGTCTGAATAAATGAAGGGGCTTTGGTTGGGGCTTTGTGGGTTGAATAGGAGTTAATGAGGCAGGTAGAATGATTTAAGATGGAAAAGAAGAGATGATGCACATTTGGGGTATGACATAACTACCTAGAAGTGAGTGTGTCGAGACAAGGAGCCATCTACACCGGCCCACACTGACTGGGTTATTTATCATTGGCCGTTGCACAGCCTAGAGATACAAGGCTGAAACATAACTGAGACCACGAAAGAGGACCTTCCAAACTGTAGGCTATGGAAATCAGAGTCTTCAATGATTGCTGAACTGAAACAATATTTAGGGAGAATAACCTCACACATAAACTAGAATAGCATACAGGACAAGCTAAAATCAAATCAGGTTTCTGTCCATTAGTGGTCCTCAGACCACAGGGGTATGGGCTGATCAAATCTCACCTGCGGGGGTTAAGATCAGTCACTGAGCCAGTGAACAAACAGGTCAGGCACAAAACAGAAGACAAAAACACAAGAGGGGCAGCTGCCCAGCTGCAGTTGTCAATGGAGACATATGTCAACATTACAGGAAATGAGACGGCCCAACAGGAGAGTGGAGATGTCAAACTGTATCTTTGTGAACTGTATCTTGCCAGACCAAGACTGATTTTTGAATGTCCTCACTGTTGAGAGGAGATCTGGTGAAAATGCTCAGGTCTATCTCTGAGATCCGGGAAGCCTCAGAGGGACCAGTGGGGCCCCACTCTCCATTAAACCCACATCCTGAGTAGCTGGGAGATGACAGCCTGTTTGTTCTTCAGCCTCAGATAATAAATACTGGCCAGATTTGCTGGAATCTGGCCGTTCTGGGTAACTTATCATGAATAAAGAGAAATATGCCCCTTCAGGGGACTCATTGATGGCTGAGGTGGACAGTAGCTTAAGCCATGTGGCTGTGCATTATACAATCCCAGGAATCCAGGAAATTTATCTACAGCAGGTCGTGCATGGTGTGAGGAAAATTGGCAACCTGCTGTAGAGGGTACAAGGATCTCCATCCAGGCCCCCAGTGAGAGTTGCTGGTCTGCACTGTGATAAACACAGCATGGGGGACCTTTCTGCTTACTGACACAATCCTCCCATTAGAAAGTAATCTCCCTGAGGAGTCTCCCTGAGCACCGAGCCTGGACTCTGCACCCAAAAAGCCCTGGCTGAATCAGAGAACAGTGAGCACCTCCAGGATGAAGAACTAGGAAGTCCCTGAAGATGCCTGAAGATTGACAGGAGTAGCAGAACATTCCGTGCTTCTCAGACATGCCCTTTTATCTTCGTATTAATACTGTTTACATGGGTATTAGAAAGAATGTGAAATTGGGAAACAGATAAAAGTGGTTTTGAATTCTGGCTGTGTCGCTTCATTATCATGAGCAATTTACTTGAGTTGCATAAAGTTCTCTTTAGCTCTAGAAGGTGTCTAGAAACTGTTTAGAAAGGAGACCCTTGTTGGTTGTTATAATATAGCGAGCCTCTATGTTAGTTTTATCTCTGCTGTGGCGAAAAATGCTATAACCAAAGGCAATGTGAGGAGGAAAGGGTTTATTTAGCTTTGATATCTTGATCATAGTCCTTCATGTGGAGAAGCCAAAGCAAAAACTCAAGGCAAGGAACCTAGAAGCAGGAATTGAAGCAAAAGCCATAGAGGAACACTGCTTGGTGGTTTGCTTCCCATGACTTGTTCAACTTTTTTTATACAATCAGGGACCACCTGCCTTAGCGTGGCAGTGGCCTGGGCCCTCCTACACCAATCATTAATCTATAAAATGCTCTCTTGACTTGAATACAGGTCAATTTGATGGAGGCATTTTCTCATTCGAGGTTGTCTCTTTCCAAATGACTCTACCCTGTGTCAAGTTAACAAAACAAAACAAAACAAAAAAATAACCAACATAGCCTCCAACAAGCATCGGCTATTGCAATGACAGCAGCATACACCTTCTTTCAGTAGACTTTGAACTACCACTCACCCCAGAAGTTGCAATAGATGATCTTTACCCAGTGAGCCATCTCATCAGCACAGTAGATGGTCTTATCCAACAAATGCAAGAATCAGAACTGGGCGACCTTTGGCCTGGCCTGGTACTATGTGGTGAAACTGCACAGATGAAGGCTTACACCCAACTCAGCAGTGCAGGACCTTTCTAGGTATGAAATGGCATCCATGAAGAGCAATGCCTGTCCCCATTCAACAATGTGCTGTTTCTGGAGTCAGGGACAAAAAACACATGTGGGAATTATACAACATTATGACAAACACATCAAAGTATTAGAACTGCAAAAGACTAGCCCACAGGACTGTCAGGATCACATAAAACTTTAAAGCAGACACTAACTCTTAGTCAGTGTTGCTGGCAGTTGAGTGAGATGTTCAGTGACCTAAAAATCAGTCTGAATACCCATCTAGAATCAGCCACCTGTTAGTGACACCAAGATCAAGACCTGTGCTCCTTGCCACATATGAAAAGTCCTGTTTTGATGTTGGGGCTTCATGGATAGAGAGTGATGTCTAATCAAGGCTCCTCCTGGTTAGATGACAACATTTAACACATTAATTGTAACCCCAAGTGGTCAGTAGAGTTACACTTGTATGACCTCAAGGATGTGGAAGTTAGTTTGAGAAACCAGGAACCCAGAGAAGAATACTTTTCCTAAATATCCATTAGTTGTGATGGAGTGAAGCAACCTCATTTACTCTGTGAAGATAATTCTACAATGCTGGTGGACACCAGCTCTCCTCCTGTGTCCCAGATCCCATAACCAACAACATACTGAACAAGATGCCTGAATGCACCAAATGAAGCCCTGGCCACAGCGTGGATGCTGGATGCCCCTCCCCTCCTCCCCCCACATCTGGTCAATGATGTCTCACTGACTCACCTGACTTGGTGGCTCTTCAGTGTATCATCTCTAGGCTGAGACCTCTACACACGCATTAGCTTTCTAACATTTCTGAAGCAAATAACTACAAAAAAATTAGGCTTAAAATAACATAAATGTATTATCTTGGAACTCTTTAGGCTAGTACTCCAAGCCTTCTGGCTAAAAGTAAGATCCTGTCAGTACTACTGCCTATTCTGGAAGCTCGAGGGGTACAGATAGGACAAATCTGTTTCCATGCTTTTTACTAAAGGAAATTCACATTCCTTGGTTCGTGGTCTCCTTCTTTCACCTCCAATACCATCAATATAATAACTATAATTTATTTCACCAGTGTAATTATTGCACATATTCCAATGCAACATCTTTTTCTGGCTATAGCCAGCAGAGGTTCTCAAAAGATTATCTCCTACCCTATAGGACCTTGCATAATTAAACTGGTCCACCTAAATAACCAGAGATAATGTCTCTGATCGTTGATTCGCTTTATTCACTACAGCAAAGCCACTTTTGTCCCTAAGATAGCATCCAATCAGAAGTCCTGAAGAGTGGTGTGTGGATACACTTGGGGAGTCCAGCAATCTGGCTCCCACCACACACATTCTCTGCTCTTTCACTCCAGACTCCCAAGAGATGGTTACTGCTGTTAGCTCCATTTTGTAGATGAGGATACTGTTAGCAAGCTGTTTTAGATGCCATCACACTCTGAGAAGTGGCCAGGGAGGCTCACCCTAGGGGGTCCACTGTCTTAGTCTTTTGCATTCCTGTCTCTTTGCCTGATGCCTCTGAAATCTATCTTCCCACCACTTGGTTTCAGCCACCCCTGTGGTTGACTTCAATTGTTGGAATATCCTAACTGGTCACACTCCCTCATTCTCCACTGTGCTGCCAGAGTTATCTTACAAATCCCGCATCTAATAAGGTCACAACCCTATGACATTCCACCACTGTCAGGGGAAAGCCCAGACTGGTGGAGCTGGTACACAGGACTGCCAGGACACTTGACTTGACTCTCCAGCTTCACTCTTCTCCATTCTCTCTCCCATGCTCCCACAATAAATCCAGCCCTCTCTAGTCTCCAAATGCTTTCACACACTAATTCTTTGCAGGTTTGTTGTGTACATTAAAACGCAGAAAGCATATTATCATACTTCGAGTATGTGTTTAATAAAGGATAGTCTACAGAGAAGGGCAGCATGCTTGAGACCTCACCACCATCTATCTAAAAGGAATAGGAAGTTTAACAGAAATTTGTGAAATCTGCTTCCTTTTATTCTAATTTGTTTATTCTCAGACTGATTTAAATAGAGGTGGGGAGAACAAAAGCCTGCTTGGGAAACAACACTGCTAAGCACGCCTCAATAACTCATCTTCTCTGTTCCGTTATCTAAAGTGGTGAGCACGTAAATAGAACAAAAGCAATAGAAATCAAAGACTAGAGCAGGTCTCTCCTGTTACAAACTATAAGCACAGAGAACGGGTGGGATCATGAGAAGGCTGCTTTGTAGGCAGAGCCCTCTGCCACAGGAAACAGACAAAGGGCTAGGCGTTTTGAAGTACTGGATGAGTGATTTTATAAACTATTTGCAATTCTATGTCAAGTGAAATGTTTATAGTATGACTTAGAGAAAGTCTTCAAGACTGAGCCATACATCATCCCAGGCCTGCACATGGAGTAAGCTACTCTATTAATTCATTTGACAAAGGCAGCCTGCACATCTCCCTGCCTTGGGCATGACACAGACTTTAGGAGCCCATTGGCTGATTTGTAAGGAGCTCAGGCCAAGCAAATGGCTGTGGACCTACAGAGAATCCCAAGCTTAGGGAACTGGAGGAATTTGCCAGGATGTGGTGGGGGGCGGGGGGGGTCCTCCTTCTGTTTGGGGTAATCAAGAAATCTTTACTTAAAAATATAAGATTTGAGCTGAGTCTTGCAGGATATTCATGTACAGGCTTGGCACAGAAACCTGGAAGGAAACAGCATGTATACCGAGGCAGAAAGAACATAGCAAGCATGGAAAACTGAGCCTAGAGAGGGAGGCAACAGCTCAAGCCCTAAAGATGTCTTGATTAGAAGCTGTCAGCACCATTGAGAGGTGATTGGGCCGTGGGAGCACAAGAGCACTAACTAACATGTGTTACTCCACTGGCAAGTTCATACTGAATGGGCTCCTGGGATGAGGTGTGAACCATGGAGGTAAGGCCTGATTAGAGGATGGAAGTTGGTGGGGTGCGTCTTCTCTCTGTCTTTCTCTGCTCCCAGCTCTCCTACCACATGCTTCCTGCAGTGATTTTTCAGTGTCACCTCCACCTGGGGCCCACAACAGAGCCAGCTGACATGAACTTAAATCTCTGAAATACCTTTCTTCCTGTAAGTTGTTTACCTCATGAAATTGACTGATATGGGATGTCAAGAGTTTGAACTCCACTTGAACCTAATAGGAGTTCATGACTTACTCTCAACATCCATCAACACAGGCAAATTTGAATGTTAACACTACTGTTTGAATGGCCACGTACAGGAGGCTTGGCAACGGCACTAGAGGATCAGAGACCTTTGTAATAACCCAGATGAGGGCTTCCACGGGTTCTGGACACCAATTAGGAACCAAAGTGTAGACAAGGGGATGGAAGGAGGAAGGAGAACAACACGTCAGTGACTAACTTGATCCGGGAGATGCCACTCTGTGACATCAGTAATTTAAGATGAAGACCAGGTTATAGAGAAAGGAGGAAATTGGGTTTGGAGGACTCTCGATCTTCGCTTGCTTACATACTACCCTTTTCCTCTCTCTCTCTCTCTCTCTCTCTCTCTCTCTCTCTCTCTCTCTCTCTCTCTCTCTCTCTCTCCTTCCCTCCATTTCTTCTTCTTGTCCTCCCTTAATGGTTAACATATGTTAAACCCTTTACTTGGGACTGGAGAAAATGACTCAACAGTTTATAATACTTACGAGTTTTCCACAGGACCCAAGTTTAGTTCCCAGCACCCACATCAGGCAGCTAACAACCACCTAGAACTCCAGCTCCAAGAGGCCCAGTGCCCTTTGAGGCCTCTATAGTCACCTGTACACACTAACACAGACACGTGCATACAGATCCATAAACTCTAAAAACACTGTTTTTCTTATCAGAACTTTTATGCAGAAATTGGTAGTTCAGGATTTTTTTTCATAGCTGTTTTTTTATAGCTTTTTTTTTTAATTTCATACACTTTTACAGTAAAATATGATCATATTTACTGTCTTTCCCAACTTTGAACTACCCACTCCCTCCTAATATGCCTCTCTCCAAACTTCATGTCTTTTTACTCTTTTTTGTTTTTAATAAGCCATTAAGTTCAGTTACTGATGCCCACACATGCATACGTTTGGGACCATCCACTGAATCCTGGGGAAACCTTCCTTGATGGTCCCTCCTTGCCCAGCAAACACAAGAGGTAGGACATGAAGACCAACTCCTCCATCTATGCTGGGACTGGGGCTGGCTTGATCATGGGAAGGTTTAGTTCAGGCAGCCATAGCTGCTGTGAGTTCATGG
Organism: Cricetulus griseus; assembly: GCF_003668045.3. Taxonomy (NCBI): domain Eukaryota; kingdom Metazoa; phylum Chordata; class Mammalia; order Rodentia; family Cricetidae; genus Cricetulus; species Cricetulus griseus. The sequence goes on along the minus strand of NC_048597.1, from coordinate 152,871,342 downwards.
GTGTGGTAACCATGTCATGTCCAGAAGACAGCCTTTCACAGAACTCATCCTCCAGCTCTTATACTCCTCCCTGCCTCCTCTTCTGCAATGTTCCCTGTGCTTTGGTCAAGGCAAAATGTCCCTATCCTGCATAAGCCTGAGCACTCACTTACTCTCAGCACTTTGACCAGTCATGAATCTTCACACTGATGGATGCCCACCAAAAGAAAGAAGTGTTTCTGACCAGTGCTGGAACAGTCCAGGCCTCTGGATATAAACATAAATATTCAGAAGGCAATTTGATGGCATGACCATTAAAACCTCTGCTTTTTCATTTGTTTGTTGGCTTGTTTTTTGTTAGTTAGTTCAATTGTTGAAACATGGTCTCCATGTAGACCTGGCTGTCCTGGAACTCACTACATTAACCAGGCTAGAATGGAACTCACAAGGCATTCACCACTACACTCGGCCTAAAAACCTTCTGTTAATAAAATACAACTCTGTCTCACATTGTTTCATTCTTTTATGCTTCCAAGTTAAGAACCCTGGCTTCACTTGAGTGGAAATCCCTATGAAGAATTCCTTGGGATGCCACAGGCAGCAGCTTGGAGCTGTGTCTCCCACTCCTACTATCACTGATATCTTCTTTGGGGGCTCTTCAGAGAATATCTTAAAGTGCTGTTGATTCCAAAGGAAGGGAGGGAGGAAGAGATGGAAGAAGGTGGGGAGAGCATGTCAGAGGGAATGGTCATGTTCTACTTCCCTGCCTCTTGAGTGCTGTGTTCTGCATTTTCCTGAATTGTCCCCACTGTGCTCTCCCAGTCTCTTGCCAGCACCTGGAATATTTCCTTTACCGTGAAATACCACTTGAAGCCCTCTCAAACCCCCTTCCAAACAGCTTATGTTCTGGAATATATTCCATCACAGTCCACTGTCACCCTTCCTTTAACACCACCATGTCTGAGAACACTCAGCATAGATCTATTGCATAGCAAGCTCTAGGTGAGAGATGAGAGACACTGGGTGGCAAAGCAAGAGTCTGAAATAACAGCTGAAAAGACAAAAGGAAGTTGTTGATGAGAAACACACAGAAAGGTTACGAGTAGCACTGAAGACCCACAGAAACTGGAAATACTCATTCACTGTGGCATGGGTCCCAGTGCTCTTTGTCCCCCCCCCCCAAAAAAATTTTACACTAAAGAACAGGAGTGAGTTCTTAGGAGATGCTCACACTAAAGCAGCATTGTGGGATTTTGAGGACCAATATCAAACAAACCCAATGTAGCAGAGGTGATGGAGTAACCAGACAAGTGACCAAAGAGGTGCCCTGGAGGCCCAGATAAGTGTCTGGGGGAAACAATGAGCCAGGATGTTGCTGGATGTGGCATGCCATGGATAAAGAGAGGAAATGATTCTTGACAGAAGACAAAGGTGTTGAGAGAGGATGGTATACAGAAAAGATGCTAGAGGGCACAAATTCAGTGATGGCAGGGTGCAGAGGAGTCATCAGGATGTGGGCGCTTCCGATTCTGCACAGTCACGATGGGACAAGCTTCTGCTTGGGACACTATGGCATAAGGGATACGGACATAGCCATGTAGTATGTTTGCAGAATATGGATCAGTGAGGTCTCTTGCTAATTACTAAAAACAGACTTAGTCTATCTGTTCTCTGCCAGAAGATCTGTAACTGTCATTAAAATAGTGCAAAAGTGCAGTAGATCTGTGTGCAAATAATGCGTAAGTAAATGAACTAACTTCTGGTTCATGCAAACAGAAAAAGGTACTGGCTGAAATCACATAGGAAGGCCTCTTTCAAGCACTACTAGGTCAAAGGTCAAATGAAGTAACGAGGACTCATTGTTCTCCAGATCTGGGCTCCGCCTTACATCATTTTGACCTAAGTTCTGTGCTTGCCTTGGTACCAAGATCTAGTTAAGAGTCATTTTCCATAGCATCCCTATGAAACTTTCACTGGCCATGTTGGTTAACCTGTACATTCCTAAATCTGTCACTGTGACCAAAACAGTGATGATATTATTAACTTAGTCTGGATAACACAGATCCTGAAGACTAGAATTGTGTCCGAATCTCAGAGTCAAAGACTAAGAGGAAATGAAAATGCAGTTTGACAAACGTTGAGTAAGTGGATACTGTGTGGCAAAAGCAAAAGAGGACCATGACAAAGAGCATAGCCCACATTCTCTCAAATAGTGGGGAGCTGCTAAAAGATTTATCAGGAGCAGCATGGATGCATTTGCATTTCAGAAAGATCACCCTGGAGCAGTATGGAAGACAAATTAAAGTAGGCTGAGTCTTAGGGGAGGAAAATCTACAAGAGAGCTCTATTCAAATTTAAAATCACCAGCTCCTGCTGCCTTCTCTGGAAGCACAGTAATGAACAAGACACCCTCCCAACCATGTGAAAGATAGACAAGTAACAGGTACTTAAATTGCATAATGAGGCTTCCTAATGTAGCACAAGATAGGGTCTGTGTTTAAGGTTTGAAAGATGAGTCTGTATTGGACATATCTGCAAGTAGAAACAATACACTGGAAAAATGAACTCACAAAAGCCAGAGCAGAGCATTCCAGTGGGGAAGCAGCCAGAGCTGAGGTCAGACTACTGCAAAGCCGAATCATGAAGTGTCTTGCCAGGCTGAAGTTGAAAGTTGAAAGATAGACATCATTCTTCGCCTTTGCAGAGCCATGAATGTCTTAAGATTTGAGAGTGGCAATGTCCCTCTTAAAGATCAGTCTGGCCAGGTAATACATGAATTAGATGATTCACAAACAGGATTTGGGGATGGTGTAACTTAGTAGACACCTGGCATGGGCTCAATTCCTATCATTTCCCCTCTCCCCAGTAAAATTACAGAACAATATGCAATATCATCACAAAAATAGCTTTTGAAATAATTCAGAAAAGATGCTAGTTCCTTCTATTAAGACAGAAATAACAGAAACAGAAGTGGGTTTTAATGGAGTTTCTACATTGGAGAATAGGAATAACAGAAAGCATAGGGAAGTTGATGAGAGTCAGAAGTGAGCAAGGACTGACTTAGAAGCTGGACTTTCTGTTGCTATGACAAAACACCTGACAGATGCTTCTTCATTGGAGGAACAGTTCGTTGTGGCTCACGGTTGTTTCACATGTTTCAGTCACTGGTCATGTGTCTATTTTTTTTGGACTGCAACGAGGTCGGTATCACAGCAGGCGGGAGCCAAGGAAGAAAAGTGCTTGTTCATTGAGCAGCCCGGAAGCAGAGAGCATGAGCCTGTTCTTGCTGGCTTCTTTCTCTTCCTTTTATTCCACCTGGTTCCCCAAGTCAGAGTGAGTCCTCCCTCTTAGTGAGTCCTCCTTCTTCATTAATCCTCTCTGAGAGCAACCTTACAGCCACAGACCTGGTGCGGGTTATTAATCTAGGTGCCTACCCATCCAATCAGTCAGTATGTGTAAAACACAGTGTGGCATACAAGGCAAGAACTGTGAACAACTGGAATTCAGGATGGAATCTGTGTGGTGTTGACTGGGAAGTAGTCAAGGTTGGACACAATGTCAGAGAAGATGAGAGGCCTCAGAGGAGCCATTAGTTAAGATTTGAGCTCCAGGAAATAGGAACTCTGGAGAAAAAAATGCAGAGGAAGAGGTATCAGCAAGAAGTCTGCAAAAACTACAGAGCTTGTCCTACAGCAGACTCGATGGGATACCGTCCTTGTTTCAATATTGACTCTTCTCTGTCTGAACACTGGCCCTTGTGTGATTTTCAACCATCAATCTCTTCAACTCTTGAGGGCCTTAAAAGGTGAAATGACATAATGATTCTGCTTCTCTTCTAAGTCTGTCTATCCCAAAGCTTGTCAAAGAACCAAGATGTCCCAAGTCCTGTGCTTTGCCTATGAATTAAGGACTTTCATGGGTTAAAAGAAGTAAATCACTTACTCCAGCAACTGCTTGAATTTACTTCCATGTTTGGAAGCACTTCAATCGTTAGGGTTCAGCAGAAGCCTGTAGCATCCTACAAAGGCTGTTGCACACAGGCTGTTGTGAATGGCTCAGCAAGTGGGCCCATCATTTTCTTGCTAATTAATTTAGGTCTAATTGGTTTCTGCCCACACAACAGTGCAGGTTGCAAAAGAGGGCAATGGCAGTCATAGTCTACTAAAAGTACCTGCCTGCATCAAAGCCTCCACCATTAAGCAATTCACTACACAGGGAAGAGCTCTTAAGAACTAAACAAAGTGAATTAATCTCCCCCTCCCCCCACCCTTCCCAATTAGCTTAAAAAAAAAAATCTCCGAGTGAGGAGAACTCTGTCAAAGTCCCAGGAAACATTTCATCTTACTATCACTATTATAGCATGGCACACCCTTGCAAGAAGTTACCAAACATTTATCAGGCCACATGCTGTGCATTATTTAGAAGGATTTCAACTTCTCCAAAAGGACTTTTACCTACACAGTTCCAATAGCCAGGAAGTTTTACTTATTATCTTACTCCTTGTGGATAATAGAATACAAACAGATGGTGTTCAATTCATCCTGCCCACATGAATGAATAAATGAGGAGAAAGTGGAGAGAAGTGAGGCAGAAAGGAAGGAGAAAGGGAAGGATGAACTGATTTGTGAATTTATTCTAATTCAAAAGCTACCATTAATGCCTTGATTAGTTAGTAGTTAGTAAAGTGCTTGTGGCTCAAGCGTGAGGATCTGAGTTCAAATCCCTAGCACCCGTGTGAAAAGCTAGGTTTGGTGGTTAGCATCTGTAACCCTAACATCTCTAACTCCTAACTGGATAGGAGGGGAGGCATGGAGGGAGATAGGATTCTTGAAAGCCATTGGCCAGCCAGTCCAGCCAAATTGATGAGCTTCAGGTTCAACAACAACAACAAAAAAAATCATGTCCTCTGAAAAAAATTCAATGGAAAATAATTAAAGAAAAAACTCAGTGTTGACCTCTGGCCTCCACATGCACTTGTGTATGCACATACAAAAATGCACATCAACATGTACATATACCATACATGTACACACAGGTGCACACACACACACACACACACACACACACACACACACACAAAATATTGTCTTGGAAGTCAACCCTGTGACTTATGAAGTCATAAACAAGTCATTTAATCTCTCTCAATCATTTGTTCTTTCACTTAATGTCAGTGCTCTCTGCATGACATATTTCAAATTACTATAAGGATGGCAGGGAGTGGTGGTTCATGTCTTTAATCCAGGACAGCCAGGGCTTTATAAAGATTGCCTGTCTAAAAAGCAAACAACAACACAAGTGTTATAAGGAAGCAGGAGGTGGGAGGTTGGCTCAGAAGTAGAGCATTTGCCTAGCGTGTGCAAATCTCTGTATTTAATCTCCAGATCCCCAGCCCTGAAAGAGGGTGGTGTGGTAATGACAATGAAGGAAAATATTGAATTGATGCATTAGAAGGCAAAAAGTTTAACTTCCCCAAAAGTTAAGAGCTAGTTGCTACCATATTCATTATTGTGCCTGCGGTTATATCAAGTTAGTGTCTTTTAATAACATTTTAATATAAGCTTTCATGAAACTATTGTGACTTCTTGTCCCTACTGCACAAAACTAAATCTAACTCAATTGGTGTCCTTAAGGGCTCAGTGAGGGAAGCCTACTCAAAACAGAAATGGTCATCCTTGAAGCAGCCACATCAGAGTGTTCATAAGTCCCCGAGAGCAGACTTGCTCTGCTCAGCAAGTCTGACTGCAGGGCGGGGTGCATAACTGAACTGGGCTGCAATGTGTAACATTCACCTGTGAGATGAAGACCAAATGGGCTGTGGGTGTTTTAAGTTATGTGAGTCATATCTCACCATACTTATTTCTCAACTATCTTTACATGTTGATTATATTTCCTAGATTTAACCAGTGTTGTAGAGTTGAGAGTATCTAGCTCTTTCCACTATTGCAAATGTTCCACAACTTAAATTACTTTTTAAGCTGTAGAGAGTCATTCTCTGTACCACCAGCTCACACAAAAATGACATGACGGTTTATTATGAAAACCCGGCATATAGCTTAGGCTTATACCACTAGCTTTTATTAATCTACATTTTGCCTAGTGGCTTTTTACCTCCCTTCCATCTTGAACCTCCTGTTTTCTCTCCATGTACCTTGGCATCTCCCCCAAGCCTATATTCATCTCCTCGTCCTCTCTGCCCGAAGTTCCATCTAACTTCTTCCTGCTTAGCTATTGGCCATTCAGCTCTTTATTAATCGGAAGGCGCCTTGGCAAAGGCACATCTTTACAATGTACAAAAAGATTATTCCACAACATTAAGCCGGTCATGATGTAGCATGTTTGTAATCCCAGCACTGAAGGTAGGGGGCAGGAGGATTAGGAACTTCAAAGCCAGCCTTTACTAGCCAGTTCAAGGCTAGCCTGGGCTATTATGAGACTCTGTCTCAAAAAAGGGGGAAAAGGGTTGGGGACTGGGAGATGGTTGATAGGGTAAAAGTGTTTGCTGTACAACTATGAGGACCTGAGTTCAAATCCTCAGAACAAAGCATGGTCCCACATGTACCAGTAACCATAGCACTGCAGACAGCAGAGACAGAATGATGGCTGGGGCTTACTGGCTGTCAGACTAGCTGTAGATCAAGTGGAAGATGCTGTCTCAAGGGAATTTGGTGGAGGGTAATAGAGCTGGACACCCAATGTCCTCCTCTGACCTCCAAGAACCACTCTTGGCCAGGTTACCCCCAACACACACATATGCACATACACGCACACTCATCACACAAACACTATACAGAGAGATGGTGGGGGAGTGAGTATAGGTACTCTTTTTTTTTTTTAAGGAAATGAAGGGTGCCTGACTGGGACAAAGTGTTCAACATGGCTGAGAGGTAGACGTTGGTAGCTAAGGCCAACTTGGAAATGAGAGATGTTACATGCTACGATGAGTATTCTGTATTTTCTTCCTTGGATAGAGGAACGCACAGTTGATGGTCAACCAGCACTGAGTCCATCCAATGGTTCAGAAAGCTGTGTTGGATGAGAGCAGAGAAGGAAGCAGTCCACCAGCCAGGGAAGACTTGTCTCTGCTCTCACCTTCAGCCCCTGTCTCTGTGAGCAATGCTTTCCAGAGTCAGGTGAAGAGTGATGATCGTTAGGATGTGGGATCCTTCGGGCATCTTTGTGGAGCTTCAACTGCTACTTTTAAGTCCTGTATACAAAGCACAGGCCACACATTAGTGAGGCCTCTGCCTATAACAAGTCAAGAAGAGCAGAGAGCCAAGCCAGACAGAAACATTTTTGTTGTTGTTGTTTCGCTCCTAAGCTCCACAGACATCCTTGCACCACCTTGTACCACACGAGGTCCCAGCTCAGTCCCAGGATTGAAGGCCAATTGTGTGTTGCTGTGACAGCAACTATTTAAAAGGAAAATAAAGACACGACAAGCTGCGACACGCTATCATTAAGTAATCATAATTTCCTCCCCATATTACGACAATAGATGTCACTCTCTCATCTGGAAGGCAGGCCACGTATAGAAACACCATGTCAAAAACCTTTTCAGACAAAGACAGGGTGGCAGGGAGTGAGCTAGCTGGATGCACGGCAGAATATTTTGATGGGCTGCATCCATCCCACTTGCCACCCCCACACACACACAACTCCTACATTCTCTAATAAAAGTCGGATCTGTAAAGAACTTCAAAGGTTCCCTGGTCTGACAAACAGTAATAAAACAAGAATCTTTTTTTTTTTTTTTTAACCTGCCAACACGCATGGAGGAAGCAGAGCTGACAAGAGCTGCTGTGGTTCTGTTTTAGTAATCAACAGGCTAACGGCAGGGCACTTCCTCCTAGCGGGAAGCTGAGTCTGAGCTGTCAACTGTGAAGGAATACAGAAGGGTCAGGCAGCACAGGGCCCCTTTCTGTTCTTTTTTTGTCTTCCAGTCTCCATCCCATCCCAGGTCACAGCCCACTCCGGCCCAGCTACAACCTCTACAAAGAAAGATATGAGAAGCAAAATGGGTTGGGTCTCACCTTCCCTTCCTCCTCCATTGAATGGAGGACTGGGGGTTGGGAGAGCAAGAGCGAGTATGCAAGGAAATAATTCTGGAATCTGAAACATCTGGCTTCTATTGAGACCCAGTCACCAACCTTGGGAACATATTGAAAGCATTTGGCTGTCTCAACAGTCTAAAAGGAGCTATTTATTTCAGACTCAACAACCAGCCGCAACACATGCTTCTATTTGGACACAATTGGAGCTAAGACAGCCCCCCCCCTTAAAAAAAAAAAAAAGGAAAAAGGTAGAAATAACGAAGAATTTAGACTTGCGCTCCAACCATGGATCCATCTGCCACTTGTCTGAGACAACTGTGTGACTTCATTTGACTCTCTCAGTATCTCTGCAGCTTTAGTCCCTCAACCTGCATGCCTTGATTGAACTGCCCTCGTGTGGCATTATTGAGAGTATTAACTAGCACAGTATCTCCTAAGGACCTGGTGCAGAGCCTGGCATACAAAGTCTGCTTCCCTCAGACAAAGCACTGAGTCACATTTTAGCCACTGGCATAAAGGGGCCTATCTTGCCAGATCTGGGGCTACACATCCATAATCTGAATATTCAGAAAGCTGAAGCAGGATTGTAAGTTCTAGGCCAGACTGGAATATGCAGTGAGCCTCGTCTTAAAGAAACAAAGTTCTACCTTGTCTGTCTCACACGTACCATAGTGGTTATAGTAGGGCCTGTGTTGAGTGCTTTGCCAGTCAGAGATTGTGGGTGAGATCATGATTACAACAACAATATAAAATAGTATGCCAGAAACAATTGGTTTTAGTATTCCTAAAACTGGGTCGGGAGGAGGCTGGACCTGAGAGATTTCTAGGCCACCACTGGATGCGTATTTTACTGCATTGGCAATGAAAAGTTCCTTAACTGCCCACTGCAGCACATCTTGATTTGCCCCTGGACCTTTCTGAGACACTGAATTCCACATAATCCCTAGATCCTCAGTTTTCTGAACATGCCTGCTAGAAGTCAGGAAACCTCTCTGCTAAAGCACAAAGCATATGTGAGAATGGGGTTCCAGAGCACAGTGAGGATTGTCTCTGCCTCTGCATGGCTGTTTTAGTCCAGTCCCTAAAAGTGAGATCAGATAAGGTGAGCTGAAGCTGCTTGGCCTTAGGTAGTCAGCAGTGCAGAGTATACCTCCAGAATATTACAGGGTCACCAAGTGTCACTCCTCTAGTCCCCAAGATTGTAGCCTAGAAAACATGGGCTTTCTACACAGTCACAAGACACTCTGTACCCATGTGCATTCACACTGGCTACGTCTAACACTTCAGATGAGGAAACGGAGTCACAACCAGATGGTTGTAACGTGCCCAGGCCTCCCTAGTTCAAATCCCCCATGTCATACCACAGCTACCAACTGAGTTGGTAAGAAGGAATCACAGGAAACATCATTAGACACTCAGAATCCCTGGGGCAGCTCTGAGAAACACAGATCTACACAGGATCAGAGGCAGCTCTCAGGTTTGGCCTGGTGAAGTTGCTCCACAGTTTAGTCTCTACAGGAATTTTTCCTTAAAACAAGAAAAGGTCAGTGGAGGATGAAGCAAGCTTGCAGCAGAAGTGTTTGGTGTGCAGGGTTGGGCCACCATGCCCTGTCCTTCCCCACGCCTCTCCACAGCTCTGGCTTTCTATCTTCCAACTTATTCCTCAATTTCCCATGCCATTATGTAGAGTTTCTGTCTGACTTCCTGCCCAGGCTGTGCTGGGCTAGATATTTACTAGGTCTCTGCCAACTTATCAACTACATCTTATGGCAGGACTGAAGGTCACCAAGGTGCCTTTGGAGTGCCATAAGATGTAGTTGGTAAGTTGTGACTTTTAGCTAAGTAGACTTTGACTTAACAGTATGCTGACCCTTCCAGAAAGTGTTTCATTTCCCTGCTGCTTTCCAAATGTTCCACTCATTCAGAGATACAGGCCACCCCTCCACCCCTGTGTACATTGATGGGGTCATACTCTTTCATCCGAGACAGTATTTGTTCACTGTGTTATGAGGGTGCATGGGTTTGTCATTGACTCTATCTCATGAAATACATACTCTGTCTTTTGCAACTGAGCCACAGTTCCTGGTCCCATGTCTGTGGCATAATTGACATTCAGGAGTGAATGAATACAAACAAGAGCTGCAACAGGCTTTGTTTTTTTAATAAAGCCAAAGAAGCTTACATCTCTGAGCTCCTCACTGGCCAATGACTCTTTCCAAAACCATGGTTTTAAAAACTAGGCTTGTAGTTTTATTTTCTTTCTCTTAGAGTAGTTCTCAAATGATGCAAATACCAGGCTACCTAAACTCTATTCCTTGTGACTCAAACTCAGATACCAAGCCCGACAATCCGAAATTGATTACCAGAATCCACAAGGTGGAAGGAGAAAACTGACTCCCACAAGTAGTCTTCTGATCTCCACACGTGCACACACATACACACACACACTAAATCAATAAGTAAACAAATAAATAAAGTCACTAAAATGCTAAAGAGAAAAACAATTAGAAACTACAATAAGATTATGTATATCAGTGTTTATAATCCTAAGTAAAATGTTTTCAAACAAAATCCTACTGAGTATAATAGAGCTTATAAAATTCTTTATTAAGGTTGGGGAAGTAGCTCAGCAGGTAAAGTTGATGGCTGCTATGCCTGAATATCTGAGTTCTGTTCAAAAATTCATTACTAACAGGAGTCCTTCTCAACTTTATGTCACACATAACTCTCCAGAAAACCCAGCATTTTGTTTCTCTGTTGCTATATAACAAACCGTTAAGAACCAATGGCCTTAAAACAATAACAGTTATTCGCTTTGTCCCCAATCTAGAACTTACCCAAGTCTCTGTCAGTCAGCAGTGGCTGGGACTGGAGACGTCTACCAAGACTTTTTCATCAAAGTGTATAGCAACCAATAGTGTAGCTATTGAAACACCTGTGACTGCAATAGCGGGGACTCTCTGGCATCTCTTCCAATGTCAAGTCCAATGGGAAGACCTCAGAATTCTGTTCTCTAAGGACAGGTAAAGACATCCAAAGTGAATGTTCCAGTAAAGAGTAACAGGTATAGCATTTGCTAAACTGCCTGAGAAAAACAAGAGAATTTATTTTCTCACAGTATCTTTCTTGAGGTGGCCATTAAATGTCTATTGAAATACAAAAATGTTGCACAGACTGTACCTCTCACAGGGACAGTGTCACTTTGCAAATGTCTTAAACAACCCTATAGCATCATACTTAGTGAGCAGGAACCAGCAGTGATATGAATATTCACATTACAGTCAGAAGCAAGGATGGCCACTATTAGTTATGATTTTATTCTTGCATAGAAAATGTATGTGACTTTATTCTGGCACAGAAAATGGAATATGTGATAACATCCTAATGTAGTTTAGACTTCATAAGCTTCAGTGCCTCTCTTTCGCACAATCACAATGACTGCGGTTTTGATTTCCTGGCACTCTATAAATACAGATGGTGGGTTAAGTGAACCCCATGTGCTTCAGTTTATTAACCTTTAATTCAGAATGTCTGGCTAATACTAATTAGGTTAGAGAAAATAGGAAGTAGAAATATGGGGAAGGAGGTGATGAGTTTACTTTCTGTAGATAATATAATATACATCTATAAAGGTCAAAAGAATAATCTAAGAAGTTATAACAAACATTATAAACCTTAGAAAGATGCATGTGTACACAACTGGAATACAGAACTTAACAGTGCCTCTGTGTGTGTGTGTGTGTGTGTGTGTGTGTGTGGTGTGTGTGTGTGTGAATGTGTGTTCAAGACATTGAACATATTCTCCAGTATTGAATAAAACAAAGAATATGATGAAAAATGAGGATAGTAAAAATACTTCAGAGCATAATTTCAACACCCAAAGAGCAAGAATTTTGTACAATCTCTCCAGAAAACTTCAAAACACTTCTGAAGACTATCTTTTATTCCCCATATCTACGTGTGAGCATGCAAAATGACAAAAACTACAAAGCTGTATATTATAATAGAGTTTGAAGTAGCAAAATGTTACACACAAGTCTAGCAAATAGGATACCGGTTTAATTAATGTATATGTAACCAATGTAATATTTAGCATCCATCAATGAAGAATGAAGAAGCCTGATACATGTTAGTATGGAATGGGTTTCAAGACAAGTTATTAATCAAACGTTCATGCAAGAATAGTTTTACTCTTACATTATTTGTCCTAAAAATCTTGGAAGAAGAAACATATCAAAACATCCATGCAGGCACTTCATACAGTGTCTATAGAGCAATAAGAGATTGGCATATTGACAGTGTCATTTGTTTCCAAACACAGGAGCTAGGGAACGGAAATGGGAAAAGACTTTGTACCAAATGTTCACTACTGTTCTTTGATTCTTGACATGAATGACTACATTAATTATGCAAAATTTAAATACTGGAGCCGAAAGGAACTTCCTAGTCAGAGAAATAGGCAGTGTCTCAGTCTTGTAACTACTAAGGCTAAGGTGTAGCCCAGTGTCAGAGTGTGTATTCACCATGTGTAAGCTCTGGGTTCAATCCCCATCAGCAAAATGAAAAAGAGGACAACGAGGAAGAGGAAGAGGCAAAATGAAGTGCCACTGTTAAAAAAAAGAAAACAAAATGCTTTTAAGTATTTAAAGTTGTATTAATTGGTATTAATTGTACATGTTAGTTGGGTGTGGTTTAATAGTTCCCTCAAATCTTTAAAACATCTTTGTGGTTGTTTATTTTTCTTTATATGTTTTTCACATGTCACAGGTCATGGAAGCACAGAGATCTGAACAAGCTCACAGAGTAGAGGCTGAAAATATACCCCATCATACGGCTTTGGATCTGGGTATACAGTGCTTATAACCTCTGTGGTCTTGAGCTAGTTAATTCACCTCCCTGTGTCCTCCCAAAAACCATCCTGAATCAGAGTGGGTTAGCTCTTTCAAAAGACAAGTGAGATTATCACTGTTCATTGTTTTACTTGGTTCCTTGGTGGCGTAACTACACAGTAAAATTACACCATAATGTAAGACGAAAAATGCAAGAGGATTTGGAAGCATGAACATGTGTCTGAGGAAACTGACAAGTTAGAGGACCGAAAAGTCTTAGACTTGACACTGACCTTAACTTGAGAAACATCCCTCCTCAAATAGCCTTCTCTCATACCCTTGCAGTACAGGACAAGATACCTGTCTGACTTGGCCTAAACCCACCCGTTATAATGCAAGTGTTCCCAAGCTTGTTAGAAAAGGATGCCTTCCATCTACAGAGAATGTATTACTATCCCTACTTAAAGCAGAAAGTCTTAAACTTGAATCTGCAAAAGAATCATACTGGCTTTTTCTTTTGTTTTTGTTTGCCTGTTTCTTGTTTTTCTTGTTGCTTTTGTTTGGGGGTGTGTATTTTTAAGATTTAATGCAGGGCCTCATACATGCTTAGCACACAGTCTAACACAGACATACACAGTACCAAAGCTATTCTTTTTAGTTCATTTTATTTTTAAGACAGTCTCACTCTGAAGGCCAAGCCACCTGAAACTTTCTGTATAGCCCAGGCTGGTAGCATGACTACTCCAGAATATCATAACTCCTCAACTACTGAATCCAAAGATACTGAAATGAGCAAAATCATACTGAAATGAGCAAAATCCCAGAGCATCACTTGTAAAAATTACCTCAAGGAAAACACAAGCAAAGAGATGAATAAAGTAAGAAATTGAAAACTTAAAAACACTGAAGAAATTGAATATGCTAAAAGATACTGAAGGAAGATTGGTGATGGGGGATGTCCTGTATAAATGTTTCTCTTATTGGTTGATGAGTAAAACACTGTTTGGCCAGTAGCCAGGAAGGAAGGATAGGCAGGGCTACCAAACCAGGAGAAGACTGGGGAGAGGAAGGAGAGAAAGGCAACAAAGAGACACCATGTGGCCAAGGGAATAACATGCTAGATTATGGGTAAGCCACAGTCTCGTGGCAATACATAGATTAATAGAAATGAGTTCATAATTTAGACAGACCTAGACAATAAGAAGCCATCAGCCAATATTTTATATTTAACATAATTCTTTGTGTATTTATTTGGGGCTGAAGGGTGGCCGAACCTGGCGGGAAAGAAACCTCCATCTATAAAATAGTTCTCATATGCTCATAGATGGGCAAAACTAATGTTGTGAAATAGTTAAATTACTGAAAGTGATTTACAAATTCAATGTCACACCCATCAAAATGAAGTGATAGTGTACAATGAACCCTTCCCCATTCATGGTTGGCTGTTTACATCCCCTGTCTTACACAGGCTCAGTACCAGCAATTGAAGCTACTAAAGACAGATCATGTTGCTGCAAGACAGATCAAGCTTGCAATGGCTGCATCATGTCTTAAAGACAGCATTTCTAATGCCCTTCTCCCTGTCTCTGACTCTTTTTTTTTTTAAAAGATTTTATTTATTATGTATACAACATTCTGTTTCCATGTATATCTGCACACCAGAAGAGGGCACCAGATCACATTACAGATGGTTGTGAGCCATCATGTGGTTGCTGGGAATTGAACTCAGGACCTCTGGAAGAACAGTCAGTGCTCTTAACCTCTGAGCCATCTCTCCAGCCCCCTGTCTCTGACTCTTAACTTCTTACTACTATGTCTTTCATAATGCCGATTAGAGCCTTAGTGAAGGCAGCATAAATGTCCTGTGTAGGGCTGAGAACCATCATATATTCTCAGTTTCTTGTGTAACCCTAAGTCTCTGCATTTGCCATAGTTTTTAGTTTAAAAATGAACATAGACATACCCATTTACTTGTCCAAGATCACATGGTTAGTAAATGGTTAGGATGAGCTTCAAAGAAAGAAATGTAATCAGATCTTGAGTTTTCTCTTTAAGTTGTTTGTTCTGTATGTGTGTGTTTGTTTTTGAGAAAGTGTCTCCTATAGCCTAGGCTGTCCCCTTATGTAATAAAGGATGAATTTGAACTCCTGATCCTCCTTCCTCCACCTTCTAAGTGCTGTCATCATAGGCTGTGAAACCAGTTCTGGCCCTTTCATTACAGTTTTTTTTTTGGGGGGGTAGGGGTGGGGGGAGTGGTTGTTGTTTTCATTTTTGGTTTGGTTTTAGTGTTTTGTTTGGTTTTGGTTTGGATTTTTACATCATTTTTAAATAGATCCTGAACATAGCTTATTCATTGTACTTTTAAGACATCTCCTTTGGGGGTTTGTGGTTGGAATTACTTTTCTATTTTATTTCTAACGTATCAGATAACACCAATTTATGTGTGTTGACTGATTGACTTTTTGAGACAGGGTCTCAAGTATCCCAGACTGATCAAATCTCCATATAGCCCAGAATGACCTTCAGCTCCTGACCCCCTCCCTCTACTTCCCAAGTTCTGGAATCACAGGCATTACCTACCAGGCATTGAGCCGATTTTTACATGTGTTTTTAAATACAGCTACTTCACTAACTTCTCTTATTAGCTCTAACCATTCTCTTCTGGTTTTCTTGAGGTCTTCAAAGAAGCAAGTGTTTTTTACTCACATGACTGCTTCACCCCTGGCTGCCAAGCATCCTTCTGATTGTTCACTTTCTCCGGTCCAGCCTGCACTCCCCTGCTGATGCACTACCCCAAAAGCCCCAGCAGAGTTTGCAGTCAGGATCAAGTGCGATCTTTGGGACTCAGAAGGTCCTTTTCCAGAGGAAGGGACATCTAAGCAGAAACTTTGAGAATGAAAATGTGTCCATGTGAAAGAGAAGCAGTGGGTCATGATTAGGTCAGAGTATGCTGACAATTTCCAGATAGACAGATGTACCAAAGCGGTGTTGGGAAACTGGAATAATTTTCTGGAAGGTTCTAAGGTACCATGTTATGGAATTAGATCTCCATACAAGAAGGTTATTCATGAATTTTGAGCAAAAGAATGACAAAATAAAGTATATAATGGACCAATGGACTAGAATAAGGAGTGCCAAAGTGCACAATGAGACTGGCTACATATAGTAAATGAGAGGATTTGATAGGCCAGTGAGAACAGATCGAGAGCACCAAAGTGAATAGTGAGGCTCATTAAAGGGACAGAGCACAGGGAGCTAAGCAGGACATGTATTTGAATTTTTATTTTCATATTAGAAGGTTGTGATGGCTAGGGTTTGGGGTTTGGGGGTTTTATTTTGGTTTTTGGGTTTTGTTTTTGTCAACTTGGCACAAGCTAGAGTTGTTAGGAAAGAGGGACTCTCAGTAGAAAAAATGCCTCCATAAGACCTGCCAGTATACAAGTCTGTGGGATATTGTCTTGATTATTATTGATGTGGAGGGGCCCAGTTCACTGTGGGCGGTGCCACCCCTGGGCAGGTGGTCCTGGGGGTATAAGAAAGCAGGCTGAGTAAACCATGAGGACCAAGCCAGTAAGCAGCACCCCCTCCATGGCCTCTGCTTCAGCACCTGCCCCAGGATCCTGCCTCGAGTTCTTGCTCTGATGTCCCTGAACAATGGACTAAAAGCTGTAAGATAAATATATACCCTTTTCACCCTAAGTTGCTTTTTATCACAGTATTATCCAGCAATAGAAACCCTAACTAAGAGAAACAAGTTCTAGTTTACATATGATTTATAATATCCTTGGTGCACACTTCATAAATACACAGGGAAATGTAAGACAGGAGGGTCGTGAGCTCAAGAGCATCCTGGGCTGCACAGTGCAACCATGCCTCAAAACCATGTTACGAAGCTGGATGTGGTAGCTCACACCTGTAATCCCAACACTCAGAAGGCAGAGGTAGGTGGGTCTCCATGAGGTCAAAGCCAGCTTGGCTACAGACATGTAACAAATGACAGGCACTCAAGCTGGAATTGCACAATCAGCATCTAGAGAAAACTTCCCCAAGAAACACACACCCCAGGAAAATGCTGTGATTATGCCCATATGAGACAATTCATCCCTAAGTGAAATAAAAGGAACAGAAGTGGCAAGTCCACAGGACTCCTCAAGACTCAGAGAAAATGGAAGTATAACAATTTTTAAGAATGTATTTGGGGCCTGGAGAGATGGCTCAACAGTTAAGATCACTGGCTGCTCTTCCAAAGGGCACAAGTTCGATTCCCAGCACACACATGGTGGCTCACAATCTACTATAACTCCAGTCCCAAAGGATATAATTTTGTCTTCTGGCCTCAGTGGGCATCAGGCACACACACAAAGCACAGATAAACATGCTGGCAAAACACTCATACACATAAAAACAAACAAATAAATAAAACATATTTGATTGGAAATGGATATGAAAGACAACTTCGAATGATACTTTAGGTCCCAGACTCTATGATGAAACATTTAAAAGTCCTCAGATATCTTAAGAAATACGAAGTGTTTTAGGCCAGTGTTTCTCAAATATCAATTCCAAGAACCATTCCAAACTTTGGTAAATTGTTCAGCCCTTTGTAACAAAACTATGAAAATAAGAAAAATTTAGTGATCACTCCACACAAAGCCCAATACTCCGTTTTAAATGGCCATCCATCTTTTTTTTTCTCATGAGAAAACATTTTCTCATTAAGAGTTACTATCCTCCTCATCCCCAGCCCTGGGGCAGACTACCCGAAGGGGGCTGTCTTCCCCTCTATCTCCATTCCCTGGAGACTCTGCAGAACCAGCCTTCCTCCCTCACCCTACCCCTCTGTGTCAGCCACCAAGACCTGGAGGCACACTCTACCTGGAAACCTACTTCAGAGATACTTATTCATCCATATTCATTGCTGCTCTATTCATAATACCAGAAATCAGAAACAGCCTAGATGTTCATCAGCATATGAATGGATACTGAAATATGGTACATTCACACCATGGAATATTACGCAGCTCTTGAAAAAAATTATGGAATGTGCTGGCAAATGGATGGAGCTAGAAAAAAAATAATCCTGAGTGAGATAACCAAGATCCCAAAATACAAATATTTTATGTTTTCTCTTACATGTGGATGTCAGCTTTTAAGCACTTCATAGGCGGCTACAATCCTTGAAACCACAGAGGTTAGGTATAGAGTAAGGGAGTGGGGGTGGGGACCTCACAAGGAAGGGGAACTAGAATAAACAGTTAGAGAGAGATGGCAGGAAGACTGGAGCTTGAGGATTATACAACGGGGAGGATGGAAGAGAGGCAAAGAGCTATTTAAAGGGTCATTTGGAAACCCACCATAGTATAAGCTTCTTAAAATATATACATAGAGTCACCAACCTAAAGTCTAAAAAGAATTACCAAATAACGGGAAAGACAATGCCTCAACTAGACATCTTTGCCCCCAAGTGAAACCTCCAGTACCAAGCAAGAATGGGTTATATCTAGTTGAGTCATCAGCCAAATGGGCCCTATGGAAACCCCTGAACATTTCAGGCTATTGGTTGCTTTCCACAAACTGATGGTAAGGCCCTATTGCTGACGGCAACATTTATGTATTTCATCGATCAAGGAGAAGTTGAGCTGGTGCTTAGAGCCATCACCTCTACTGACTAGTGTTATGTTACTGAAAGGTACTCTGCACGTTACCAAAGGAGAAAGGTAAACACCAACCCAGCTACAAACCCTGTGATCTACAGCAATAACCTGCCTGCATGATATGCTGGTTGATAGTGACACAAATGTTGTGGAAATAACCACACTCTCTCGTTGGATTTAAGACCCTCTCCACAAGATGGAACCCATGTCTGACACTGCTCAATGGCCAAGAACCCGAGACTAGATATTTCATAAGCCTAAGCAAAAACTAAATACTATTGTTCTGCTAAAGGAACAGAACAATGAAAGGACTTCTAATGGCATTCTACTATACACATAGATCTCACTCAGCCAGCATCAGAGAAGCTTCCTCTTGTAGAAGATGTGAACTAACACAGAGACCCACAACTGGACAATGTGCAGAGAGTGAGAGTTTTTGGAGTCTTACATGGGATGTCTTCATCAAGCCCCTCCCCTCAGGGCTCAGGGAGCTATGCCGAAGAGGAGGCCAAAAGAGCATAAGAGCCAGAGTCCAAGGACACAGTGTCTTCCAGATACATCCAGGACAGATGCACATATGAGCTCACAGAGACTACAGCAGCATTCACAGAGCCTGCCCAGGTTCAAGGTAGATGGAGTCCCAGCACTGAGACAGGGAAGTGGACACAGGCTCCCATCTCTAACCAAGAAACTATCTCCAATTGTATCTGCTTGCAAAGGAAAAAAAAATGGTTTTCTCCAATGGAGTCCCACTGGGTATATTATTCACACTTAAGGACAGGTCCCTACCCAGCAGTAGACAGCCAAGGCAATGCAAATTTAAAGGCATTTTTGTAGACATTGCTTTGTTTGGGCACTTTTTTTCTTACTAACCTTTTGCGTGTATATTATGGTTTCTGGTATGTTTTTATGGATTTGGGCATAGGTGTGTGTTTCTTGTGTTTTCCTTTTTTAAAAAAATTATGGTTTGTGTTATTGTTGCTGCTGCTGCGGCTGCTACCAGATTGTTAAGAGAGCGAAAGAAAGTCCACGTGATTGGTTAGGTGGAAGGTGCCAGAGGAATTGAGAGCAGTTGTGGGAGGGGAAACCTTGATCAGAATATATAGCACGAAAAAAAATCACAACAACAATAAAGTTGGCAATCACATATTGATTTTCTGTATTTATCTGGGATTTTTGTGGAGTCTGCTTGTTTGTCTGATTGCTTATCCTCTTATTTTGTAATTCATAATAACGTGGAAAGCTGTTATAAATTGCAGGTACCACTTTGGCCACCAGATGGCAGATCAGCGCCACCGTAACTTCCACCTTTGCAGTCTGCATTTGTCTTACATAAACCGCCCAGAAGGTCTTTCAAAAAAAAAGAAAAATTCTTTGATTCTCTCTAAGAATATTTTGAGACAAAATATTTTACACTTCATTCTAGAAAAGACTTTCTATAGTAGCTGTGTCGGGTGGTTTTTAAATGATTGTATTAATAGCACAAAGCCCTAACGCAGCTATTTAGAGGGATAGATAGACGTTGTAAAGAAAGACGACATCTTGCCCTCTTGTAAGTCGTCACCACCGCCAGAACGAGACACAGGCATGCGCACACGGCTCAGAATGTGTAGCCGCAAACACACAAGGAGTGCCGTGACTCCTCAAGAGATGCAACTACAGGCTTCATACACACTGCCACCCAGTGGCGCCAGCTCTTCATCTCCTGTGTGTAAAACTGGTCCAGGCATCCTCTCAAAGGACTTTACCTTCCCAGTCCCTCTGTGCCACCAGCACTGACACAGAGTGTCCTCCGTGCCACAGGGAGTCAATTGCCCTGACCCCCAGATGCAGGGATTGTCTGTGTCTGGCTTCAAGGACTCCTCTCGTCCCTGACAGGCCCGGGCAGTCTCGGGTATTCTTAATAGAGCACTTACCTGTCACAAGTCCTCCAGCTTTTCTGCCTAGGTATAACCACATGCCTTAAGTCCTCAGGAGCCTTCCTTCTGTGTGGGGCTAAAGTATTGTTACTCAACTTGTGGGTCACAACCCCTTTTGAAGGGGCATGACCCTTTCACGGGCGTCTCATATCGGATATTTACATCACAATTCATAACAGTAGCAAAATTATCATTTTGAAATAGCAACAAAATAATTTATGGTTGGAGCCACCAAAACATGAGGAACTGTGCTAAAGGGCTGAAGCATTGGGAAGGTTGAGAACCACTGCACTAAAGGGTCTCAACATCTTCCAGCTAATTGGAACTGACACCTGTATCAATCACTGCCCATATCCAAATTGCCCTTGACAACTAACCAAACACAAAAGTAGCCCTTTTGTGCCTCTTTTCACCTAAGAGAGCCTTTAGGCTGATAATCCTGCTAATAGGACAAGAAATCATAGTGGGAGTGGGTACCAGAGTAAGTGGAGTGAAACTGGCTTCTTATGCTTCTAACTTGTCAGCCAAACTCACAGTTTGGTGACCCTCAAGGCCCTTCAATACCAGTTGATTCTCTTGCTTCAGTAATATTCTCAAACTACCATGCCCTAATCATGCTTGTGACCAATCTAAAGAGTACATGCTTGTCCCTGGAAGAAGAATGCTATATCCACAAAAAGATACTGTGAGATACATACAACGAAAAGACTAAGAAAGCAGAACACCTGGTTAAATACCTCGGAGGGATAGTTCTTAGGCACGTGGGTGGTTTTCCTGGTCACTAACGCTCCTCAATCCACTTACCAGAATAATTTTTCTCCCTTTTAGTCCTTCATTAACCTTCTGTCATAACAGGCATCTTCCAGACCTCAAACCATTTAATTCCAAGTGGCGCTGTCTCAGGCTATCAACAAACGCCATCAGCATCAACATAAGCACCAGCACCAAAGACCTCTTGACCTCTGTAGTTGTTTGAATGAGGAATATCTCAGTAGTTCATGTGTTTGAACACTTGGAGGTTACAGAAGCACTGGTCCTCAGATGGTGGAGCTGTTTGGGAAGGTTATAGAGGCAGAGCCTTGTTTGAGGGTGTATGTCACTAAGAGCAGGCTTTGAAGGTCAATAGCCTCATCCGACTTCCTGGTCTTCCCCTCCCCTCCTTCCTATTGTGGATGAAATGTGACTTCACTCTGCCTCCTGGCAGGCTGGCCTCAAGCTCCTGTTGCCACACCATCCACCACCACTCCATCACTCTGGAACTACAAGCTAAATTAAACTCTCCCATAAGTGCTTTTTTTGTCACAGTATTTTATAGCAGTAACAGAAAACCTCTAAGTGACATCACAGTCTGAACTTCACCCTGTTATAACAACCACTTGGCCCAGTGCTATCCACATTGCTTTTTGAGACACGGCCACACAACCACCCAGAACCCACCAATTAAGTTAGATTTGCTGACCAGTGAATTCTAGAGATCCACTGTTTCCATCTCCCCAGCCCTGGGAGTAACAGTACCATCATGCCTGGCTTTTTGACTTGGGTTCTCAGAACAGAGCTCAGGTACCTCTGCTTGCAAGGCAAGCACTTTATCCGCACAGGTATCTCCAAGCCCTATACCTAATTCCTAATGGTCCACAGGCTTTATTCAAATGGACAGTCTTTAAAAAGACCAGTAGTGCTCAGCAGTGGTGGCACATACCTTAATCCCAGCACTCAGGAGGCAGAGACAGGCAGAGTGAGGCCAGCCTTGTCTACAAAGTGATTCCAGAATATCCAGGGTGTCATAGTTTTAGGGTTTCTATAGCTATGACACCATAACCAAGGCAACCCTGATAAAGGAAAACATTTCATTGGAGTTGGCCTACATTTTCAGTGGTTTAGTCCATTATCGTCTTGGAGGGAAACATGGCAACATGCAGGTATATATGGTACTGGAGAAGGAGCTGCCTCTTGATCTACATCTTGATCAACAGGAAGCAAAAGCAACTGTGTCACTGGACATAGCTTGAGCATAGAAGGCCTCAAAGTTCACCCCCACAGTGATACACTTCCCCAACAAGACCACACCTATTCCAACAAGGCCACACCTCCTAATAGTGCCACTCCCCTTTAGGGGCATTTTCTTTCAAACCACTATATTCCACTCCCTGGTCCCCATAGGCGAGTAGCCATATCATAACACAAAAATGCACTCAGTCCAACTTCAAAAGTCCCCATATTCTATAATAGTCTCAAACTTATTTAAAAAGTCTAAAGTTCGGGGAGAAGGAATGGGGGTGAGGGGAGGGAGAGGGAGAGGAGACTTACATGTGAAACAAGCCTGTTCCCTAACTTGAATTAATAATAATAATAATAATAATAATAATAATAATAATAAGAAGAAGAAGAAGAAGAAGAAGAAGAAGAAGAAGAAGAAGAAAGTCTAAAGTTCAGTCTTTTCTGAGATTGATGCAGTCACTTAACTGTA
Organism: Cricetulus griseus; assembly: GCF_003668045.3. Lineage (NCBI taxonomy): Eukaryota > Metazoa > Chordata > Mammalia > Rodentia > Cricetidae > Cricetulus > Cricetulus griseus. Next base: position 152,848,443 of record NC_048597.1, on the reverse strand, counting down.
ATCCCCCTGTAAAATCAAAATCAAAAAGTACATCACATACTTCCAAAATAAAATGTCACAGGAAACACATTGCCATTACAAAATAGAGTAAAGGGAGGATAGTGAGGAAATCCTGGACCAAAGCAAGACCAAAAAGCAGCTGGGCAAACCCCAAACTCTGCATCTCCGTATCTGATGTCAAAGCACTCTTCAGATATCCAACTCCATTCAGCTTTGCTACCTGCAATACACATCTTTCTCTTGGGCTGGTTCCACTGTCTGTTAGCAGGTATCACATAGCTCTGACATCTCCAGCATCTTGGGGTGATGGGGAATGTACTTCTTTGTATGTTTATCTTATTGATTGTTGAATAAACTACTGTTTGGCCAATGGCAAGCAAGGACTAGGAGTCAAAGAGGATTCTGGGAAATGTAGTAGAGAAGCGATGATCCAGGCAGGAAGTTCCATGGCAAGAAGACTCATATCTAAGCAAGGAAACAGGAAGTGTGTCTCTTTTCCCCTCAGCTCCTGCTCCAGCCGCCACGATGTGATCCACCGGCAAGGAGGGACGCCAATAAGGTGTCCGATAATATAAGTCTTATAAAATATATAGGTTTATGATAGTTAAGACTGAGCTAACAGATGAGAATCCTAGTCATTGGCCAAGCAGCATTGTACCTAATACAAGTTTCTTTGTATTCATTTGGGCCCTAACTCAGGTGGGCAGCTGGTGTAAAGCTCACACGTGGCAGTGGGGCTCAGGCGGCTTTTGGCAGAAAGATTTATCATAACATTGGGGTTTCCAAGGCAATCCAGGCTTCATCTTCAAAACTTCATACAATGGCCTCTCTAGGCCTCCATTCAGGGCCACTCCTAACACATTCATGGCCTCAATGTAGGGAACAGTAGCTACAGGTGTGCCTGACCACGCCTGTTAAGGCGTGGTCAAGGTGAGTTCAGGATGATGTGGCATGGGCTCTTAAGGGGCCAAAGAGCACATGGAAGCTTTCTCCTTCCCCTTCTCCCTGGCTCGCTGCTCGGCTGCTCCTGGCACGCTCTGGCTTGCGTTTGGCTGGTATTTGTCTGAATAAAGGTATCTTGAACCTACAAGCTCTCCCCTTACCTCAGCATCTTTCCTTAGTCTCAGAGGAATAATCTATAACTGCCCCAACCTGCGGGGCACCATTGGAGCTCATACCCCGGTGTGCTGCAGTCACCAAAGAACCTAGAACGATAGGGTCAGGAAGAACAAGGAACCACAGCAAGACAGGTTTCTGATTAAGCAAATTTTTATTTTTCACGGGGACCTTATATAGGGGTGTCAAGCAGGGAGCTACAGGCAGGGAGAGGTTATTTAAAGCTGTATGCCTGATAACCAAACTGTGGGATGCCCCTATGCATGAGTCCTTGAGAGTGCAGGAGGTTACCAAGGTCTCAGGGTGAAGATGTTAGATAGCGGGTTAGAAGTGGGGATGGGTTGCTAGGTAACCTGACCGTGAAATGTGTCTTTCCTTCTATAAGCTACTTTATGAGCCCAGATGTTATGTGTGAGGGAGGAAAGGATTGAAGGCAGCTATTCTTTTAACATACTGGGTTATTTTTAAAATGCTGGCAGCTTCTGCCCAAGTCTCTTACAAGTCCAAGGTTACTTTTGCCATGGCCCCCGACGTATAACTCCTTTCTTCTATCCTTGACTCTAAAGCCAGAACCACGTGGTTGAAGCTGCAAAGCTCTGCTGAGACTGGAACACGGCCCCCTTCAAGTTCAATTACATTTTCATTAGCTTTCTGTTTTCCATGGTTTCCTTCACTGCCTCAGCCTGACTGTCCTGAAACTGGATCTGTAAACCAGGCTGGCCTCAAACTCAGAGATCTGCCAATCTCTACTTTCCAAGTGCTGGGATTAAAGGTGTGTACCATACCACCACACTCAGTTCTAAGCTTTTCTTTAGTTCCTTTTTACAAGTTGGAAACTTAGCTGTGTGGGATCTTACCTTGAGGTCATCACACCCTTTATTCCATTTCTGTTTATGTCTTTGAACAGAGGATTTAGCTGCATTCCACTTCCTGGGGCTCTTTTTCCACTCAAATTATACATTTTGTATTTTTCCTTCCTCAGCCTGCTCCTTTTCATTTGAATTAACACTAATAACCACACAACAAAGTCTATACTAGGCTGATTTGAGATTTCATCTGCCAGTGGAATTTATCCAAATCTCTTTACTTTAGCCTCAGACAGACTCTTTGGACAAGGGCAAAAGCAGCCACATTCTTCACCAAAATATCACAAGAATTATCTCTAGGCAACGTACTGAAATTCTCCTCCTCTGAAATCTCTTGAGCCAGGCCCCCACATTCAAATCACTCCCAGCACCACTATCTTCCATGCTTCTACTAGTATGGTCCATTAAGCAGTGCTTAAAGCATTCCACTGCTTTTCTAACCCAAACTCCCAAAGTCCAAATTCCTCCAAACAAAAGTATGGTCAGACCTATCACAATAATAACACAGTCCCTGCTACAGGCCTAAACAGAGAAACCCCATCTTGGGAAAAAAAAAAAAGGATATTACAAAATTCCTATTTAGCAAGATGGCAGGGTACCTTCTTATCTATCTAGATATGAAGCACACATAAATGGCTCATGAGATAAGATCAAGTAACTTCTTTTGGCTGTTATAAAAGAGCTACCATTCCTGGAAGGTGGGGAGTCCTCTAAGAATTCAATTTCCACATTTTTGTCTTTGCTGCAACTTACTTTCTTCAGTAAAACTTTTCTATATCTGTTCTGGCCTATTAAATGCTATACACACACACACACACACACACACACACTTTAAAATTGCTAAGTCATTCCTGGAAGGGAGCTAACATTATTATTACTACTACACTAATACTAACTATTGTCAACTGTACTTGCAACAGTGATTTATATTGCTGCCAACAAACAAATAGAGCTGAATTATGGATCTGCTCTCTTTGTTTCACCATCCGTATCTCCACCACCCTCCTGGAGTATCTGACAGAACTTCCTGTTGATGATGCCTCCAGCTTTTTGCTGGGAAGTGGTGTAGTAGCTTGATGACTAGGTGGTCCCAAAGAATGGCCACTGAAGTAGTAACCTTTTGTTTTCATGCACCAATCAACTGCCCAGAAGGAAGAATCCTCCCCAGGAGTTGCCCCTAAGTTCCAAAAGCCTGATGCATAGGAGGATGCGGGGTCATAGGCCAGAGGCAGGAACACACCGAGCCCTGGCTCTCCAACGACAGGCAGTGTGGTCTTGGCTAGCCACACCAGCATCTCATCTATTAAAAAGAGAGAGGGATCTTGGACTGGACCATCTCAGAGGACCCTTCTGGCTTTCAGATTCATGCGTTTCATGCTCTGACTCAGAGAACAGCTGTGCAACTAGCTCCAGAGCCAAGCCAACTCAGAAATGTACAGCTCCCTGGAGTTCCATAACCTTAACCAAATAAGCTTCCTGAAGTGGAAGCAGTGAGGTAGCACAATTACAGAGAAAACAAATGTTCAGATTTTCCAAGACACTTCAGTTTTTAACCATCCAGTTTCATCAACCTCAAAAATACTCATCAACTGTAACCCCTGATAATTATACAAGAAAAAGCAGATGCTACCAGCAAACCTCTTCAAAGCTGTCCAAGCCATCCCGACTCCCCCACTTATCTTTGACTTCTATGGAGCAGGGTGCACATGTCTCCTTTGGTTGGATTCTGCTGGAGTAGAAGTTCATGCATTTTGGCTAAAAGTACCTCAGTGAGCCCGGTCACATACATTATCTTCATGTTTAGATTGGAGGAGGGGCAGCATTTACTTACTCCTTTATATGGACATTATCCTGCTTTACAAATGGTAAAATTGAGGCTCATCCAGGTTAATTATTTTATTAATAAATATTTAATGGCTAAATAAATTGTCCCCTGGCTGATTCAATTCTAGTCTTCCAGCTTCATTTCTTATTTATTTTTAGTTCAGAGCAAGGTTAGGTTCTGTACTGAGGAAAATAAGCTACCATTTGATTTAGGGTCTCTGAGTGACAAGGCAGGCATGAAAACAGCTTACTGGGATGAGATAATGATCAAATATTGGTTCCTGGCTGTGACCAGTGCTTACAAAGACAATGAAAAGTTCAGAGTCTCACTTGGACTCAGGGAGCAGGCTCAGGGCACCAATGAGCCCTGTGTCGGGGGACATCTAACATTTTATTATTCAACATCACTATGGGTAAGAAAAGTCTGGCAGCACTTTGGAAATCTGTATTTCGACTCCTCAAGAAAATGGGAATGAGTCTACCACAAGATCCAGCAATTCCACTCCTAGGCATATACCCAAAAGAAGCACATTTATACAACAAGGACATCTGTTCAACCATGTTTATAGCAGCATTATTTGTAATAGCCAGAAACTGGAAGCAGCCTAAGATGCCCCTTAACCAAAGACTGGATAGAGAAAATGTGGTACATTTACACAATGTACTCAGCAGAAAAAAAAAAAACAATGGAATCTTGAAATTTGCAGGAAAATGGATGGAACTCGAAGAAACCATTCTGAGCGAGGTAACCCAATCACAAAAAGACAAACATGATACGTACTCACTCATATGTGGACCTGCTTTATGATCCAAAGTAGTGACCGTGCTTTATCAGAGCTGTTTTTAATGATGTTGCTCAGAATGATTTCCTTCCAGATGATGATTGAGAAGCTAATTTAAAAAAAAAAAAATGGTGCCAGGTACCACAAGAGCAACAGAACTGTGCTGTTTTCTGGGATTTTGTTTTTTACTTTTTTTGTTGTTGTTTTTTGTTTTGTTGTTGTAGTTGTTTTTAAATGGAGTGTGCTGGATGTCTCTACAATTTTGTTCAAATGACTGCAGAATCTGGAAAAGCTGTTGCTGCTATTGATGCATAACATATTGCTATTATTGGTCTTTTTATTTATATATATATATATACATATATACATATACACATATATAATTTGAATTTTTGGAAACTTTAGCTGTGCTGTCAACTTTGGAAAAAAGTATCCCAGTTTACCATGTTGAGTTGGCATAGTACAGAAATTAACAGCCATATTGGTCTAGAAATGTTGAACTTAATTTTTTTCCATTTGTACAGGGGTAACACACTATATTAAATATGTGATGTCTTATCTACGTGGGTTTGATTACAAAAACTAATAAAGTATTCTCTAAATAAAAAAGAAAAGAAAAGTCTGGCAGCATCTCAGAAGCAGTAGTCCTTCAGACTGACCCAAAGTGGAAATGGGTTGTGGGGGTGGGGGATGCACTTCACCATCTGAGCCATCTCCCTTGCCCAGTCATAATCTGCCTATAACTGTGTGGTCCAGTAACACAGATCATGTGGCAGCTGGTTCAAATGCAGGGACTCCTCCAGACATATTGAGCAGCGTGTGCACCTTAACAATGACCTTTCGGTTCGGGTCCACTCAAAGCTAAGCCTGAGAAGCACTTCTCTGAATGCCCCTTCATTCTTGAAGGTTCAACTTTCTGTTCATACAACTGGATTCAAGGTCTGTGCAAGTGGGGGAGTAGCCCAAACCCACTCTCAGCCTCCTAGGCACTTACTATACACATCAGCAAAAGCCACCTTGTAACAACCATAGTGCACCCTGGGAGCTGCATGTGACCATTTAGAAAGTCACTGGTTCTCACTTTGTAAAGCAGGATCCTGAGATTCCCAGCTTTCCTCACTTTCCTGAACTTAAATATTAAGATGAGGAGCACAATGTCTAAAGCTGATGACATTGAACCTACCCTTCACTGCCTGGGTCAGAGCCCAAGACTGGTTTCTTCCTCAGAACTCCTACTGTTGTTTTTGTTGTTGTTGTTGTTGTTGTTTTGTTTTGTTTTGTTTTTTTTATTTCTCTCTCACCTCCCCATTTCTCTTCCTTCTCAATTTGTTCTCCCATCCCCAACTCTCCTCTCCTTCTCTCTCTCTCTCTCTCTCTCTCTCTCTCTCTCTCTCTCTCTCTCTCTCTCTCTCTGTGTGTGTGTGTGTGTGTGTGTGTCTGGTTCTCTGGCTTCTCTCTCTCTCTCTCTCTCTCTCTCTCTCTCTCTCTCTCTCTCAGTAAAATTATGTTTTCAAAGTTAAAGAAAGGCAAAAGAGGATCTTCTTCAGATCCAGGCCCAGGAGAGATGCTTCCAGCAAAGAGATCTCATTAATTACCACTAATCCCCCATCCCAGGGAAAGCTCAGTAAACCTGAAAGACTTCCTGCAGGCAAACACCTGCTCGGCCTGGCAGTAGCCTTGAGGACCTAGGTTTGGGAGGCATCAGCAAGAGCTTGGAAAGGAGCCCACTCATGGCTTCTGTGCAGGTGTTCGGGATGGTGGGGAGTTAATTGGGTAACAGGTGGAAACTCAAAGGGTGGAGGGAACAGAGAACAAACAGGACAGAAATTGGTTGTCAAGACCTAATTTTAAACAGAGTGGAATTTTCCTTTTCATCACTTCATTGGGGGTGGGGGTGGGGGCTCAAAAAGCTCAGTCACATCAAAACTGAATGGAATATCGTCATTTAAAAAGAGCAGCTTTTGGAGCTTTGAGGTGCCCAGGCCTGGGCTGGAGGGCATCACAAGCTTCCTTCTTCATCTTCAGAATGGCTCTGGGGCGTTCTCAGGAGTCTGTCTGCTGTAAGAAGGCAGAAGCCAAGCCCACCTTACCCTGCTCCTCTGCTTCAGGACACACAGATGGCGCTAGGCTGAGCCAGGAATCTGCCACGAAATAGCCTGTGTATTAACCCACTCTGTTGTGCTGTCGCTCCATATCTGGCTGCTGCTTCTGCGAACTAGAGGCCTATTGTGTGATGCATAGGTCACTGCATCTGCAGTGTAGTCCTCCCGACAAAGCAAAGTGAGGAAAAGCTAGAACCATGTAGGGGTGGAAACTGGCTAAGTTAGGGATCAATGAACTCCCACCTTTTAAAACCCAAGCCTAAGCCTACCCCTGCTCATAAAAAAAAAAAAAAAGGTCCACAGGCACACAACCACCTGTGTGTTCCCATCTACCATGGCTCCTTTGTGCTAAAATTGTAGAATGGAGTGTGGTAGAGTCCCCCTCCCCCACATTGTTGGAAGGGCATTTGCTTCAAGACCTCAGCTGAGGCCTAACCCTGAGAATACTATATATGCTATTGAATTTTTCTTCCTTTCAATATATACCTATGACAATAACTCATTTGTAAGTTAGTCATCTTAGGAGGTCAAAATTAGTTCCTACTGGCAAAACAATAACAGTAATAATATATATCTACATAAATGAAAGCAATCATAGCTGTAATAAGGGCTATGATGATACGGGCTTCCTCTTTAAGAAGCTGAGTCGTTTTAACAATTTGGACCACCGGTAACTGTACGTGGTTAGCTGAAGAAAGTGGGAGCAGGCAGAAAAGCTATAGTAGCTACAGCTGTGTGTGCATGCCGTGCACAGACTCAATCACTGACTGTCTGGGCCTGTGCTACAGACATGTGCTGAATACCGTCCAGGTAACACCTGTGGAGTGTTCTCTGGATCCCTGTCCATGCTGCCCAAGAAAGCGGGGCTATTGTGCATGGGACAGAAAATGCAAGGGCAGGACTTCACATAGAAAGGGAGCTGTTTTCAAGCTACTGGGTGGAAATTTGGGGGAGTTTTTTGTTTGTTGGTTTGTTTTTGGCCTGGGAGTAGTCAGTTTTCTGTCCTTCAAATAGCCAGGTGACTCTCCATCAAACACACGGCAGGGGTTTCCTGAATGGTATCTGTGTTTGTTTACAACTCCCATGATTATGGCTTCATGAATTTCATTATGACTCCTGAGACACAGGAACTTTACCATTCTCGTATCCTGTATCCTAAGCTACTAGATTAAGTTTGGTTCTTTCCTCACCCTTCCCATTCCATCCAACCCTGCCACAAGTACAGTGGCGGGTAAGTCATCAGGACAAGGCTGGGCAAATGGCTCAGCAGCATCTGCAGTTCTTTCAAAGTATAAGAGTATGATTCCCAGTACCTATGTCAGGTGACATGGCCACCTGTAACCCCAGCTGCAGAGAACCTGATGACCTTTTATGACCTCTACAGGTACATATATATATATATATATATATATATATATATATATATGCATGTACACCCAACACACATGCTCATGAATAAAAATAAATGTTTTTTTAAGTCAAAAAAGAAGAAGAAACCATCACATTTAGGCAAAGTCCCAGGTCACCAAGGTCCAGCCTGTGGTAAAGAGACATTCACACTCTTTTATTTTCCACAGTCAGAAATAAAAATGTACTGGGCAGCTGGGCAGTAGTGGTGCACCCCTTCAATCCCAGTATTCGGGAGGCAGAGGTGGGAAGATCTTCAGATCTGTAGGCCAGCCTGGTCTACAGAGGAAGCTCCCCAGATACATATTAAGCTTGAGGCTAGCCTGAGCTACATGAGACTCCTTCTCAAAAGAAAAAACTAACTTAAAACAAATAATTATTATTTTTAAAGCCAAAATGATATAGCTGCTTTTAAAAATGAGATTAATTTATTTGTTCAACAGATATTTATTGAGCATCATTTTGTACAGAGCCAGAGGGTAGGGCCTGAAGCCAAGGACTTCTAGCTCCAGGTCTAGAAACAGACAAGTGGCAGGAATCCCAAGTATGTGGGATAGTGAGGGGTTAAGAGCACCTGCTACTCTTGCAAAGGACAGGAGTTAGGTTTTCCGAGCCCACATCACTTAACAGGACCGCCTGCAAACCCCAATCCAATACCCTTTTCTGGCCTCTGCAGGCACCCACAGACATGTGTACATACACAGCACCACAGCAAGGCCCAGCAGGCCAAGAGGACAGAAAAGCAGGAAGTTCCACCTGGGGCTACAGACAGCTAACATGGAATGCACCTGAAGAACAATTGGAGAAGCAAAAAGAGAGGCTAAGAGAGATAGATAGATAGATACACCACGTGTGGAAAGAGGGGCCAACGCATTGCCAGTTCAGCATAAGACCTGCCCTCTAGGCTGTGGGCCTCAGGGGATCCAAGGGAGCCAATCAGGGGCAGTAGGGGAGGAGCATCAGCAGAGAAGGAGCCATTCCTATCCAGATGCCTGCCCAGTTAAACGATGCTCTATGATCCTCCTTCAGTAACACTGTATGGAATGCAAAGTCATTCTCCAAGCGCTGGTTTTGGCTGACTATTTTCCAAAGATTGTGAGGAAACTCAGTGCCTAGAAATGAGGATCCAAGAAAGTCAATTCCAATAAAATTGAAAAAAATGGAACAATCCCTACATAATTGGGGGAGAGGGGTGTTAGGAACTGGATTTAGGACCTCGGGCATGCTAGGCAAAAAGTCTACCACTGAGCTACACCCCAGATCAGCATTGTTTATAGAATACTTAAGTCTTCAAAAAGACATTAGGAAAGGTAACGTTACATTTAAAAAACAAAAGAACAAAAATTATTAAACAGAAGTATAAATAAAGCATGTCCGTTTGTAAGGTGTTATGTCCCCTCCCCCCAACACACACACACACACCACACACACACACACACACACACACACACACACACACACACACTTCTGGAAGATTCTAGTTCGGGAAAATACATGAGAGTCTCAGTCAGACCCAGCCAGACCTAGCTCACCTTGAGGTAGTGACTTGAGAGAAAATATGAGGAGCCAAAAAGAAGAAAACCTATAAGGGCCAAAGATGGAAGAGACGTGGAGGAGGGAAGCATGTGTGGGAAGCCTGTGAGGGATTAGAAGACACTGTGTTTCATGGTCATCTTCATAAGGATGAGAAACGGGGAGAAAATGCTTTTCTCTTTTTTTTAATGCTTTTCTCTTTACACCATCTTAAAGCAGGATTTGGGCTGTAGTCTCATCACTCAGGAGGCAGAGACAAGGGAGTCACTGCACGTTCAAACCCAGCCCAGTCTCCTGGCCAGCCAGAGCTAAACAGAAATCGCTTTTCTCAAAAATAAATTAAGGAATCTTAAGAGCCAGACATGGTGACACATGCCTGTGTCCCAGGACTCAGGAAGTGGAGACAAAAGGATGAGAAATTCAAGGTTACCATTGGCCGAATATATTAGAAGCCAATATGGACTATGTGAACCTTCATTTCAAAATTAAAACAAGACTCAGGACGCAGAGGCAGGAAGATCTCTGTAAGTTCAAAGCCAGCTTGGTCTACAGAGTGAATTCCAGGACAACCAGGGTTACACAGAGAAACTCTGTCTTGAAAAAAAAATTAAAACAAGAAACAAATAAGAAAAAAAAACAAGAAAATGAGCTGACTTTGATACCTTGTGAAAAGAGCCTGCAATCACACACACAGACACACACACACACAGACACACACACACACACACACACACACACACAATCTGAGTGGGTGCCATGCATATATCACAATGATCATGATATTGTGTTATGCACGTATTATTTATGTATGTATGCATTTGTTCATTTATTCATTTATTTTTTTTCAATGCTAGGAACCAAACCCAAAACTTCATACCACAACAGACAAGTGCCCTACCACTAGTGACAACTCCAGGCAGACTTTTAACTTACTTGGTAGTAATCTTCTCAAATATATGACATATGATCCTGTTATTAAACTAGTTAAGTAATGATTTAACCTCTCCCCCTGATTGTGGTGGGTTAGAAGCGCTTCCTCCCTGACTGTTGGGAACTATACTCTGTTGCATTGCTCTGAGCTATCTCCGAGGACACTGTAGGGCCATCTTTCACTTTCATCTATGCCATTAATCTTCTAGGGGGGGACACTGCATGGCCAAGTTAACACTGGTGACAGGACAGCCCTGGAGCAGACAGGTGTGCCTGAGGGTGGTTCCATTCTCTACAGCAAAAAGCAAGAGGCCCAGGTGGACCTTGTTTTATTATACTTTTGTTTGTTATGCTTTGTTTTTTCAGTTAATATCTCACTCTATAGCCCAGGCTAGCCTGGAACACATGATCCTCATGTCTCAGCCTCCCAGTTCTGAGATGGCTGGTGTGTTTCTCCATGTCTGGCTTCTTGTACTCTCTTTACTATGTTTTGTACATGCTGTATCATTTACAAACTGAAGGTGTCTGTAAACCCTGCATGAAGCAAGACACCATTTTCCCCGTAGATCAGATGATCATTAGCACTTTTCAACAATGAAGTATCTTTTAATTAATAGATGTGTAAATACTCTTTACTTCAGATAAAAGGCTACAGACCTACTGCCATGGTAGAGTATGCATATAATCCCAGATTTCAGGAGGCTGAGACAATATGGGACCAGCTTGGTCTACATAGTGAAACCCTGCTTAAAAAGAAAGATAGATGGGACTGGAGAGATAGCTCAGAGGTTAAGAGCACTGGCTGTTCTTCCAGAGGTCCTGAGTTCAATTCCCAGCAAACACATGGTGGCTCACAACCATCCATTATGAAATCTGGTGCCCTCTTATGGTGTGCAGATATACATGCAAGTAGAATGTTGTATACATAAGAAATTAATAAGAATCTTTAAAAAAAAAAAAGAAGCACTCCTTGTGCTTTTAAAAAGAGGAAGGGAGGAAGGAAGGGAGGAAGGAAGGAAGGAAGGAAGGAAGGAAGAAGAGAAAACCACAAACACAGAGGGCAAGGACCAGGGGAAAAAAACAATTTTTTAAAAAAAATTAAATAGTGTGAGTATAACATGTGTGTGTGTGGGGGGGTGCATGTGCCAGTGGAAGTGCAGGTCACAGGACAACTTCAACTTTCCAGAGTTGGTTCTGTCCTCGCACTGTAGGTTCTAGCAACTAAATTGAGGTCATAAAATTTGTATGGCAAGTGTCTTTACTTTCTGAGTGGCCTCACTGGCCCAGAATATGACTTCTTTTAAAGATTCATTTAGTGTGGGGGGGGGTGGGGATGGCCACCATGTGTGTGCAGGCCCCTGAACAGGCCAGAAGATGTCAATGGATCATCTAGAGCCAGAGTGACAGGTGCTTGAGAACTGAAGCCTCAGTATTGCTGAGATATGCTTGGGAAAGCTTTCTATTTGTTTGGCTTCAGTGGTGCTGGGGATGGAGCCAAGGACCCACACGTGCTAGGCAAACATTGAATCATTGAGTTGTATCTCTGGCCCTGTACATAAAGTCTATTTTTGGTCTAGTTTACTTCAACTTATTTTGAGTTCACATATGCACTACAAGCACATGCTAGAAATCAAAATATAAGTAACTTCTGTAGAGGGGTTTGGTTTGGTTTTGTTTTCTAAGTGTTGGGTATGGGACCCAAGGTTTCATGGATACTAAGAGCTTTATTACTGAACCACAACCCCAACCTGAAGGAAGCCTTATACCTTTGCTGAGGAGATGGCCTATTCCATGGTTGTGCTTCAGTTGTTATCTTCAGTGCACCTGCAGGAGGCTGCCCGGGGATCTTCCTCCCTTTCAACATGCTGAGTATCGCTTTTTTTTTTTTTTTTATCATTTTGCTGAATATCACTTTTGACAACACTAGGGAAGAGTGGAGACTTTTCAGTTTGAGCAGCATTTCATAATTAGGTTCTGACTTAGAACATGATGCTGACTTTAGAGGATTCCTATGCATGTTCATGTGGTACACAGGAAGATGCTATGAAGTCAACAGTCATTGCTTTCATCGTGGACTCCAAGGAGATCTGACAGCCTTCCTTCCTTTCATGAGGTCCTCCTTCATGAAAGTTGATATTTGGCAATAGTCAAATATGAAATTAAAAGGGAAGAAATAAAAAACATTTCCTCAAGGCAGAGAAACGAGCAAATAACCACAAAATAAGGCAGGGTGAGAGAAGAAATGGAGACAACCTATCTGCTTCAGAAGCAGAGAGGAGAAAGGTCACTTTAAGTAGGGAACCAGGGAAGTCTTGTAGAGATGGTGGTATTAGAGGAGAGATGGTGACCCAAGAAATGCAAGCCTGAGTGTGAAATGGTGTGGGGCATGTCCATACCAAGGATCTGAGGCCTCCAGTGTCTGCTGCACAAAAGGCTGTAGAAAACACAGAGAGTGTCAATGACCTTGGCTACACAAGATCCTGAAAGTGACCTCCAGGGGTCTGCAATTAATCTCCATGCCATGTGTCTTAGTTAGGGTTTCTATTGCTGTGAAGAGACACTATGGCCATGGCAACTCTTATAAAGGAAAGCATTTAATTGGGGAGAGCTTACAGTTGCAGAGGTTTAGTCCATTATCATCATGGTAGCATGCAGGCAGACATAGTGCTGGAAAGGGAGCTGAGGGTTCTGCATCTTGATCTACAGGCAATAGGAAGTGAACTGCATACCACACTGAGCATAGCTTGAGCAAAGGAGACCTCAAAGCCGGCGCCCATAATGACCCACCTCCTCCAACAAGGCCACATCTATTCCAACAAAGCCACACCTTCAAATAGCGCCACTCCCTTTGGGAGCCATTTTCTTTCAAACCACCACACCATAAAATTCTCAGCCAGCTTTTAAGGGAACCAAGGTGGGAGACATATCATCTGAATGATGTCCCAGCTGTGGGCACAGTAGAGGAGCAAGAACAGGACAAGGATTGTGCAGATAGGTAAGGGGGTCATAGGTAATGCTGGAACCCTCCCCTGGCCTCTTCTGTTACGTAGAAGCTCTTAAAGCACCTTCTACATTCATCTGAAGGCATGCCAGGTTGTGGTACCTGGAGCCACAACATCTTGCCAAGGCAGAGGCTAACCAAGGCCTGCTTGCCCATGTTGGACTGTCACAGACAGGAAGGGAGTTGAGTCTACTCCATTCCACCCATTCTTTTAGATTTGGGTGGTCATCCCCACATATACACAGCATTTAAATAGGATCTGGCTCTGTGACTACACACATATGTGGCAATTCATTCCTAAGTGGAGAAAGAGGGAACAAAATTGGCAAGCTCACAGGACTCCTCTAGGCTCAGAGAGAAATGAAATGATGACTGTTTTTTAAAGAACAAATTTGGGCGCTGGAGAGATGGTTCAGCAGTCAAGAGCACTGGCTGCTCTTTCAGAGGATCGAGGTTCAAGTCCCACACCTATACAACAGTTCACAGCCATCTATAACTCCAGTCTCAGGAGAAATGGCACCTTCTTCCAGCATGACACATAAAACTTAGACTTACCTCTCTATACACTCATCTTTATACATGAAAAAAATTTCTGGAAGTATCTCAGACATTCTGCTGTATCCATGGCAGTGCTTAATATGAGTTCCCCATAAAGCAAAACCAGGAATTCTATTTGTGAAGGGCAAATGTAAGGCATAAAAAATAAAGAAAAGTAAAGATGTGATGAGGAGAGATTGAAGGCAAGGTGTAAATCTGGCTGCTGTTAATAGCCAACAGAAGACGGGGCTTTTGCTATTGTGTCCATTCTCTATGATGGGAAGACGTGCAGGGAAAATGATGGCAGGAGCGAGGGTTGACTTTCCCAGTTCCCTCCCTCCCTCCTGGTAGAAGTTCCTTCAATGAGCAGCTCATGGTCTCTCAAATGAAACTGTAAATGGCTTTACTCATTGTCTCCCAGTTCTTCTCAAATCCTGCATTTGATGTCGTGCCCTGAAATCCCAGCACTCATGAGGCTGAGGCAGGGGTATCTCATGATCCTATGAAGACCTCCAAGTTTTCCAGCCCCATATCCTAGGGGTGGGTTTTTCTTCCAGGTCTGGAGACATAGACAAGAGCCGGACATTGGAAGTGGGTAGAGGGAATATCCCAAGCAAGCTTCTGTAGACATCCTCACCTGTGGGAGCCAGGCAGCCCAGCCCTGGATGCAGATGGAGCTAAAGGAAACAGAAAGGACACCAAAAATGTGTATTATCATTTCTTGCATCTTGTTTGTCTCAGAGGCCAGAGGTCAGGACTGTCTCTCATGGGCTAAAATCAAGACATTTGCAGAAACTGGCAGAAGACTGTTTCCTTGCATCTTCCAGAGCTCCTCTGCATTCCTTGGCTCATGCCACCCCCTCTCCAGCTCTGGAAATCCCATGGAACTTCCCTCATCACATTTCCCACTGGATGCTCCTGCTCCTCTCTCTGATGAGATTTACACAGAGCCTCCTGTGACCTTCCCCTGCTGGAGCTCCGCAGTTTTGCACTTGCAATGTCTCTTTTGCCAGATAAAGAACATCACAAGGTCTGGAGTTCAGGATGTAAACATGGGGAGGGGCCCCTGCTCTGTTTCCCACAATGGAGTGATTCCAGGAGCAGGAATAGGGACCCCAAGCTGATGTTATCTGAGCAGACTTTACGCAGAAGAACAACTCAAGGTATAACATTTCCTGTCTTGTGCATTCGTCCGGTCTTGGGCGCCACCTATGAATGCTCATTGATGGGCCCATTCATGTAAAGAAATGAGGCCCCACTTGGCAGATGTTGGAAAAGAAAAACACAAACTAGGCAGTGCTCGTTCCTGTAATGAAGCTGCATAAAACCGTGCTTTAAGAAACTGGAGCTGGAGAGAGAGCACTGCTGCTCCTGCAAATGACCCGGTTCAGTTCCCAGAACCCATGTCAGGTTATAAATCCAGTTCCGAGGCCATCTAGTGCCATTTTCTGGTCTCTGAGGACACGACATTCATGTGGTGTACATACATATACATGTACATACACAGACTGCACACACATGCATATAAATCTATATAAAGAAGAAATAAATTTATAAGAAGAAGAAATCAGCAGGACGTGGTGCCACACGCCTTTAACCCCAGCACTCAGGAGACAGAGGCAGGTGGATCTCTGAGTTCAAGACCAATCTGATGTATAGAGTAAATCTCAGGACAGTTAGGGCTACACAAAGGAATCCTGTCCTGAAAAGCAACAACAAATGAATAAATAAATAAAAACAAGAAACCAGGTGCTACAGAGCTGGCTCAGCCTGGGATCAGGAAAGCCTGTTACTGGACTTCCCACTTTGCCTGTGGTCTTAGTTAAGATTTCTACTGCTGTGATAAACACCATAAACAAAAACGACTTGGGAATGTAAGGGTTTATTTTGCTTATAGTTCTATACCACAGTCTATCAGGAAGTCAGGGTGGGAACTCAAGGTAGGAACCCGGATGCAGAAACTAAGGCAGAAGTCATGGAGGAGTGCTACTTACTGGTTGCTCCCACAGCCTGCTTCCTTATAGCACCCAGGAGCCCAGGGGTGTGGCCCCACCCACAATGGGTTGAGCCCTCCTTCATCAATCACTAGGGGAAGAAATTCCCCTAAAGCCTTGCCTACAGTTCAACCTTATGGGGGCATTTTCTCAACTGAAGTTCCTTCCATTCCGATGACACTGGCTTGTGGTACATTGGGAAAAAGGAAAATTGGTTATTCAACTTGTGTCAAGTTGACAGAACATGGCCCACACACCTGGAAACAGACCTAAATCACGTCGCTTTTGCTCCTGACATTCTCTTCAAATGTGCAGTTCTGAGTAATGTCCTGATGATGACTCTTTGACACCTTTCCTGTCCTTGAGCTCAAACTGAGCAACCTCATGCTGCCCCTGAGTCAATACTGATGTCCCTCATCCTGTGCCAGCTGAGCTAACTGTCCTGCCAGCCCCAGCAACAACAATGAACAGGGCATCTTGGATTCCACTGAGCTCTGTGCAGGGTGGGGCCTAGCAAAACACAATAGTGGGTGCTTGCTCTGTTGGGTGGGACATAGACAAAGAAAATCCCAGGTCTCTTATACAGTCTGCTCTTGGTGTGAGAGCATGAGGTTTAGTTGCTGCAGTGGGTAGAATTGTTGAACTTTCTTACCTTTGAAATTGTGTTTGACAATGAAGAAGCTTCGATTTTAAAATGGCCTATGCACTAATTTCATTGTGCTACTATATTTTTCCTTTACTTGCTTAGCTTTACGATAGAATATTTTTGCCGGGCGTTGGTGGCACACGCCTTTAATTCCAGCACTCGGGAGGCAGAGGCAGGTGGATTTCTGTGAGTTCAAGACCAGTCTGGTCTCCAGAACGAGTGCCAGGATAGGCTGCAAAACTACACAGAGAAACCCTGTCTCGAAAAACCAAAAAATTTAAAAAAATGATAGAATATTTTTTACAAGAGAAAAATGTGTATCATATATGTTGACAAGTTATCCCAAAATTCAATAGAGCAGGGCTTTTCCAGATGTCCAGGAAAATAACCAATTTTCCTTTTTCCCAATGTACCATAAGCTAATGTTTTGGTACCATAAAATAAAAATGAATTTCTTGAGAAATAAAATGTTTTTAAACTTAACAGAATACACTCTGGAGAGTATTGCCACAGAACATATGAGTCACTGTTGGTGGGCGTGGAGGGGGTGTTAATGGCTCTGTGAAACTGAAAAACATGATGCATATGCTGTCTGCTCCTTTCTGAGAGTCTTTGTGTATGTCCTGGGCTCTGAGATCGTCTTCAGGAAAAAAAAAAAAAAAAAAAAAACCTGTGCCTTTTATGAGCCAGTTCAGGACAATGCATTTGAGAGCTGAAGCTGGAGCTCACTTGGCAGAGTGCTTGCCCACTCCTCAGGAAGAAGCCCTGGGTTCAGTCTCCACGTGCATGCAATGTCACACAGCTGTGACCCCAGCGCTTTTGGGAGGTGAAGGGGGATCAGGAGTTCAGGCCGTCCTTGACAACAAAGACAGGTGGAGTCCGGACTGGGTTACCTGAGAACCTGTCTCCAAAAATAAATGATAAACAATGTTAAAAATTCTGTCCATGTTTCTGACACCCTGAGGTCCACAGTGACACCCTGAGGTCCACAGTGACACCCTGAGGTCCTGCTTTTCATCTGCTGCCCAAGTGAAAATCAGATCTTAGATCAGCGAGCTATTTCTGCAGGCTTGTACTTTCCTTTTCCAAAAGAAAAATCTTTAACTGTGATTGGAGTAGGCACAGCGGCTGGTGCTGGAAGGGAGGGGAAGCCGGGGAAGCTGTGAGGAGCTTTGTGAGCTGGCAGATGCCAGGATTTTCCTCTCCGTGCAGCAGCGTGCTGAGCTATATGTTTTGCACAGACACATTCCTTTGGCAAACAGATTGTTCTTTTTGGTATAGACCTCCAA
This sequence comes from Cricetulus griseus, assembly GCF_003668045.3. NCBI lineage: Eukaryota > Metazoa > Chordata > Mammalia > Rodentia > Cricetidae > Cricetulus > Cricetulus griseus. The sequence continues at coordinate 152,830,416 of NC_048597.1, read as the reverse complement.
CACACTGGTGGCGTCATGCACCAGGACAGGAAACCAAAGCTGAGCTGCTCAAGATGCAGTGCCTGTAGCCAGCCACAAGGAGGCGCTCAGAGCACAGGTGTTATCCAATTTAAGACAAAATACACCCTTGTTCTTGGGTAGGGAAGAAGGGGGCTAGAGATTGCTCCTGCAGATGGTAGGATGAGAGGCTATTCACTGCAAACTGATCAAGCTGGTTTAAACGTGCACATCTTACAGCAGGTACTGGGAAAGTCTGAAGAAGACCGGTTACAGAGTGGAGGTATAGTGGCTGGCAGAGCTGCCTTCCAAGAAAATTAGCCACTCTGCTGCAACTTTGCTACCAGATGAAAAGAGCCTGGAAGCACACACACACACACACACACACACACAAACACACACACACACAAACCACACACTTCATTAAACAAGCTGAGCATGGTGGCTTATATCTGTAATCCCAGAGTAGGAGGCTGAGGCCAGACTACAAGGCCAAGGGCCAACCAAGGCTACATAGTGACAAGATAGCCTGAGCCTGGCATAGAGTAAGACTCTATCTCAAAATACATACATACATACATACATACATACATACATACATATATACACATTCATACATACACATACATATACACATTCATACATATATACACACATATACATACACACATATATACACATACATTCTCACACATGCATATATACACACTTACATACATATATACATACATACATACACACATTCATACATATACATAATACACACGTTCACACATACATATATACACATACATATATATACACATACATATACATACACACATATATACACACACATCCTCACACATGCAAATATACGCACATACATACACACATAAAACTCATCATCATAAACAAACTGGCAAAGAACAGACCTATGTTTGGTTTTGGTTTATTTTTGTGCCCTGAATTCAAGTTCTACAAGGAGACACACAATATTCCAAAGGTAGGTTCTGTCACACTGAGAATTATTGCTGAGTAACCAGGAGTTGTCCTTAAGTGACACAGGGGCCACAGAAGTGTCAGATCTTACATGCCCCTTCCTAAAGCAGGCTCCAGGGCTCAGGGATTGAGCAGACTCTGCTCAAAGCTTGGGTCAGTCTGACTCCCTTCGTGGCTAGCCGGTTAACTCTTTCAAGAAAGAAATCCAACCATATTCTTTTCCCTGCTGCAGTATCCAGAACAGAGGCCACAACTATGCCCTGCTAACCCATAAAGGCACAAAGTGTGTTCTCATTCTCTTTAATCTATGCTGGTCTTGTAACCTGCTGTGCCCAGTAGAACATTCCCAAATGACACTACCAAATGACACTACGGCACTTGGCCCCAGACCTCCCAAAGACTGTTGGTCTCCACTTTCATCTTCTTGGCTGACCGCCACTATGGTGCAGTAGTCTAAACAAAGAGGCTATGTGCAGAGAGCAGCACCCTGGAGGATGAAAGAGAGAAAAGAGGCCCAGCAGGCCCCTGCATCTTTTAGCTGGACCAGCTGAGGCACAAGCTTTGTGGGAGAGACCAGCTTGGATCCTGGAGTCTTAGGTAAGCTTCCCCAGCAGACAGTATAAGAACAAATGATCCACCCCCAACAAAGCACTGTGTGAACTACAGAATCATGCAAAGAGTTGTTTCCACCCATTGTTTTTTGTTGTTTTTGTTTGGCTTGTTTTTTTTTTTGTTTTTTTTTGAGACAGATTCTCATGTTGTTCAACTAGTCTCAAACCTGCTATGTAGTCAAATATAGCCTTGAACTCTCAACCCTTCTGCTTCTGTCTGCAAGCTCTGTGGTTACAGGCCTTTGCTATCATGACTGGCTTTGTATGGTGCCAGAATTCAAACTCAGGGCTTCATGCATACTAAGCCAGTGATGGGGGATGTTCTTCTGTATCATGTGAGTATATGTTTCTCTTATTGGTTGATGAATTAATGCTGATTGGCCAGTAGCCAGGCAGAAAATATAGGCAGGGCTACCAGACTAGGAGAATTCTGGGAGGAGGAAGACAGAGAGTGAGTCGAGAGGAGAGACACCATGTAGCCATCAAAGGAGTAACATGCTGGAGCATTACAGGTAAGCCACAGCCTCAAGGCAATACATAGTTTAATAGAAATGGGTTAATAACTAAGAAAGGGCTAGCCAATAAGAAGCCTGAGCCATTGGCCAAACAGTTTATAATTAATATATAAGCCTCTGTGTGTTTTATTTGGGACTAAATGGCTGTGGGACCAGGTGGCACAGAAACCACCATTTACAAGCCAGCACTCTATTAATCAACCAAGCTACATCTCCAATCTACCTGCTGAACTTTGAAGAGTTTATTGGTTAGCAATTAAGAACTGGATACAGCCTTTCTCAGCCACCCCAGCATGATGGCCTAGCTCATACAAATTAACAGTACAACGCACTTGGAGATACTGATAGTATCTCCAAGAAGGCCCCCCTCAGCATCCTGACTTCACTGCCCTTCTTTATAATATGCTAACAGCCTGTGCATGGCTCTTTCATGATTCCTACATCGTCTCTCCTCAACCGTTACACTCTAGACAGGAAGCTGGTTACATTCATCACTGTATGCAGAAGGCCTGAAAAGTTTATTCAAGAAATAATTCAATAAATAAGTGGAAAGTGAGATGTAGGTCAGAGATATGAGTCACATACCCTTCAGATGGGACTTTCACACAAAGCTTATGAACCAACAGCACGATCAGAAACAAAAACAAATACAAGGTAGCGGGATCATTCTCTCCAAGAATCTACCAGAGCCCTTCATCCAGGGAGACCAGAGATTCTATCTCCTTTCTCTGCTCCACCAGAGGATGCAACTAAAGAGTGGGAGAGTGGGGAGAGGGCTTGCCTAGCACATGTGAAGCGCTGGCTTTAATCCCCAGTACTATATAAAGAAGAAATGATGATGTGTGCATATCAGCCCAGCCCTGAGAAAGTGGAGACAAGAGAATTACCATGAATTACAAGCCAGCTGGTTCTACATAGTGAATTCCATACCATCCTGAAATACATAATGAGACCTTATCCAAAAAAAAAGCAAGCAAGTAAGCAAGAATGAATGAACGAACAAACGAATGAATGAATGAATGAAAAAACTCTGATAATATCTAGAGAAAATGCAAAATTGCAAAATGCATCTGGTAGAGAAGAGAGCCAGTAGCATGAGGCAGGCAGGCAGTGTCTGGAGCTTATTGGCTGAGCTAGAACTGGGTAGGCACAAGTGATAAAGTACCATACACCATGCAATAGAGTATTGTTCAGTCTTGGATCGCCCCCCTCCCCAGTGCTGGGAATAAAACTCAGGTCCTGTGCATGGCAGGCAAATATTCTGTCTCAGAGCTACACCTCCAGCCACATCCAGCCTTTGCAAGAAAGGAAATTTGACACATACTACAATACAAATGAACCTTAGAAATACCATGTTAAATAACACAGCCATTCATAAACATGAACACTGTCTGGCTGCATTAAGAAAAGTCCTAGGGTTATCCCATTGGGAAAGACAGAAAAGGAAGGAGGTTTTGAGGGTTGAAGCAAATGGGGAGCTATTCTGTATCAATGCATACAGGGGTTTAGCTTGAGAAATTGAAAAAGTTCTAGAAATGGGTGGTGGTGATGTCATGCAATGTGAACTTGTCACAGCCTGTACGTGGAACACACACACACACACACACACACACACACACACACACACACACTAAAAATTCTTAAAAGCTAAAATTGGACTGTGGAGATAGTTCAGTGGATAAGAATGCCTGCTATATATACATAAGGACCAGAGTTTGGATCCCCAGCACCCATGTAAAAGAGCAGGGCATTAGAAACTCACAAGTGGTCCACATGTTGAGGATAAGTACCTGTAACACACACTACCTCACACATCTATATCACACCATTTCCCACGGAGGCTTGCTCACAAACTATTGCAGAAAGACTGAAGAGCCAGAGGTCAGAGAGGGTTGGAGTGAAACAATGCCCTCTGAATATGACTTGGCAGCTGTGCTCATGAACTCAGCAGCTGTGTGTAGCGGTCCGTACAAGGCCTGTGCAAGACTGAGCCTGTCAACATTCCAGCTTGGAGCTGGGCAAGATCATTAATCCCAAGCCCTAGATGGATAGCTTCTCAAGGAGAAGTTGTACACAGGGAAGTGATGCTTCTGGGTTAACCTTCTCAGAAGATTTTTTTGATGACAAAATGGGGTGGGGACAGTTACTTAAAAAAGAAAAAGAAAAAAAAAGCAGAGGGGGACAATGAGATGACTCAGCAGGTAAAGTCTCCAGCTACGAAGTCTGAAGATCTGAGTTCCATCCCTGGACTCACATTTCCCATGGTGAAAAGAGAAAACAGACGCCTGCAAAGCATTCTTCCGTCTCCACTTACACCTCCTGGCATGTGAATATACAGCCAGGCATGACAGCCCGTGTTTATAATCCCAGAAATCAGGGACCAGAGACTTAGTTACTTAGCAACTTCAAGGCCAGCTCTGAGACCCTATCTAAAACAAATATATGTAGTTCTGGCTGGCCTGGAACTTGCTATATAATCCAGGCTGGCCTTGAACTCACAGAGATACACCTGCTCTGCCTTCCCAGTGCTGGCCTTAAAGATGTGCACCACCATACCTGGCTCAGTGTTATGCCTTTGAGAGAGGATATCCTATGACCCAAGATAGCCTCAGACTGGCTGGGTAGCCAAAGATAGCCTTGAATATCTGATCCACCAGCCTCCGCCACCGGTTCTGGGATCACAGGTGTAAGCTACCACTCCCAGCCAGGAACACCTAGACTACTCTTTCCAAGCCTCCATGATAGACTTTGAGCTGTTGTTTGTTGTTATGTTGAGACTGGATATAGCCTTGGCTGGCCTGGAACTCACTGTGTAGACTAGTCTAGTTTAAAAATTAAGGTTCCTCTGCCTGGAAAGTGCTGGGGCTAGTCTGAGTCAGCACACTTGGCTTCATGGTACATGCCTCCTCGTCCAGCCTATTTGAATACCATCTCCATACCTCTTATGCTACAAGCTGTCTTCATCAGTTTCCTTCCCCATCCCTGAGATGGGGCATTCTCCTCCCTTGCTAACCTTCCTCAAGTCACATAATAACATCATTCTCTCTCAATAGAAAGCAAACATGATGAGGGCATGTCTTGATTATTATACATTTCTGATGCCCTTTACAGAGCCCCCAAGGAAGGAGGGGAAAATCCTCATATAGGAACAGCCAAGAAATATAAGAGGAGAGAAGGTGTCGGCCAGGCTGTGGGCTGTGAGCTCCCTGGCACAACCTCAAGGACCAAGCTGTGGTGACCAAAGGTTGGGAAAAATTAAGTTGTGGTCAAAGAGGCAAAAACCAAAGCAAACCAAAGTGATGCCAGCGCCGTAGAGGTGATGCCAATGTTAATAGCCACTGGGTTGGTGACATATGAGAGTGAAAATCCACATTCGGGAAGACTGAAACTGCCAGCATGGGGTGTGTGGCAGGTCAGAGTGAGAGGCTTGGAAGATGGACTGTGAAGAAGAAAGGCAACAAAGGGCCCTTTCTCAGGGGAAGGGAGGCTCGGGTCAGATCTGGTTATCTAAAGGCATGGGGCAAGTCAAGACAAAGATGGGAGCCTGTGTTTTCTTGTTGTTGTTTTTTCTATGATGCTGGATATTGAAACTAGAGCCTCACACTTGTTAGGCAAGTGTTCTACCACGGAGCAACATCCCCTGCCCTCATTTTTGTTTTTGACCTATTTTTTTTATTAGTTCTAGTTAGGGAAGAAGCTTATTTCAAGTCCCTTTTCCCTCTCCCTCCCCTCACCACCAAACTTCCTCCCCACCCCCAGCCCACACCCCCCACCCACCACTCCCCAGGCAGGGTAGGGCCCTTTTGACCTATTTTTTTTTTATCAGAGATTTCTGTCCCTCCGGAGCTAGTCTGAGATGCTGACACAAATAATTCATGTTTTCAATACAACTGCTCCAGTTGGCAGAGCAGTGTGCTCCTGCGCTGGTATGCAGGCTGGCATCACACTTCTCCATGAGATGAACACCATTAAGTTTGCCATTAGGTTGCAGCTTCACAAATGCTGGGGCCCAGTAAGTAGGCTTCTCCTTTTTTCTGGCTCTCTTTTTAATGATGTCTTTAACTAAATCTAGTGGTCAAGTTGGCAAAGACAGGCCAGGAAATAGAACCAGGACCTCAAACACGCCAGACAAAGTCTCTATGACTAAGGCACACTAAGAGCGCCAGATGTCAGATGTAATGGAGAATTTCAGGTGAGGAAGGAAGGGAGGAAGGGAGGGAGGGAGGGAGAGAAAGAGATGGAGTTGTCAAATATGTGCCAAGGTGCAATAGCACACAGCTGCAATCCCAGCACTTGGGAGGTAGAGTCAGGAGGATCAGAAGTTCAAGGCTACATTAGATACCCTGTCTCAAAAACCTAAACCAGACCAAAACAAAAAGCCCCCAAAGTGCCACATTCTGAAATATTAGTAAAATATACATAATGCAACAGTTCCCATTTTAACCATTTGTGTGTGGGGGGCGGTGTTCTTGTCCATATGCACTTGTGAGGAAGCCAGAGGAGATTGTTTGTTATCCTGCTCTATCAGTCTCTATTCTCTTGACAGGACTTCTCACTGTACCTGGAGCTCCCTGTGTTTTCAGCTAGGCTGGTGACAAAGCAGCCCCCCCACCGCCCCCACCCCACCCCCACCAAGGCCAGATTGATCTACAGAGAATTCTAGGCCAGGACTATGCAGACAAACCCTGTATAGAACCCCTCCCCCAAAAAAAGAAAGAAAAATGTAATATGTTAATGATAGGTTCATACATCCATTCTTTGTATTTTAATCATATTCATCCCACCCCCTTCCAAATCTATGGCCCTTTGAACATAATCTACTAGGTCCAATTTGTGCTGCCCTTGTCCTGAAGCACCAGTATGGGGCCATCTACTGGAGTGTGGTCCACCTGCCTGGGGCCACACCCTTAAAGAAAACTGACCCTCCTGCAGAGGTCATAAAGTGCACTAGCTCCTCAGCTAGGGTTGGGGATTCAGGAGCCCCTCCCCACACCACATTGAACTGTGCTGACATCCACAGCTGCTGAGGTCATGAGTACAGCTGTCCTGTCCTTCCCAGAAGACACAGTTTCACTCCAGGCCTTGACCTTTCTCTTTCTGGCCCTTTTGCTGGATACCCCATGGGCCTTGTGGGGAAATGGTGTGACAGATGTCTGCACTTTGGTCACTTAGAGGTTAAGAAAGTGTGCAAATCTTTCAGAGGACCTAAGTTCTGTTCCCAGCACTCACACTCTGTCCTACAGCCACCTGTAACCCCAGCTCCAGGGGATCCAATGCCTCTGATCTCTGTGGACGCCTGCACTCACATGTATACTCAAACACAAACACACACAATGAAAAGAAAATAAATCTGACCCAGGCATGGCGGCTCATACCTTTAATCCCAGCACTCAGGAGACAGAAGCTGGTAGATCTCTCTGAGTTGGAGGCCAGTCTGGTCTAAATAAAAGAGGATCTGTTTCAAAAAATTAATAATTAAATCTTTTTTAAAAAATTATTTTTCCTTCCTTCCTTTCTTCCTCCCTCCCTCCCTCCCCCCTTCACTCCCTCCCTTTCCCTTCTTCTCTCCTTTGAGACAGCGTCTTCCTATGTATCCTAGACTAGCCTCACATTTATTAGGTAGCCCAGGCTGGCCTCAAACTTTTTATCTCTCTGCCTCCTCTTTGTAAGTGCAGGAACCAAATGAACCACCTCCATTTTAACTTTCCCTTTATTTTTTGTACTGCTGTAGGCCAAACCTGGGCTTTCTGCCTTCTAGGGGAGTGCTGGACACTCGATCTGAATCTCCACCATTTATTTTCTCTGTAATTTTTTTCTTTTAGATCTAACTTGCCTTGTGCCTAAGCTCAGAGCTGGGTACTACATGCAACAACCTTTGAGGAGAACTCTGGAGCAATGGGACAGTTAAGAAGTGAGGAAGCAGCTGAGTGGTGGTGGCACACGCCTTTAATCCCAGCACTTGGGAGGCAGAAGCAGGAGGATCTACTGTGAGCTCAAGAGCAGCATGATCTATAAGAGCTAGTTCCAGGACAGGCTCCAAAGCTACAGAGGGAAACCCTGTCTCAAAAAAAAAAAAAATGAGGAAGCCATATCTCTTTCTTCCTGTTCTTGCCTCAGTTTCCTCGGGGTGTTTTTCAGCCTACACAGGGCACAGTGAGGAGAATTTCCTGACAAAATGTTGTAACTGGCTTTTTCTTTCTGTAGAAATAGTATTTATGCTCTATAGCCGCCATAAGTAGACAAAAACTGGCTGAAACAGTTTTCAGCACTTTTCACTGAAAGGTTTAATTCAAGAGAATAAAGTGATAGTAGCAAGTGCAAATTTTCTATTGCTTCTAGGAGAGTATTTCTGAGAACACAGTTTATTTTCTTTGTTGCCAAGGTAACAGCACATCAGCCCAGCCAACTGTAGGTTCACACAACATGGATGTGAATTTATTATTGTTTGTATAAAGACTTGTTTCTACCTGGTAGATCATGTATCAAGGGCAGTAGCCCGGAATGTGTCTAGAGACGACTGACAATTGAGACATGTCACTATGCCATCCCGAAAACAGAATATTTTTTAAAGCAAAAGAACACAGTGAGGCTGGTGGACCTCAGGTTGTAGATCATTTGCCTAGCATTCACAAGGCTCTGGGTTCCATCACCCAAACTGCAAAAAAAAGTAGTGCTGCACACCTGTGATCCCAGAGACACACGTGTAATCCCAGATGAACACATGTAATCCCAGAAGAACACATGCAATTCCAGATGCACACATGTGGTCCCAGATGCACATATGTAATCCCAGATGAACACATGTAATCCCAGGTAAACACATGTAATCACAGCAATTGACAGGAAGGAAGATCAGGAACTCAAGGTTATCCTTGGAACATAGCAAGTCAGAGGCCAGCCTTGGCTACATAAAATCCTGACATAGAAAAAAAAAATACAGAGGAGTCAGAAACCAGATATGATGACACAGCCTGTAATCTCAGCAATTTGGGAGGTAGAGGCAGGAGGCCCTCAAGTCAAGACCAGCCTGGTGTACACAGAGTTTGGAGCCAGCCAAGGCCACATAATGAGACCACTATCTCCAAAATAAGGGGGGAATGTTCTTACACAAGAAGAATGAAGAATTTCTACAAAATTAATCAGTGTGAGATAGGAAATGGAATTTGAGGAAGATGGGCAAGAGTCCAGACCAGACAGTAAACACACTCGGGAACGGACCTCCGGTGTAGCTCAGGGAGGCAGCATGCCACAGAGGATGTAAACATGGCCCTGGACACTGGACAGTCCTGGATTCCAGTCCCAGCACTGTAGTTTACTGATGAGGTCAATTAGTTATCCTTGCTTGGCTGGCCTGTGGTAATGACACTTGCCTCATGAGATCTGGGGAATTAAAAGAGATGACACATGAAAGTAACTCTCCCCGGCACCCAGCACACAGCCATTTCCTAAGCAACAGTAATCCTAGTAAGGGCCAAGTAAGGAGCCTCTGTCAGAGAGACAAAGAGCATGGAGATGCAAATTGTGTCACTGTGAACTAAAATTTTATTACAGATGAAGACTATCTGAGAGCTCTCTTCAGATATGACAAGCTGCCAAGCAGAAGGTGTATGCATGTAATCCCAGCTCTCTGGAGGGCATAATGGAAGAATCACAAAATCCAGGCCAGCCTGGGCTACATAGCAAAACTTTATCATAAAAAAAGTTTTGTATTTCAAATCCATCTACAATGTATAAAGATTTTTTATCTCTTCAATGGATGGAAAAGCATGTACAAGAGTGAATGTGTGAGATCAGAGGACAAATTGCTGGAGATTCTCTCCTTCTACCATGTGGGCCCTGGGGATCCAACTCGGACTGTTTGGCTTGGTGCCATTTCACCAACCCTGCATAGATTTGTTTTGTTTTTTTTGTGAAACAGATGAAGGCTCACAGGGATACAGTCAGAGTGCTAAGGACTTCCTGTCCAAATGTCTGCCTTGGTAAACAATATTTTCCAGGGTGGGAACTGCTCGCTCTGGTAGGGGAGGCTTGACCACCTTTGGCAGAGCTGTTGTTAGGAAATGCAGACCCAGGCTAGGTACTTGCAGAGGCCCCTTATGGCCTGCTTTACTCAGCTGCTTGACCTTAATATTATATACCCTGGACCATCTTCTGAACATGGAAGTGAGGTGAAGAATGGGCTGGGTAGAAAGAAACAGAGAACAATATTCTCTCTGAAACATCTCCAGTGTCCTCAGGAAAAACAAGGCACACATTCAACTTACTCTGCAGCTATTGATTGGAGCTCACTTTGTGGTAAATTCTGTGCATGTCTGTAGGAATTCAGAGGCAAATCCAGCCAACCCACAAACCCTGTGATGCATATATTACAACAGGAAGATGAATCATAAAGTGGTCCAGGCCAATGCCAAAAGAAATGTCCGGCACACAGAACACAGAATGCACACCATTTTCTGTGAGTTTGGAGAAAGAGGTCCTTTCTTTTGGTCAGGCCCATAATCATGTATCATTCATAAGGCTTTGGACACACACCTCTTCTGAAGAGCATCAGTCACACGCTTGCCTTTCAACTTGAGAATTTGTTGCAGTCAGACTTCAGAAACTGAAGAAGCCAGTACCTACCAGGTTTCAGCATGCAGAGGAAGGTCTAGGGGCCTCAGCTTCAGAAGATGGGGAAATGGACAGGCAGCCGAGTGAAGTGTTGCACTTGGGAAGGTGGGGCAGGAGAATCCGAAGTTCTGATCGATTGACTCACTCAAGATGCTGCCACAAAATGAGGGGACAACATCAAAGACAAAAGTAAACATAATTTCACTTGGCACATAATTCCAAGCTAAAAAATATTACTGACATGTTTTTCATTTTGTAGTTGGTTGCTTGATGACATACACAGCCGGCCAACAACTCAACCCTTACATCCATTCACAGCACACCCACTTTGCCTCAATTACATCTTCTTCGTTCTCTGTAAGAATTTCTGAAGAAGCAACATGTGAAGAATGGATTTTGAGTTGGGCGTACTGGTGCACACCTGTGACTTTGGCAGTCAAGAGACAGGATGACCACAGAAATGTCAAGGTCATTGGGGTTCCCATAGTGAATTCCAAGCAAGTCACCTCTATCTGGACAAATGGTTTGTTTTTTGAAAACAGGGTCTTCAACTAAGTAGGCAGCCAACGCTGACACGAACTTCTCACCTGCCTGCCTCTGCCTCCCTAGGGGTATGCCTCCACACCAGTGTTCACGCTTTTGGACACTGAGCCCAGGGTTTTGGCCATGCTAGACATGCAGTCAATCAACTGAATTAGCCCAGCACATGGTTTTAAATAGTCTTTCCATTATGACTTTCCACACTCACATTAGATGCTAACAGTCAAGATGGTAAGATTATAGTGTTAGTGGTGATGGTGGTGGTAGTGGTGGAGATGGTGATGATGATGGTAGAATGTGATGGTGGTAGTGGTGGAGATGGTGATGATGGTATAAATGAAGAGCAGAACTCTGGCTGCAATGCCAATGGACTCACAGAATTGGTTCCCATGCTCTGAGAAGCAGATACAAGACAATCTTCATAACCAACACAAGAGGGACCTGTAACACAAAGGAAAATAGAGCTGGCTTCTAGAGAAAGCTCCCTTCTGAATCCCAGGAGAGACACTGATGGCAACACTGCCACCTAAGTTGCCTGTTCAGTGCCACAGTTCACCCTCAGCTGATCTGAAAGTCAACTGTTACCCTTCTGTTACTCAAATGACTCTATAGAAACATTAGGATCCAGGTATCTATTGCCTCCCACTTAATTAGACATGGCCTTGTGTACTCTTTTACTTATATTTACTTGGGCTCGGGGGAGGGGTTAAATACACAAACTTAAATATCATGAAAAAATTCTAAGATACCTGTTCTGCATGGAAACAAGGAATTTCCCATGTAATCTCCACAACACACATCATTCTCACTTTGACAAAGGTAGCCAAGTAAGGTCACTTTGCGTCCAGCTGGCATATATTCTTAAGGTGGGAGGGAAGAAAGAATGTATATAAGCAATCCAGTCTTCTGAGACTGGGATAAAATGAGAAACAGATGGGCTCTGATTCCAAACCGGAAATGTTTTGTTTTTTCTTTGGGAAGCTGGTTGATTAGTGATTGTAATTTGAACCCAAACCAGGAGACACATATAACTAACTTCACATAGCAACTCCCAAAGCACAGCTGGAAGTCAAGCTAGCAATAGCCTCTGGCTTGGAGAAGGGAGTGGAGCCCTTTGCCTCAATTACCTTGCTGCCTGGTGGACGACTTCGTTCCAGGAATACTTGAAGAATTTCTGGTCCCTGGTGACTCAGGCTTGATTGGAACTCCATGCGTGACTATCACACTCAATGCTGTCTGCAGAGTGACAAGCAGAGACCCATATGTCCTACATAGAGTAGGATGATGGTCTGGTCATGTATGGCAAGAACTTTTTTTGTTTGGGTTTGGTTTTGGTTTTGAGACAGGGTTTCACTGTTTTCCTGACTGTCCTGAAACTCTCTGTAGAGCAGGCTGGCCTCAAACTCACAGAGATCCACCTGCCTCTGCCTCCCAAGTGCTGGGACTAAAGGCGTGTGCTTGGCTGAAGGCAAGAACTCTTATCACACATTCCAACTTCAAGTTTTCAGCTTGTTTCCAGGCCATTTGTTCCAACTGTAACACACCCAACACTCTCCTCCTGTCCTAAGTCTCTCTCCTCGAGCAACCCATTTCTAGAATGGCATGGCACTGGCTTTGACTTCTAGGCACATTTCCTCACGCTTTTCTCACATCAAAGTCATTTCTCACCCTCCAGAAGGTACAGATTCCAATTCCTCTCCACAATCTAATAGTTTATGTTCAAAAGCACAGTCAGCGCTGGGAGTTGGTGGAACACGCCTTTAATTCCAGCACTCGGGAGGCAGAAGCAGGAGGATCTCTGTGAGTTCGAGACCACCCTTGTCTACAAGAGCTAGCTCCAGGACAGCCTCCAAAGCCACAGAGAAACCCTGTCTCAAAAAAATCACAGTCACATCCTGTTCAAACAATATTCCACCTAGATTTTTGTAAAGTCCACATTATTCTTTCTAAATGGCTACAGCAGCACTCACCTGCTATACCAGCACTCTGGGGGTTGAGGCAAATGCCCTGCATGGACCACCGAGTGAGACTGTCTCAAACAAACAAACAAAACAAAATACAAAATAAGAGATGCTGGTGGAAAATGGCTCAGAGGTTAATATTGTGTACTGTTTTTGCAGAGGACTTGAGCTCATGTCCCAGCACCCATCTCAAGTGATTCATAACCACTTGTATCTCCAGTTCCAGGGGATCCGATGTCATCTTCTGGCCACCAAGGGCACCTGCACTCATGTGCACAACCCCCTCTCAGACACATAATTTAAAATAGATCCTTTTGTTGTTTTTCCAAGAAAGGGTCTCTCTGTGTAGCCCTGGCTATCCTAGACCTCACTTTGTAAACCAGGATGTCCTCCAATTCAGAGATTTGTCTATTTATGCCTCTTGAGTGTGGGATTAAGGGCATGTGCCACCACCACCTAGCTTAAAATAAATCTTTAAATAAAGAAGAAGAGAAAGGAAAAGAAGAAGAAAGCCAGGTGCAGTGGGCCATACCTTTAACTTCAGCATTCAGGAGACAGAGGCAGGCTGACCTTTGTGAGCTCAAAGGCAGCCAGGGATGCATAGTGAGATTCTGTCTCTAAAGAAAGTTTTCTGAAAAATAATATATACATTATTAGAGTTTTATTTACTAAATGAACATAAACAATTTAAAGAGGAAAAATCCTATGGCCTGACAGGGTTGGAATAATTTACTTATACTATGATTTTTTTAAATATATGTGAATAATATTGACACAAATGTTTTAAAGGTTTCATATTATAAAAACATTAAAAATATTAAATAGTAACATTAAACTGAGACAGGTAGTATTAGATTACAGGTAGTATATGCTCCTAATCCAAGTACTTAGGGAACTAAAACAGGAAGCGTGACTCAAATTCAAGTCCAGCTTGGGATGAGTCCAGGCTAACCAAGGCTATATAGCAAGACCTTATCTCCAAAAAAGACAGACAGACAGACAGACAGACAGACAGACAGACAGACACACACACACACACACACACACACACACACACACACGAAACCAGTAATAAATTATGCTAAAGTTCCATTTTGAGTAGGCATGACAGATCATGCCTTTAACCCCAGCTCTCACAAGTAGAGTTCTTGGCAAGTTCAAGCAAGGTCAACATGGCCTAGATAATAAGACCCTGTCTCAAAAAATCAAAACAAAATAAAAAAAGATGGCAAGATTTTATGTTTTCTAGTACGCATGTTTTTCCACTATAAAAGTTTTTTGGGGAAAAAAAGGTATAATTTACAAATTATCAAAGCCAAGAGTCATGGCTCAATCTATAATTCCAGAACTTGGGAGGAACATGCAGGAGAATCAGGAGTTCAAGGTCATCCTTGGCTACATGCTGAGGCAGGAGGATTGCCTCAAGTTTGAGGGCCGGTTTCCAAAACGCAATAGGCTGGAGAAATGACTTAGCACAGTAGTTCTCAACCTTCCTAATGCTTCAACCCTTTAATACAGTTCCTCATGTTATGATGACCCCCAGCCATAAAATTAATTTTGCTGCTATTTCATAACTGTAATTTTGCTACTGTTATGAATCATAATGTAAATATCTGATATGCAGGTTATCCAATATGTGACCCCTATGAAAGGTCATTCAATGCCCCCCAAAAGGATTGTGACCCACAGGTTGAGAATCACTAACTTAGTGGATAAGAGCACTCAAGGCATAAGCATGAGGTCCAAAGTTCAAATCCTAAGCACCCATATAATAAACCTGGTGTAGCCATGCTATAACCCAGCACTGTAAGATGTGGAGACAGGAGAATCACTGGGGAGTGCTGGCCACTAGTTTGGCTCTAGGCTTACTAGGAGACCCTGTCTCAGAGAATACAAGGACGGTGGTAGAACAGGACACTCACTGTCCTTCTCTGACTTTTTCATGAGCTCACACCCATGCATATACCCATGTGTTCATATTCCCCACACATATACCACACACATATCAATAAATAAACAAAGAAATAAACAACAAGTGTGATTGCAATATTTTCAGATCACCAAGAATATATCTATAAACCCCACTTTAAGTAATGTTGATATACACGGTGTGTGTGTGTGTGTGTGTGTGTGTGTGTGTGTGTGTGTGTGTGTGTATGCATGTCCCATGACCAAGTTAATTTTCAAGCTCTCTGTTGTTGTTGAGACAGGCTCATATGTAGAGACAGGCTCAGAGTAGAGACAGTATATTTTGATATGTAGCCAGCCTGATCTTGAACTTGCAAAGTCCCTCCCACCTACCTCTGGAGTGCTGAGTTTGCAAGGGTGTGCCAACATATCCAACAATGGTCAAGTTCTCATCATGCTCACCATTATTTGCTGAATTAAATATAAATTCCTCAGTTAACCTCTGGGGCCTGCCATATTCCATATATGTGGCTGCTATGATGCTGTCCCAAAACTTGAGCTTTTTTGTTTGTTTTGATGTGTGGCTGGTGGCAGGGGTGGGGGTGTTGGTTGGGTTCCTTCTGATATGAGATTTCACTGTGTAGCCCAGGCTACCCTTGTAGTCACAGTCCTTACATACTGCCATACATAGCAAACCTGGACACTTACAAAGAACAAAATGTTTATCTTACAGTGATGGAGGACAAGAGGTCTAAGGTCAAGGTCTTGTTCTTTGGAGTCTGCTGAGGACCTTTCTATGATAGAAAACAGATAAGTGGACAGGAATGAATGCTGCATCCTCTTATACAAAAGTAGAGCCCTTGCCTAGCGTTTATGGGGCCCTGGATTCAATCTCCAGTACCTGAGGAGGGAAAACAGTTGAATAGTAGCTGAGCATGGTGGCACTCAAAAAACAGAGGCAGGAGGATTGCCAACAGTTTGAAACCAACCTAGGATTCTATAAGAAGACCAAGTCTCAGAACAAAACACAACCAGGGCTGGGACTGTAGCTCAGTTGGTAGAATACTTTTGGAGCCTGCAGGGAGCACTGAGTTTTATCTTAGTACTACTTAAAACCTGCATGGTGGCACAAGCCTGTGATCCCAACACTTGGGAGGTGGAGGCAAGAAAATCAAAGGTCAGCCTTAGCTGCACTGTGAGTTCATACACAGAGAGTTCGAGGCCAACCTGGACTTCATGAGACCATCTCAAAGACCCAAAAAGAAGGAATAGGAGGAATTAGAAGAGGAGAAGGAAGAGGAGAAAGGGAGTGCAGTGAAGGAAGTACTGGGAGAAAGAGAAAGATAATACATGGATGGATAGATAGATAGATAGATAGATAGATGGACGGACAGACCGACAGAAAGATATTCAAATAGATTCTATACTTGCAAGGCCTTTTAATACTATCACTAATCTACTAATGAGGGCAGAGGCCTTGTAAACTAACCACTGTCTATTAGGCTCCACCTCCATGTACTGCTGCATTGGAATCTAAGCTTCCACAGTTCATCTTAGATAAAGTCTAAGTTTCCAAGGAGCAACTAGGGACTAAGTTTCTAACATGTCAATGTTTGGGGATACATTCAGACCAGCTCTCTCTCTCTCTCTCTCTCTCTCTCTCTCTCTCTCTCTCTCTCTCTCTCTCTGTTTAAGCTTAACACCTTCCCTGGAGGTAGATGCAATAATGCTCATCTATAACCCAAGCATTTGGAAGGCAGACATGGGATCAAGAGTTGAAGGCCAGGCTGAACTACAAGACAAGATCCTATTTCTAAATTCTATTTCTAAAACAAACAAAAAAAGCCCTCACTGGAACAGCATACAATCCATAAGACTGGTTAGAAAGTTTCATCAAGACCTTCCTTACTTTGATTAATGAACTTCAAGTTCGGGCCGGGTGTTGGTGGCACACGCCTTTAATCCCAGCACTCCGGAGACAGAGGCAGGTGGATCTCTGTGAGTTCGAGGCCAGCCTGGTCTCCAGAGCGAGTGCCAGGATAGGCTCCAAAGCTACACAGAGAAACCCTATCTTGAAAAACCAAAAAAAAAAAGAACTTCAAGTTCTTATTTTCTCCAGTATTTGCCTATTTCATTCCTTTTGCAGAAACTTCTCCCCTGCCCCGTTCTTGATCCCTTATGACCCAGTAACTTTTACCATAGATGGCCTCCTTTCAGAAAGTTATCCTTTATCTAAATACCAGGATAGACACCCTACCCATGGGTTCTAATAAAACCAATACCCTCTTACTATTTGCATGTCTCTCCCTGCACTATAATTCTCCATATCTGGTCTGTATTTCAGAGCGCAGGTGCACATTTTGCAGGCAGCTGTGGTGAGTCACTGATCCCTGTACTCAACTGAAGCTCAGAGTGTGAGTGACAGGGGTGGTGAAGCTGAGAAGGGCCACATGACACAAGGAGAGGGAGAGAGCTGATAACTGTCAAGGATCATGATTTCACCCTAAAGCCAGCAAAAACCACTTGAGTTAGCTTGATATGGGCACAACTCCATTTACAAGTGTGTGTGTGTGTGTGTGTGTGTGTGTGTGTGTGTGTGTGTGTGTGTGTGTGTACTGGAAGCTGAGTCTGGGGCCTTGTACATGATAGGCAAGTATTCTCCAACTGAGGATGAACAAAGAAGGCCAACACTGGTTGGTTCTCTGGCCCCATAGTTACCATCTTCACTGATCTCTTGGGATCACTGCACAGTCTAGATCTCTTCTGATCCTTGACCTATTGCCAAACAGCACAGCTTTGGGTCCTCAGGCCCTTGTGGTAAGAGTTACATAACTGATGTTCTCGTGGGCCATAGACTGTAAATTAGTTCTTCCACTAAAGGAAGTAGAAGCAAAGGTCATGGTCTGGGACCAGAACTCCAGAATTAGCTTTCATTTCAGTTACTGCCAGTCACTACAGCTTAGCAGGCATGGACCTCCACATGGGGTTCTGTGCAGGGCTAATGAAATGACTCTGGAGTTCAGAGAAGAGGTTTTTCAGTGAGGAGAAGGGGAAAGTTAGATGGTTCCACAGTATGATTAGTATCCAAAGACTCTCTTGCACTCTCTCTCTCTCTCTCTCTCTCTCTCTCTCTCTCTCTCTCTCTCTTCCCTCCATCCCTCTCCCTCCTTCTTTCTCCCTCTCTGCCTCTTACCCTCTCTCCCCCCCTCTCTCACACACACACTCCCTCTCCCTCTCTCACTATGTAGCTCATTGAAGCTGGCCCCACAATTCTCCTGGGTTCTGGGAACTCAGACATATGCCACTGTGCATGCCTTCAAGATTTCATCCTTAGGCAAGAGAATAATTTAAGAGTTATCTCTAGGCCAAGCTTGGAGGTCTGGGTGAGCCCACTTTGATCTGAGAGTCCTTGTCTTGTGGATTTCATCACCTGTGGTGGTTTGAAAGAAAATGGACCCTAAAGGGAGTGGTACTATTAGGAGGTGTGGCTTTGTTAGAGAAGGTATGGTATGGTTTTGTTGAAAGAAGTGTGTCACTGTGGAGGCAGGATTTGAAGTCTCATATATGCTCAAGACATGCCCAGTGTCTCAGACTGTCATGTCCTGTTGCCTGTAAGTCAAAATGTAAGAACTCTCAGCTCCTTCTCTAGCACCATGTCTACCTGTATGCTATCTTGCTTCCAGCCATGACTATAATGGACTAAACCTCTGAACTGTAAGTAAGCCCAGGTTAAATGTTTTCTTTTATAAGAGTTGCCATGTCATGGTGTCTCTTCATAGCAATAGAAACCCTAACTAAGACAGTCTGATTACCTTTAGTACAGAGGCAATGAAATGGTCTTAAAAACGGACTACCCTGAGGATAAGTAAGCACACATCTGTTCTCTTAGTTCAAGTCACATGGTGACATTTCTCAATTCTTTCCTCACATCTGCAAGAAGGGAAGTCACCATAAAGCAGAGACCTAAATGCCTCCATACACTTTCATTTAACTGCATGAGTGATTTTTTTTTTTTAAGTGTCAACTTCAGTTCCTCAAGCATTGTAGGGAAACTAATTTTTCCATCAGGGTGATTCTGAATCCCCTTGAGAAACAAAAGGCAATGGCTGGGTTAGTTTGGGTTGGAGTTGATAGAAAGAATCTGTTATGAAAAGAAACTCTCAATATTTTATAGATAGTTCTTATACTAGTTCTGTTAAGGTACAGATTTCTCAGAGAACTATTTCCAGTGGCCCCTGAATGACCTCACCATGTCTACCTCACCTGAAGCAGACATAGAAGAGAGGAAGAAAGCTGCATCTCTGGACCTCAGTTTCATGGGGTTGGACTCCGTGTGTGTGTGTGTGTGTGTGTGTGTGTGTGTGTGTGTGTGTGTGTATGTGCGTGTGTACACCAAAATGCAAGCCATTCCTACCTATGAGTTGGAGTGCCCATAGTAGAAACTCTTCTGGAAAGATTATATGACATTATGGCTGAGAAACAGATCTGTAATTAGCAATATAGCACCCAAAGGCTTAGGAAGTTATTGTTTCTTCTTGGTTCTCTTCTCTGTGTTTACACAGCTCATGTATGCAGAGCTCATGTATAACAGAGCTGAGTGGAACGGAGCTGAAGTAAATAAAAAGATTCTGAGTCACTCAGGATTAGAGACTATAATGAGAAAGAAGCTAAGCTGGATAGCCGGCCAGGATGTACATGCCTGTGGTCCCTAGAGGTTGAGACAGGAGGATAGTGAGTTCCAGGGTAACCTGGATTACATAGTGGCATCCTGTCTCAAAACAAAAGGGCCGTGAATGTCTCTCAGTGGTAGAGTGCTTGTCTATCATGTGAAAAGCCTAGGTTTAGTACTCATCACCTCAAAGAAAGAGCTGAGGAGAGTAGAGGCTAAATCCCAGATAAGTGAGAAGACACCAGCCCTTCCTTTGTCCCTCTCTGCTTCCCTCCCATTTTAGCCCCATTTGAAGGAAGGTATGGAAACTGAGGACACGCTCCTCCCTATGCCTCCAAATGACAAAGGATAGAGAAGCCAGCCTGCAAGGATGAGCACTCCAGTTGGAAATGACTCAAAACTGTATGTGGTAAATGTGGACTTCCTCGATAGGAGGCACGAGGACACTCCCATCTAGAACTGTTCTCTTATCTCTCAAAAAAGAGTTTTCCCATGTGCTTGCTGCTGTTTGCAAGGCATTTCATTTCTCTTCAACAACCTTCTGTTCCCGATAGCACCACCTCTATTTCACAAGTAATGAAGGTGAGAATTAGGGGGTAAGAGCCTTCCTTGTCCAGGGTCACACTGTATGGGAGCAATAAAACTAAACCAGACACCAAACCCAGTGGCTATTGCCAGACACCAAACCATGAGCACTGATGGGACTTGGGATTCAGAAAAGTGGCCTGATGGGAAGGGAAGGGTGATCTGCTTGATTCTTCTTCCCACCCTCGGGTCTTTCACTCCTTCCTCCCAACCTCTGCAGTCCCGCTCCAGAGCATCCCTGGACCCACACCATCACACCCCCGCCATCAGCTGCAATCCTCAAGACCACAGCACACTTACCGCCTCACATCCTGTCTTTGACCTACAAGCACAAACGCAACCAACAAAGGGAAACAGCTAGAGGAGCCCAGGTCTTTGCTCTCCCTCCCAGTCTCTCTCCCTTTTCCTGTCACTCTCTTCCTCTCAGGTCCCTCCTCCATCTCTGCCCCTCCAGGGTAACAAGGCTTTTAAACCCCTCCAAGGTGAAGCAAAGGACAAATTGCTCCCGGCAAGGTCTGGACTAGCCTGCATCCTTTCTGATGGGCCTGGGACTTGGAACATTTCCAGGCATTTCAAGACCTTTTTTTTTTTTATTTCCCTTCCTTACAGATCATGCCTGCAAAAGCAGTTCCAGCCCTCTTCCTCCCATCTACAACAGTTGTTACTCACACACAAGAGCCATCTTCCCCAGGAGTCCATGGCTGTGGACAGAAAATCTCACGAATTCGGAGCTGGAGGGGTCTTAGCTTGGTTTGAACCTGTCCCTAAACCATTCCCCCACTTTAGCACTCTTTCTCCTGTACCCCCACACACACTATTACTGGTGGTCAGCAACCTTACGCCCCTGGGTCTACCTTGCTTCTATGTGGCTGTGATAATACCATGACCAAAAACAATAGTTTATTACACATCACAGGTCACAGTCCAGTCAATCATGGAGGGAATCTTTAGGTGGCAACATGAGGGAGGAACTGAAGCAAAAGCAGTGATAGTGCTGCTCACTACCTCTGGCTTGCAGCTACCTTCCTTCCTTCCTTCCTTCCTTCTTTCTTTCTTTCTTTCTTTCTTTCTTTTTTTTTTTTCTTTTTTTTTTTTTTTTTTTTTTTTTTTTTTTTTGGTACTGCTACAATGGGCTGCTCCAGCCTACATCAGTTAGCCCACAAGCCTGAGGCAATTCCTCAAATGAAGTTCCCTCTTTCCCAGGTGTACCATGTTGACAATTTAAGTCAATCCCTTAAAGGCAGGATGACTTTAAATACTGTATTTGGTCAGGTATGGTAGGAGACAGCTTTAATCCCAGCACTCAGGAGACATTGGCAGGTGGACCCCTGTGAGTTGAGTTCGAGGCCAGCCTGGTCTACAGAGTGAGTTCCAGGACAGGCTCCAAAGCTACAAAGAAACCCTGTCTCAAAGAGCCAAAAAACAAAAAAACACAAGAAAAAAAAAACCTGTATATGACACTCAGGTCATATACTTGGCATTAAGTTCAAAACACAAGGCCACTGTCTCCAAGAGCCCTGCAAGGCCTGACTCACAGATATTTCTTGGGGGGAAGAAAGCCAATCTGGCTGTTTCCTCTGAGTCTTCATCCCAGAAGCACCCAATATGAACCTGCATAAGTTTTAGAGAGAGTGGGATACCTAGATGAACATCCATAGTCTCAACCCTTATGAATGACACCCTCGTCCTAACAGGTGGATCTGGGAAGCCATCTAGAATATAAATGAGGCATGTCATTAAAGTCGATTCCTAATGTCCTAGTGCATGGGAGGGGTGACAGCCCTGCTAACTTCCCAGCACTACTGTGAGACACAAATACGAACCATGGAAAACCCTGTGTAAATGAGAGCTACTCCTAAACCAGGAACCAGGCTCTCTGGAGAACCTCATCAACCCTGATAGATGAAAAAGAAACAGAAGAATGCATGAATGGGTGAGTGTGTGGACCTGATGGATGAACAAAGAAACAGAAGAATGCATGAATGGGTGAGTGTGCGAATGGATAGAACATCTTCAGTCTACATGGGGTCATTCATATGCTACCTTACTTTTTGTAGGGCTGTAAAGCCTACACTTTAATTTCTTTCCTACTTCATTTTAACCTTTATATCCTTTACAATTTGCTTTGTAAAAGGTTTTTGTGGAGCTGCTCCAGAACTGTCATAGTAACACAGTTAGGTCTCAAACTTGAGAACTTGAACTCAGGCCTTCAGCTATGCCTGGAAGCATTGTTTCTATCCAGCTTCCTAGTGAGTGTTCAGCTCTCAGTTTGAACTTCATCTTCTCACCGCCAGCTTCCCTGCCCTGCCCTGCCCTGCCCTGCCCTGCCATACCATGCCCTGCACTTCTTCGCTCTTTTCCATTCACAGCTTTTGTTTTCTGCATCTCATTTAGCATGACCATGGTTTGACATGATATTATTTGGCATTGCTGTGTTTATGCCTGTAAAGTCTTCTGCATGTACTGAATTTGACCCCCATCATTTATTAACACAGGACAACTTTAGTTTTATTAAACCTGTATAAAAACTAAAGTTTATGGGGTTTAAATTGTGTTCCTTGTTTAAACAGAAGTAGCAGTTTTCCTGAGTAGAAGGGTCCAGGTCTATTTGTGCAACAGGAACTTGGAAACTGTTTTTTGTTTTGTTTTGTTTTGTTTCTAAAAACACAACTCCTCACATGGACCCAAGAGGACAAAGACAACCTGCAGTCATCTTGGATTCCAGAAACAGCAAATGCCTCACAATGCAGACTACCTTCCCACCCCAGTGATAAGGACAATCATCTATGAGGGTGCCCCGGAGGAGAAGTGACCAATCCCCTCAAACATGGCAATTGTGTTGGTAACAACTTCTCCAGGCCACCTGGCAAACTGGAACTGGGATGATGATCAGCTAGACCAGTGTCTTGTCCACAACCACTTGGTTACTCAGACCTCCTGTTCTATCTTGATTCTCCACCTTCTACAACCTGAGGCTCCTGTCAGCAACCTGAAGACTGGCTTTGGAGTCATTGAACCCATGTCCTTTCCCATGTGGCCACATGGATTAAATCTCCTCTTCCTGTTCTTCACTAATATAAGTCTTTTTAATTGGCATGTTTAATTGTGTTGAATGACAAAAATTTTTTCCTGGAGAGATGTAACACACACATCTACTCACTGCAGATAGGGATCCTGTGACAGACCAAAGTATGGATACCACCAAAGTTCATTGAGTTTTGCGGGTGAGGGGTTATTTACAGCATCAGAAAGAACTCAAAGAAATAACTAAAAACCTACCCAGCTTTGATAGCCCACAAAGCTGGAACCTGGAGCACACTACAAATCTTGCAGGCAGCTCAACCTGGTGCAGAGTGTCCTTCCCAGGTGTCTCAGTTGGTCTAAACCTCTTCCAGGCAGTTCTGCTGGTTTCTGCTTCTTCCGGCAGCTGGTCTGGTCTCAGAGTCTTCTTTGCAGCTCAATGTTTATTGCTTACTCTGGCAAGGAGGGGCCTAGTGAATTTGGTCAGTTTCAGGGACTTCCTGAAGCTATTTTGAGTTGTCTACTGTAACGATAAGTCTTTCCGCCAGCCACCTGCTTCCTCCGCAACGTTAGGACCCCAAAAATAATACACAGAGACTTATATTAGGTACAATGCTGATGACCAATGACTAGAATTTCTTATCTGCTAGCTCAGTCTGAATTATCAACCATAATCATTAATCTATATATTTATAAAGACTTATCTGATGGAGGATGCCGGCAACATGCATCCTCTCTTGTCCAGCTCACATGGCTATAGCCCTCTACTACATTTCCCAGAATCCTCCTTGACTCCTAGTCCCACCTATCTTGCTTTCCTATTGGCCAACAGTGCTTTATTCATCAACCAATAATGACAAACATATACACAGAATGACTTCCCCCATCAGTCTACTTTCCTGCTTAGGAAGCTCCACTACAAGATAAAATATTTCCATTTCAGAGGAAACTATAATACAATGGGTGGCCAGACCCAGCCTATTTGGACTGTTTGGACCTGGGACAAAAAAAAAAAAAAAAAAAACAGGCTGTAGTCCTAAAAACCCAGTTATATTTATGTTGTACTAAACACAGTACATAATCTAAAGGTTACTATGAGTTCAAGGTCAGCCTGGTCTATAGAAGAAGCTCCAGGACAGTCAAGATCCAGGACAGTCAAGGCAAGAGAAACCCTGTATAGAAAAAATAAATAAATAAATAAATTTTAAAAAAACCTAGAGGTTAAGTATATACTAATTTTAACTATTATTTTTCAGAATTAACTCATAACTGCTACAATATGTCCTAAGAAAATTGGTAACATCCCAGTGCCTACCAGTATCAGAAGGACTGGGAATTGCTGGTGTGTGTGTGATACATTGATGGTTGCCACGCAATGAGCAATGATCCACTGCTTTCAGGCTAATGGAGATGAAGAGCACTTGGTCCTCATTAATATCTGTCTTGAAAATACATGTTCTCATTCTTCTCAAGAGTGCTTAAGGAAGATATCTCAGCAATGTGAGGAGAAGATGTGTATTGGGAATGAAGGACAATGAATAACCTAAAGCCAAATGGCTATCTAACAAATGACAGAGTAGACTGTGAGTTCTTGGAGACAAACTATGATTGGAAGAGCTTGGATTTCAGCATCTGCACATGTAGCAGAATGTGGGGTAAGTTCCAGCTCACTGAACTTTGCTCTCCACATCTGTGAAATGAGGTGGGGGAAACCTTATCCTCAGGAGTGTCATAAGGACTCAAGGGAACTGTGTGTAAACCACCTGATGCTGGGCCTAAGGAGCTGGCTCGACAAGAATGCTTCCTGTTCTTGCAGAGGACTCAAGTTCACCCATATCAGGCAACTCACAACTGCCAACAACTACAGCTCCAGGGAATCTGACACCTTCTCTGGCTTCCTCAGGTACCTGCATCTATATCCACACACAGACACATATTTAGAAATAAAGCTAATCTTCTAAAAAAAAAAAGTCAACAAGCTGAATGGTGGTGGTGCACTCCTTTAATCCTAAGGAGACAGAGGCAGGCAAATCTCTG
The DNA here is from genome assembly GCF_003668045.3 of Cricetulus griseus. Taxonomy (NCBI): domain Eukaryota; kingdom Metazoa; phylum Chordata; class Mammalia; order Rodentia; family Cricetidae; genus Cricetulus; species Cricetulus griseus. The sequence goes on along the minus strand of NC_048597.1, from coordinate 152,804,981 downwards.
AGTTTGAGGCCAGCCTGGTCTACAGAGTGAATTCCAGGACAGCCAGGGCTACACAGAGAAACCCTATCTCAAAAAAAAAAAAAAAAATACTGAGAAAGAGAGAGAGAAGGTCAACAAAAGATACCTGATGTATACTTATTTGGTGGCAAATGGCCTTTCATCTTCTCCCTCTATCCCTTGTTAAGAATTATGTACTAGCACACATAGAAGATGTGACTGCATAATAAAGGAGATCAATATCAGAAGTTACTGAGTTGGAATGTAAACTATGAGATGAATGTCCCTGGGCCCGGCAGTGCATCTTAGGGAACTGCTCACTTTGCCTAGCAGTGCTGTTTGCATGAACATTTTTGAAATGCTTCTCGATGCCTGTCAGACCCCTGTGCAGAAACCATTGGCAGGAAATGAAATCAACGATCTGCTGTCTACCCATCACCACCGACTGTTACTCATCCTGAATAAGTGAATGAGTGACTCTTTTCAAAACAGAGCTGGGAATCAGAGCCAGTCCCAACCCTAGCACCCCTGCACAGAGTGGCCATTCAGCTCTGGATCAAGTGTCACTCAGCTGCCCAGAACTTTTTTCAGATAAGCTCAGAGCACTTGTGGCCAACTTCACCACCAGTTGCTTTGTAAATGGAGAAGTGTGTTGGCTCCTGGGAGTAGAGAGCATTAGTCACAGGAGGCTAAGGACAGTGATATTCCTGAAAACAGGGGACTCGAAATCGAATTACAAATATCTAGGGCATTCTTTCTTCTAGAGACAGGTTGAAATACTAGCTCTTGGGAGATGAGGTGACTGTAATACGGCAAACATGGCAGGGATGCAAGCCCTTTTCAGGGAGACACGCTCCCCTTGAGAGGGCATCAAGAGGCCTCATGTAAAAAGCTTGCTTTTACTGTGAGCAACCTCAAAAGAGCCACTTCTTCAGTTTTGAAAGTCAATCGTGTTGTTATCCCTCCTAGTGACTGCCCACTGGGTCATTATACTTATCTGTGTGGTGACACAAAAGAGAAAAAGAAAGCCAAAAAGCAGAGACCAAGCTGCCCAATGGCTCTGAGTATGGGGTACTTGCTGTCTGTGCTGGCTACTCATAGGGAGAAGACCTGAGTCCTTATTCCAACCCTAGCTTTGCTAACTCTGCTAGGAGGCCCAGATCTCCCCTGCTCCTACTTCATTATCTTTCCTACAAATGTAGCACAACTCTTGCAGAAAAAAAACCAGCCATCTTTTGAAAGACAGCTTACTTCTGCAATTCACCTTCCTCCTCCCTCCTCCTGCCCCCTCCTCTCTCTTTCTTTGACACAGAGTCTCCTTGCCACCCAGGCTAGCATCAAACTAGCTAAGTATGACTTTGAACTTCTGCTCCTCTATCTTTTCCCTCTCTGGAGTGTTGGGATTATAGGTGTGAGCCACCAGGTCCGTTCATGTGGCACTGTGGATCAAAACCAGTGTCTTCTGCATCCCAGATAAACACTCGACCAACTGATCTACACCACCAGCCCCTTAACTACAATTTGTTGATTGAAAACGTTTTTTGAACATTTTCAATCCCAGGGGAAAATGGAAAGAATAGTACAGTCAATGTCCATGTGTCCATTCAGGCAGACACAGCAACTGGCAAGTGCTCACCACGCACACAACCTTCCTTCGTTCTGTCCAGATTGGCACTTGTCCTTGTCTTCAGCTAAACCATCTGGAGACTAGCCTGTCGTATTGTGCCACCTCACTCTTAGAAATGCCAGTCTGCATCTCTAGAGGGCAAGCTCATTCTCTGACATAATCACCACCACAAAAACAAACATCAGGACAATAGCAGCTGACAACCAGTCCACATTCAAATCCCCCAGTCCGCCCCTCCCCCAAAATGTCTCTTATGGCTATTATTCATTAATTAGTTCTTTTGGATCCAATTCCAAGCATCCACATGGCAGGCAGCTCACAACAATCCATAACTCTAGCTCCAAGGGATCAGATGCCCTTTTCTGACCTTCAAGGCATGGGCACCAGCTACATATGTATATGCAGGCAAACATTCATATCTGTGGCTATGGTGCACACCTTTAATTCCAGCACTCAGGGAGGCAGAGGCAGTCTGATCTGTGTGAATTCAAGGCTAGCCTGGTCTACAAAGTGAGTTCCAGGACAGCCAGAGCTACACAAAGAAACCCTGTCTTGAGAAAAAGAAAGAAAGAAAGGAAGGAAGGAAGGAAGGAAGGAAGGAAGGAAAAGAACAGACAGAAACAAAAAAAAAAAAAGCAAGAGCTGGGCGTTGGTGGTGCACGCCTTTAATCCCAGCACTCAGGAGGCAGGGGTAGGTGGAGCTCTGTGAGTTCGAGGCCAGCCTGGTCTCCAGAGCGAGTGCCAGGATAGGCTCCAAAGCTACACAGAGAAACCCTGTCTCGATAAACCAAAAAAAAAAAAAAAAAAAAAAAAAGAAGAAGAAGAAGAAGAAGAAGAAGAAGAAGAAGAAGAAGAAGAAGAAGAAGAAGAAAAAGAAAGAAAAAAAACAGACAGCATTTTGTGAAGTGCCTAATTTGTCCCTATGATCCAAATGGATCAAGTGGAAGAAACCTGCAGTGCTTAGCACTGCTACAGAACTACAACCCATCAAGAAACCTGGCACTATAGCAGCCCAAATTTTGCAGCATCTGAATCAACTGCTTCCCAGGTCCCACTCCTTAGGTTTCTGTCACTAGGATCTTCAGGGAGGACTTTCTCCATTGACTAACCTTCATGTATACTCTACTTGGAATAATATGTGGGGCTGTGTTAATTTGGTTTTGTTTGTTTGTGTTTTACATTTTTTTGACACAAGGTCATAATACTATGTAGCCTTGTCTGGCTTGCAACTTTCTTTGTAGACTTGTCTGACCTCAGTTTGCCGCAATCCTCCTGCCTCTGTCTCCTGAGCGTTAGATTACAGGCATGCACCAGTCCTTCCAGTGAACATGTTTTCTCCCCTTCCCTTTCCCCTCTGTCTTGCCCCTCTCTGCTTGTTACCCTGTTCCTCATTGAATGACCTTCCATTCATCATTCAGTGTCAGTCAGAGCTGTCCTTTTCCCTGGAGACACTTTCCCCTGTCATCCTCCTACACTGCCGCTAGATCTATCTAGACAAACCACTATGTCTCTTACACATCCTGTGCTGTGGTGTCCTGGTCTCTTTTGTCTCCTGTTAGACACTGTATTCCTTGAAGTCACACAGATCTGTGAGTCTGTATCCAGAGATAGTAGTTATCCAGTCATTGTGAACAAGGAGTAGTCAGCGACGGGGGTGGGAGGGGGGAATGGGACGACAAAACCTGTATTCTTTCTAAAGCCCGTTTAAAAATCTATTCATTTATTGTATGAGCATTGATTGGTGTTATGTTATTGATGCCTGTATGTATGTCTGTGTGAGGGTGCTGGATTCCCTGGAACTGGAGTTTCAGACAGTTAAAAGCTGTTGTGTTGGTGCTGGGAATTAAACCTGGATTCGTTGGAAGAACAGCCAGTGTTCTTAACCACTGAGCCATCTCTCCATCCCCCTGCTAACCTTTTATACATGTCTGTCTTCTGCAGTGTTGATTGACCCATTATCTTGGACAGCCCTGTAGTTCATTTCACAGCACAACTATAGGAACAATCTACTGAAACAATTTGTCTATGGCAATATTTCCAATCAATACTAATCGTTAAAGATTCACTGTAGAGTTATGCCCTCAACCTGAGTTCAGACAACGTAGTCTCTAATGTTTGTTCTACTGTGTAGGAAGCATGTGACTTCTAGTAAGCTGTGACACTTCTCTGATGCAGAGGGTTTTTCGGTAAATGGCTTATATAGGTGTCTGGAAGTGTGGCTGATGATATGACATAACAATTGGGAAGCCTAACAGGCAGCAGACACTCAGAATATTTGTCAGGGTTAGTCCCTCTCATCTGAGGCCAGAGATGAAGAGGAGCACATTGGGTAAAGTGGGAGAGCTAGGGAAGGGATACAAACACTGTCAAGAGCAAACACTTTTTGTTTTGTTTTGCTTGCGTTGTATTCCAGTATTTGTTTACTTGAGTTAGCTATGAGGCCCAAGTTGGCCTTAAACTCAACATCTTCCTGCCTTGTTCTGTTTCTTTCACAACACATCTTTTATTACATGGAAAATTGGGGACAGGGACCCTGAGGCGGCATACCCAGCCTTTTAGAGAGGAACAGGGAAACATGGATATAGTCTTCAGGGAAGATTCAGAATAGATATCCAAAGACAGGCAAAAATCACAACAAAGCAAATAAATAATGGAAATACCTACCTCTCTCCTCTTCCGAGTGCAGTTGACAGAATTATCTTAAATTATTACTTTTTAAACAAAACATTAAAAACTGTGTTTTCTGAGGCTGGAGACATGCCTTAGTGGTTGAGTTTTGCTGCACAATAATGAGATCAGAGTTCGGATCCGAGTTTCCAGGTGAGGAGCGTTGGTGTCTCACAGAGGACTGTCACCCCAGCTCCAATGAAGGTGAGACAAGAGGATTACTGGGGTGCTAGCTTGCAACCTAACTGAGAAATTGGGAACCCTAGGTCCAGAGAGAGATGCTGTCTCAAAAGAATTGGTGAAGAGTGAGAAAGGAGTGGATGCCTTCTTGTGACCACACACACACACACACACACATACACACACACACACACACACACACACACACACACACACACACACCTGCACAGTCACCTGTACCATCATTCACATGGACAGACACATATACCACAAAAATAAATAAATATTTTATAGAAAACAATATAGGCTTTCTATTGACTTGGGCTAATGGTCCACACTTCTGCCCTTGGCCTTTCCTGCTATGTAAACTGACTTCACCTATTAATCAACAATCTGGAATCAAATACATGCTGTAGCATATTTTTTCATGTACTCGGTATCATGTTGCTTATTAGAAACAACTTTAAGATGATGAAGTAGCCAGTTATCTCTAGGTTCTTAGTTCTGGTCTAGTTGTTCTACCAATTCTTGGTTTGCTTGTTTATTTGTTTGTGAGACAGTCTCTCTTCATATGGCTCTGGCTGTCATGGAACTTGCTATGTAGACCAATCAGGCCTCAAACTCAAAGTGATCCTCCTGCCTCTAGTCTCCCAAGTGCTGAGATTGATGATATGCTCTACCATACTCAGACCCTACTCCCTTCTTTGTTTTTGAGACAGGGTTTCACATAGTCCAGGCTGGCCTATAGCTCACTATGTAGCACAGGCTGGCCTTGAACTCACAATGACCCTCTTGCCTCAGCTTCCCACTTGCTGGGATCCACCACATCTGGCTTAATTGTATCAAGAATTCTTGACTCCAAGCCAGGCAGTGGTTGTGCAGGCCTTTAATCCCAGCACTCAGGAGGCAGAGGCAGATGGATCTCTGTGAGTTGAGGCCAGCCTGGTCTACAGAACAAGTTCTATGACAGCCACAGACATGGATTGAGGTCCGAGTCTACTTCAGCTACAGAGTGAGACATTTAAAAAAAAAAGTGAGCTAATGGTTGCTCCAAGCCCATTGACATTAAGCTACATGGTTGAGGGAGAGAACTGGCTTCTTCAAGTTGTCCACTGACCTCACAAGAGTGTTGTGCAGGACTGCACCCTTGATATCCACAAATAAATGTAACTAAAAAAATTAAAAAAAAAACAGAAGGAAGGGAAAGAGAGAGGAGCAGGAGGGAGAAACTCACAAATCAACTTGTTGCTTATTTAGGATCAGGAGGTTTTTACATAAATGGGGGTAAGGATAGGTTAATAAGGGAGAGGATGGTCTTCTGGGAATGGGTAGAGATTTTCCAGAAATTTGGGTACCACCCTTTTTTATTTTTTCCTTTTGTGGTTCTTTCCCATGTCAACATGGAAGTCTGGACCTGTCTTGGAAGAAGGTGCTAGTCAGCAACCACATGCTATTATGATGAAGTCAGAGGCTGACTATCAGCCACTGTGGCTGCCTTCATAGATGCAACCAGTTCAGACCAGCCCACCTCAAGGGCAGCTTCTGGCCTCCAAGCAACCAGGAGGATGATAGTAAGAGAGCTTAATGGAGGAAAGAGATTCAGGTAGGCCACTTAGGCACTAGAGGAAAGGGCAGGATAGCCTCTGTGGTGAGACAGGGAGGACTGACCGGACCTTGAAGTGACCATTTCTCTCCACCACTCATCCTGGAAGGCCTCTTTCTTCTTTATTCTTTGTCCCTTGCCCACTTCTCATTTGTTTCTCTCTTTCTCATGAAACCAATCCCACTCCTGTCTCCCTTGCTTTCCTTTTATTCAGTTACAGACTACAACAACTAAACCTGGTGTTAAAAAATTACCTAGTTCTGAAGCTGAGCATAGTGGCACACACCTGAGTGTATAACTCTGAGTTTGCAGAATGTAGAGAAAGGAAGATATAGAGTTTAAGGGCAACCTCCATCCGGTAAATACCAATTTTGAGGCCACCCTTGGTATCTTAATTAGGGTTTTTGTTGCTGTGATAAAACACCATGACCAAAAGCAAGTTGGGGAGGAAAAGGTTTATTTCACTTCCACTTCCACATCACAGTTCATCATCCAGGGAAGTCAGGGCATGAACTCAAACAGGGCAGGAAGCCAAGAGGCAGGAGTCGATGCAGAGATCATGCAGGGGTGCTGCTTACTTGCTTGCCCCTTAAGACTTGCTCAACCTGCTTTCTTATAGAGCCCAGGACCACCAATCCCAGGATGTAGCACCACCCACAATGGGCTAGGTCCTTCCCCATTAATCACTAAGAAAAGGCTCTACAGGCTTGCTTACAGCCCTATCTTGGGGAGCCATTTTCTCAATTGAGATTCCCTCCTCTCCAATGACTTGTTTGTGTTATGTTGACATAAAACTATCCAGCACACTGGGATACTTGAGACACTATAAAACAAACAAAAAACAAACAAACAAACAAAGAGGACTAGAGTTTGAATCCCAGTATGCACGTAAGTGCTGTGTGGCATGGTGGTCTGTTTGCAATTGCAGACTCAGAAGGTACAAGGGTGGAGACAGGCCATCCCCAGAGCTAGCTGGCTAGCCAGACTTGCCTTATCTGCAAGCTCTGGGTTCGACTGAGAGACCTTGCCTCAAAAATAAGATGGAGAGTGAAGGAGAAAGCCTCCGTGTCAGCCTGGGACTCCCACATGCACATGGCTCATACACCTTCTCACACACATGTACAAACAAACACACACACACACACACACACACACACACACACACACACACACACACACACACCAAACCACGAACCAAATCAAAACTCTTGTTCTGTGCTTTCAAACATATTAAAAATGTTTCCAAACTCTCTCACAGAAAACTTTCATACAACCCCCCAAGATATAAAGCTGATGGGGTTTCTTTGCACTAAAAGAGGAAACTAGGATGTCATGCTACATCCACCCAGCTTCCAGTTGGGTAATCCTATTCCCACCCTCAAAGAGCTCCTGAGTTCCAATGTCCTGAGATGACAGTCTAAGAGAAGCCCCACATTTGACAGGTGATGAGACTGAGCCTAGAGAGTGGCAGCACAGGGCTTTATGATTTTTTTGGGGGGGGGTGGCGTTTCGAGGCAGGGTTTCTCTGTGGCTTTGGAGGCTGTCCTGGAACTAGCTCTTGTAGACCAGGCTGGTCTCGAACTCACAGAGGTCCACCTGCCTCTGCCTCCTGAGTGCTGGGATTAGCACATGACTTTTTATATGTATGAAAAACCCTCTTGCAGTTCAGGAGGTAAAGTCATTCCCAGAGGGTCAAAAACGGCTTTCATTCACCAAGACCACACTCAGCCCTCAGAACTGGAAGTAGTCTTCAGACTTTCTCTCCTGTTCTGATGCAACTGCTGACCTTTTCTCCTGGCCCAAGAGGAGAGGAAAAAGAACAGGCTTCTGAAAGGACGAGTGCAGGCTGCTATGCTGCCTGTAATCCTGGCTGGGAAGGCAGAGGCAGGAGGGTCAGTTCCAAGCCTAGCGACATAGTGGGACACTGTTTCGGAAGGAGAGAGGAGGAGGGGTAGGAAAAGGAGAAGGAAGTGGAAATAAGAAAGAAGTGGAGGAGAAGGAGGAGGAGGAATAAGAGGATGAGAAGGAAGAGAGGAGGAGGAGAAAGTGAAGTCTACGGATCCTAACCTGGGCATCTCTATGACCCACTGTGCAAGGGTTTCTATACCAAAAAAGTGGCTAGGGCCAGTGATGTGGAGTGAAATGATGTTCACATAAACAAAAGAGCTTTGTGGGCTGGGTGGATTCTGACATGACCAGGCACAGGGACATGACAACTTGCTTTTCCTCTGAGGGAACAGCAGCTTAATGCTGATGTGTCAGCTCCATCATTGTGCAAGCCCTCCTCCGCCTCCTTCTTCCCCGCAGCTATAAGATGCACTGTCAGATGAACACTCATTCTTCTTCCTCCTTTGTAATATAACAATATGGATGTTTATAAAGCTTCTCCTCGCCTTTCAAAGTCAATACAATTAAAGCACAATGCATCTTAATTGCCAGCCCCCAGCCCTGTGCAGAGCAAATGGCAACCATCCCAATTAAAACAAGCATGGGCACTGAACTGAGGAAGGGTAGGAGGCAGGCTGGGACTTCTGCAAAAATTGCCCCAGACATAGCAGAAGACAATTTGCTTTGAAGGTGCCTGGTTTTCCATAGTGCCCTCTGTGGGTTCTTTACAATTGTTTTGATACCAATCATTCCCCATGTCCCACAGTTTTCCAGAGGCAGGGGCAAGGCAACTAAATTATCTTTGCAGAGAAACAGCGCTCCAACAAACCATGTCAAGAGGCGCAGAAGACAATCACACTGTGGGTGGCACAGGTCTATAATCCAGCACTTGGAAGGAGGCTGAGGCAGGAGGATCTTCAGTTTGAGGTCAACCTGGGCCACATAGGAAGACTGCCACAAACAATAAACAAACTAACAAATAAAAACACAATCAGAATCAACTATCTTAAAGTTTGACATCCTTTTTGTCATTATAGCAGTAAATGGTTGTTGGCTTAATATGAAAAGTTTATTTTTATCAAATATGTTCATTTTATTTTCTATGTGTTTTGCCCTACATAGATGTCTGTGTACCACATGCATGCTAGGTGTCCATGGATGTCAGAAGAGGGCATCAGACCCCCTAGAACTGTAGTTACAGATGGTTGTTAACTACCATGTAGGTGCTGGAAATTGAACCTGTACCTTCTGCAATAGCAACAAATGCTCTCTTAATCAATGAGCATCTGTTCAGCCACCAAAAGTTGGAATTTCTTAAGCAAATACTTTGGCCTAGTGTAATGGCTCAACGGACAGAGGCCCTGATGGCCTGAGTTCAGTCCCTGGGATCCACACAATAAACGGAGAGAACTGACTCCTACAAATTGTCTTCTGACTTCCACACCCACACTGTTGTGCTCCAGCAAACCACACACACACACACACACACACACACACACACACACACACACACACTCAGAAGTAAGTATAAATAAAATAAAAATGTAAAAGAAAATATTGTAATATAGCTTTAAGCTCTTGCATTGAGAGAGAGAAGTACTTAGCAAAAAGACAGTGCATACTCAATACATGGGTGCCAGTTTCTCAAGAGAGAGTCACCTCATGGTCTGGTCAAAGAGTGGAGTGAGCCACATGTATAAGCCACTAAGGACAGCACCAGCATCTAGTAAGGGCTCTTTCAGTCAGAGCTGCTGTTCCTGCAGGGCTTTGAGTGCACAAAGTGCTGCCTCAGACGGTATTTTCTCTTGACTGAAATCCAAATCATCTGGCTCAATCCCTGATACTTTAAAAAGATTTAGAATGCCGAGTACTGTCCAGTTGACTTTACTGAGCACACCCCAAAGAGGCTAGTCTATGGATCATGGGTTTCCCAGCTCCCTCCAGCCCCCGCCTCAGTCAGGCATTCCTGCTGCTGGGAAGAAAAACTCCCCCACTTAGGAAGTGTGAACTGTCCCTGGTCTGTTTCATAACACCAGGCAGAAATATGCAAATTGTTAGCCATGCTTCCCCCATCCCATCTCCCCACTTCCAAATGCCACTGGTACTTCAAATAAGAAAAACAAAAACAAAACAAAGCAAAATGTGAAGGATGGGAGGTCAGGGGATTAAATGATAATTTTCCCTGGTGCCTTATAAAGCTACATTGAGAGTGCTGGTCACCATCTGTCCCTTGTACCCTAAGCAGGCAAGCATAGAGAACTACAGTGTTTAGATAACCTGGTGTGTGTGTGTGTGTGTGTGTGTGTGTGTGTGTGTGTGTGTGTTATTAGCTGACTGCTACTGTGTAGATGGGACTACAAGGATGTTGGGGACAGAGGTAACTTGTTCAGAGTACCACAGTAAGTCAAAGCTCCACCCCTTCGCTTGTGAGCTCTTTCATTTTCCTCTGCCCCTCTGAGCTGAGTGTTCTCATCAATAAAACCAGGGTTTACAGGCACGAACCCTCCAGGGCACTGTAAAAGGCCCACGACTTACCTCAGCCATATGCTTAACACAATCAGTGGCACACAAAAGGGTCCAATAAATGCCAGGTACTATTATTACCCCCAAAGAAGATCTGTGCCTCTTCTCTTACACCAAACGGGACTCTATTCCTGAATGAGGATGATGGCTTTGTCTCCGGGTGACCAAGTGTTAATTCCTCAGCAAGGTTCACGATGTGAGACACGGGGGCATGAGCAGTAATCCCTTATCTTCTTTGAGGAAAGCTGTTTGGTTCTACTGTGGTGGGGTTCACTTGTGGCACCTGGGCTGAACCCTCTTATTGACAGGGTGCACACTCCCTCATAAAAGCTCACTCCACTAGGAAGTGCTCTAATTAGTGTCCCTCCTCCTGTTCTCCTTCTACCTCCCAGCCCTTCGTTTCTCCGCTCCTCCTCCCTTTTTTCTTTCTCTTTCTCTTCTCCTTTCCTACGTGGCCTCTGTCTTCTCAAGTCCTATCACTTCCACGAGTCAATGGCCCCTTTCCAGAAGTCTCTTTCCAATCGCCGCGGGCTGTGGGGACTCTGCCTACAGAGATGTAACGACTTTATAACTTGCAGAATCTATCTGAAGTGACACCTTATGGCTTAGCTTTCTGGTCCTCTCATCCACCCGTGCAGTAGGTTTCCATGACTGACCTCGCCAATGATCAAATGAAACGTGAAATGGGCTATTCCGAAGCCTTGAGGCCCAGATGGGTCGATATGCAAGCCAAGGGCAAAGCTGGGGCTCTGTGAATCGAAGCACACTGGCCTAGTTTGGTTGCTGGGGGATGTTCTGTCTAGAAGCAATCCCTACTACTTCTGGAAACCAGCCAGCAGAGCTTGGGCCCGCGCGGCCGCTTTAAGAAAGGGGCGGGGCCCGGCACAGGCGAGGCAGGGCCTGCCCACAAGGCTGCTTTTCCTTTTTGATCCATTCAAAAATTACTCATTGCAAATTCCCGGACAGCTCAGGGAGGAGAAGCCGGGGGGCGGAGGACAGAGAAGGTTGCAGCGGCGCAGTGTTGGGACTCCCAGACACAGCGGGCTAAGGTCGGTCCCACAGAAGCCGCCGGCCCGCGCCGAGCTCCGGTGGCCTCTCCAGGAAGCGTCAGTCTCCGCCCGAGGAGCTGGGAGCACCGCCCCCGCCGTCCTCCCGGGACCCCCAGCTCCGACGCGCGGGCGATGGGCGGCCGCTGAGCGGGTACTCGGCACCGTGACCCTAGCCCTCGGCATGGCCGCGCGCGAGGAGCTGTATAGCAAAGTCACCCCGCGCAGGGACCGCCTGCAGCGCCCGGGCACCGTCAAGCATGGGTCGGCGCTGGACGTGCTCCTGTCCATGGGTTTCCCCCGCGCCCGAGCGTAAGTAACCCGCTCGGTCCCCGCGACCCTCGGCTTCGCTCCGGCTCGCCGTCCTGGCGCTGCCTGAGACCTTCTTGAGGGGACACGATGGGCGCGCTGGCAGCAGGAGTGCTGGGCTAAGGGCTTGCTTGGGAATGTTGGGCTACTAGGGCAGCTGGTTCGAATCCTGGGCTCCGCGGACGTCCCTGGGCGTTTTGCGCGCGCGCTCTCCCCTGGTCTCTTTTGCTAAGCCGGAGGGAAGGCGGATCCCTTGGAGGACTCGGATCCCTTATCCATCCAGAGTGCCGAGCCAGCTTGGGGTGACAGGGTGTGTGTGTGTGGGGGGGTATCTTCTGGTGGCTGGGGAAAGGCAAGGAGCATCGGGGCAGGGTGGCCAGCACCCCTGCTGCAGCGGCTTCCAGCTCCGGATGTCGCTCTTGAGCTCAGGCTCTCTCCAGAGTGGGAGGAGCGGGAGCGTGGGTGTCGCTGCGTGTTCATTGATAGAGACGATGGAATGGGAAGGAGAAGCGATTCCTCCAGGGGACCAGGGTTCTCGTCAGTGGTGACGGCAGCTCTGAAAGCTGTGGGTGCTGGAAAGTGGGGGGTTGCTGCCTCCTCCTTCCTTCCTGAGGGTGGGCTGGGGAAGGGCAGAGAGCGCAGGTGGCTGTCACTGCAACCTTCAGGAAAGAGCAGGGTTGCCAGCGTCTGGCATCAACAGCAGGAGACCTCTGGAGCCGGTGCACTCCAGTGCAAGGGGTTGGAACCTCGCCTGACAGAAAGCCGGCGCCGGTTGCCCGGGGAGGGGACAGGGGGCTTCTCTGTTTAATTCCTGGCTTGCTGGTTTCCTTGGTGGGGACACAAAGTCCAGGATGGTGGCAGATGCCGCTTTCTCACTCTTTCATTTACATCACCTGAACTGGAGTTGGACGAACTTGTTCAGTAAGTTCGTTCTTTCCTATGTTTTCAGGCGATAACTATAGGGGTCTTTCCTGGGAACCTTGGTTCTTCGCTAACTTGGCTGCAGTCTAAATGAAGCAGACTCCTGAATGTATCATCCCACCCGGCCTGCTAGGACAGGCTGGAGTTCTGTTTGGCCCAGTCGGTGAAAGGCCACAAAGTGGACCAAGATTTCTGCTTCCTGCTGGCTTCGAAATACAGAGAGAAGATGTTAAGGCTTCTACAAGAGGTGCTAGGGTGAGGGTCCTCCACAGAAAGCCCTGGGTATGGATGGCATTCTGTAGGGTCTCGTGAGAACCCGGGCAGAGTCCAAATATGCTGTAGAACTTGCATAGTTCCAGACTGCTGTCATTTCTGAAGTGAGACCAGCGTCACGGACCCATAGTGCTTAACTAAAGGAGAAGTGTTTCACTGGACTCTTCAGATTCTCGTATCTGATATTAAGTGGGCTTTAAGGGAACAATCTATTTCCCGCAATGGGCCTCAGAGGCCTTGCTCAGGTCCTGGCAGGGTAGGAGGATGGCCTGATTTTGTTTTGTTTAATTTCTAGGGTCGCACAATAGCTAGATTACTGACTGTTGTTGATGGTTGAAAATATTTTCATTAACCGTTTAGCCTCGTAGCAGCTTAATGAAGACATACTCCATGCCTGTGTTGTAGCCAGGGAAGTCAGGGCTTAAAGAGGTGATACAACATGCATTGGGTCACAGTAGTTGGGGGTGGGGGAAGCAGAGATTCAAACCCAGGCCTTGTGTCTGCATTGCAAGACGCCACAGGAAGAGCCATAGGATTCCATGTGGATGAGATGCTCAGCGGTTCCCAGCATACAGTAGGCCGGCACTAAGTGGTAGTGCTGTATTTCTTTCTTTTGGCTGCTGGAACAAGTGGCTACAGTCGGGATGGCTTAAGTCAACAGAAATGTATCCTCTCCATATTCTAGAGGACAGATGTTCCAAGTTGGTATCCTCGGGGATAAAACTGTTGGCGAGGTTGTGCTCCCCCTGGAGGCTTTAGGGAGAATCCCATCCCATTCATCCACTTTCTGCTAGCTGGTCGGCATTATTTGGTTGTGACTTTATCATTCCATACAGTCTATACCTTTGTCTTCTCTTTGCCCCAAATTTCCCTCTGGGTGTCTCTTATGATACATGTAGGAAAAATGTGTGTGTGTGTGTGTGTGTGTGTGTGTGTGTGTGTGTGTGTGTGTGTGTGAGAGAGAGAGAGAGAGAGAGAGAGAGAGAGAGAGAGAGAGAGAGAGAGAGAGAGTGTTTACACATATGGCCATATGCAGGCTCATTCCCCCATTTGTTCCTGTGTGGAGGACAGAGTTTGACCTTGAGTGTCTTACACTCTTGCTCTCCACCTTATATTTCCAACAGGGTCTCAGTGATGTCGAGCTTGTTGTTTTTGCTGGACTAGCTGGCCCGGGAGCCCCCACAATCCACCTGTCTGAACTCCACCTAGTGCTGAGATCTTGGACGCTTGTTAGTGCAGGCAGCCTTTACTCGGGTGCCAAGGCTCCAGACTCAGGTGCCTGTGCTGTGAGCACTTTACCCGCTGAATCATCTCCTCAGCCCCTGATATATATATATATATATATATATATATATATATATATATATATATTTCTCGGTTAACTGTTACATGAAGCTGTGATTACATGGAGTCCCATAAATGTTCACACTGCGTAATGTTGAAATTGAGCTGTTTCTTCAGATATGTAACATTCCTCAACATTCCTCCCTCCCTCTTTTCTTTCCTACCTTCCTTCCTTCTTCAGTTTTTTTTTTTTTTCTAGTGAGACAAGGTCTTTTTTGTGTAGTCTAAGCTAGCTAGCATCAAGTTTCTCAGCCTCCTGCCTTACCATCCTGAATGTGTGTGTTACCAGCCTTAATTTTTTTTTAATGATACAAACTTTCAATTTTTTTCTTATTTTAAAAAAAATGTAAAAACTTTTAAATACAGGACCGGAGCAGTGGCTCAGGGGTTAAGAACATTTGTTCATGCAGAGGAGTCAGGTTCAATTCCCAGCACCCACAGGGCAGCTCAGAACTGCCTGTAATTCCAGTTACTGCCCTCTTCTGACTGCCTCAGGCACCATGCACACATGTGGCACACAGACATACATGCAGGTAAAAATACTTACATGCATAAAATAAACAAATCTAAGAATAATAATTACATTCATTTATTTGTCTGTGCCCCACCCACATGCATGTGGGGGCCACAGGACAGCTTCTGAGAGTCTAGCTCTCTCCTTCCACCACATCGGTCTCAAGGATCAAACTCAGGACATCAAGCTTGATGACAAGCTCTTGGTATAGCATCTCCAGTTCCACCCCTGTCCTTAGCAAATGGTGGGATTTTGTTCTTTTTTATGGCTTAGCAGTGTTCTGTGAATGCATATGACTGTCTTATGGTTTTGAGTAATCCAGAATAATTGCCAATGTCAAAGTCATTCCTGAAATTCATCACATCATTCTTGTTAAGTCTTTTCTTTGCCATGTAAAGTAGTGTTTAGGGATTAAGATATATATATATATATATATATATATATATATATATATATATATCAGCCTGTGGATGGTGGAGCTTGCCTTTAATCCCAGCACTTGGGAGGCAGAGGCAGGTTGAGCTCTGTGAGTTCGAGGCCAGCCTGGTCTGTGGAGGAGTTCTGGGACAGCCAGGGCTGTTACAGAAAGAAACCCTGTCTCAAAAGAAAAGGAAAGGAAAGGAAAGGAAAGGAAAGAAGGGAGGGAGGGAGGAAGGAAGGAAGGAAGGAAGGAAGGAAGGAAGGAAGGAAAGAGAGAGAGAAATGGGGAAATGGGTATCTTTTGGAGAGTCATTCTGTAGCCTACCACAAGTATTACAGTATTTCTAGTATTGCCTCTCTTTACCAAAGAGAAAAAAACATAAGGTCTGAGGGAGGATGGGAGGTTGGGTTTAATGCTCTTAGCTAAATTTTTTTCTAGAGGGGAGTGGTGTTATTGGAGTCACCTGATCAGATTCAATGCCCTGAGCAGGCTTTGTTTTGCCATTTTTTGTTTTCATGGGGTCTCTTATACCCCAGGCAGGCCTTGAACTCACTGAGTAGCTGAAACTGGCCTTGAAATCCTGATCCTCCTGCTTTTGCCTCCAAAGTGCTGGGATAATAGGGCCCCCAAAGAAGGCTTGAATCTGGTCCCTGTTCAACCCTAAAAGCACAAGTCTCTGGTTGGTTCACTCTAGTCAATAAGAGATAGCTATTTCAGATTTCAGACTGTAGGCTTTTAACTTCCCATGGAGAACCAAGGAGGACTGCAAGATTTACCTAAACATTGGAGGACAGAATGAAACCTGTCATCCCTGGGGTCCCAGAAGAGCCTTGGTGTAGCATATGTAAAGAGAACCCAGCCACCCTTCTGGAGAGAATAGCTAAAGCTGGGCTACTAGCAGGACTCCCTAACTGGGTCTGTTGTCCTGGAACAGGGACTGGACTGTGGATGGCTACAGAGATGACATGTCAGCAGGTCCAGGTCCTGTTCTGATTTGTTCTGTGTTCCTGAAGCTGACAACTCCCCAGGGCCTTGAGGAAGCCTTCTCAGGGGAATGCTCTTAATGATCTAGGCTTGTTAAGTGCTTCTTAGACCTGAAAGTAGCAGCACTGTCAGCCTGGGCCACCCAGGGTGACCTCCGAGTGGGGATGAGGTGGGGGGAGGGGTTCTCTCTGTTCTCTCTGGCTACTCTTAGGGGCTTTGTCACATCACATAACCTTCAGTTCAACCTAAACACTGCCTTAGTAGAGTGACTGTTTTCCACTTGGTGGTTTTGTTGGGGAGTGGGACAAAGAGGGAGCGAATGAGGTGGGGATGAGTTAGCGACTCTGGGAGGAAACTTTCAAAGGCTGTATAGCTCATCCCTTCCTTTTTCTGCTCATTAGCTCTGTGCTGGCCCAAACATCCTAAAAATAGAAACCTAGCTTCCTCCAGGCTGGTGAGGTTGGTCTGAAGAAAAAGGAAGAGTGATTGCTGGACAAAGGCTGAGGCCAATGAGTGGAGGACTGAGTGGACCCGAGGAGAGTGGAAGTGGCCTCAAGATGAGGACACCCACCTTCAGTCAAGGGTATTGCTTTCTGCATGTTGCCCCCTCCCACAACAAAGGATAGATGGTCTCAGCTTGTATCTAGGGGGCCAACTTTGTGCTTTGGAGCCGGTCACTGAGTCACTGAATCTAAGGACTCTGCCTATACAACCCTGCTCTGTCTTTTTTAAAAAAATAATTTCATTTATTTATTTTAGTTTTGAGACATGTAGCCCAGGCTGGCCTCAAACTGACTGTGTAGCTAAGTTTGGCCTTGAACTCTTAGTCCAACATCCTCCACTTACTGATTACTGGGATCACAAATAGTTACTACTACATTTGCCTTATTTTTATTTTTTAAAGGTTGCCTGTGGCTAGAACATTCTTTGTTTAGAAAAAAAAAAGATAGCTTCTATATATTTCCTAATGGTTGAAAAAAAAAAAAAAAGGCAGAGAGATCATAAAACTGGTAATATGGCTCACTGGTAGAGCACTTGCTTACCCTTCACAAACTCTGGGTTCAATCCCCTGCACTGCTAGACAAACAAATAATAAAACACAATAGTCTCAGAAGGGCACTGGAAAGAGTGTAATATCCCAGATTCTAGTCCAGCATCTACCTGACACTTGAATCATCTATATCCCCACTGAATCTCCTTTCCCCAGCGTTGTGATCAGCTCTCATGCACGGCATCGCCTGCCCTGGTTACATGGGCTGGTGGAGTAATGGAAAGGAGTTGGAAACAGTAGAGCTGGACATTCATTATTTTGGCAATATTACATTAGACTGGAAGGAGACAGAGGTGGGGGTGTTGGTGGAACTACAGTCGAAGGAGAGCTGAGTAGGATGGGCTTGTTTTCCTCAGCTGGGTGTATTTGAGCTATGTCTAGTTAAAGAGCAAGACCATGGCAGAAGGCTGGAGTAAGCGCCTGGGACTTGGCTTCAGGCAGCAAGCTGAGTTAGCTACACCTCGCTGCTCAAAGATAAAGGCTGCCCCAAGTGGCTCCATGAGCAGTGGAGGGGCAACTGGCAGGGCCATGCATTAAAGTATCTAATTTCTCTGGCTCTCTCTTGTTTACCTGTTGGTTGACACTGGATCCCCTGAAAGCACTTGGCCAACCAGGCATCTCCGACATGAAGCCAACTCTGACCTGGGGACAGGAGCTGCTTCCCTGAGCATCTTGGATAGAAAAATATAGTCATGGTCCATTTGCTGCTAAAGGGCTCTTACAGGTGGCAGGGCAAAGAAGTCTCTACCTACTCTAACTGTGGCTGTGCAACATTCTCTTATACTTGTACATTATGGTGCAGTTAAAAAAAAATGTTCTCACATGCATTAAATACCAACTGCAAGGCTAAAGCCAGTGATACAGCCTTGGTTTTAAGATGAGGAAACTAGAGGCCTCCAGGATGTGCTTATGATCACATGGTTAGTTTGGGGACAGGAGGGGGTGGCACTATTGCTTATGGACCTCAGGCTAAAATCTGAAGTCCAGTGAATGTTCTATGTACACAGAGATTGCGATTTAAAAGGATGTTGGCAGGCCATCTTTTTAGCCTACTGAGGACCGGTAAACTATTAAAGATGGATGCTCTTGGGCAGATGAGTGCAATAAAACAGCATACCAAGTTTTCTTGTGCTGGGTCAGCAAGATGGATCAGTGTGTAAGGGTGTTTGCTGCCAAGCCTGACAACCTGAGTTCAATGCTGGTACCCAGAGGATAGAAGGAGAAAACAACTCCAGAAGGTTTCTTCTGCCTTTCTGTGAAAGTTTTCTTGTGTCCTTTTGCAGTAGTCTCCTCTTGAGTTCATCCCCCGAGTCCTATGCAACCTTTCTCATTGGCTTGTTGATTTAGTTGGCATTTTCTAGACTTACATGTATGTGGTCTCAGACAGTGCATATAATTGTATGCAGCTTCTTTTCTTGAGTTTCAGTGTAAGTGTATGTGTGTGTATGTGTGTGGGGGGGGAGTGTTAAGGTTTTCTGAGATGGGGCCTCATGTACTCTGGCCTCAAATGTGGTATGTAGCTGAGGCTGGTTTTGAATGTTAGTTCTTCATGCTTCCATCCTGCAAGTGTAGTGATTATGGACGTGTGCCACCACGCTTGGCTTGATCATGATATTTTTTGTTCAACATCCTATGTTGTGTATTAGTAGTTAGTTTCTTTTGATTGACCTTGAGGCGTGTGAATGGGCTGCTGGCCTAATTATAAAAGCCCTGAATACAGCTTTTATGAAAATTCCCCGTCATGCCCTCATTTCTAATTACACGTTAGGCTTTTAGACCACATTGGTGATGACACAGCAGATTCTCAAACGTAACCGCTTTTAAGTCTCAGAAATTGAAAATTTGATGAGGAAACAGGCGTAGAAGTTTAAGTGCTGTGGAAATGGACTGCTGTGTGATGTGCTTATGTCATCACCTGGCCACCTCAACTCCAGCCACCTTTGGCCAACCATTCTTGGAGCTAAAGGCTTTGCTTTGTCCCACACTCTGGTTAAGGACAGTGGATCTATGGGAGCCTCTGCCATCCCAGCAGGCAGTGTGTGTGTGGGGGGGGCACTTTCCCTGTATATGGATATATTTGTCTGTCTCTACATACCTAGCAGGCATTGCACATAGGGGTCTTTTCCCTCTGTGCTAGCATCTGAGAACTGAGAGACCCTGTTTTTAATTGACTCCTTTCTCCTGCTTTGGTGTGCAGTATAAAGTCATGCCTAGGTTTGAGTCCTAGGTCTGCCCCTTACCAGCCAGTGAGCTTGGGGTGGGTTTCTGAACACACCAAGTTTCAGTTTTCCTGTCTGTACTACCCTGCCTCACTCCCCAACACACACACACACACACACACACACACACACACACACACACACACACCCTACTATCTAAGACCATTCTGGGTAGCTGGGACTATAGGTATGTGCCACCAAACCCAGCTCTGCTGGTAAAATTCTGAGAGTAATGAAGGACAGCTGTGCCTGTGAGACATGCCAATCCATTGAACAGTGGGAGAGTGCCTGGCATTCCCTCAGCCCTCAGTAACCAGACAGTGGCTGTATTATTTTTCATGGTGCTGGTGCTGCCTGGATGCCTGGCTACCCTGTGCCTTTATGTCTCCTTGCTCTTCTTTGACCTGTGATACACAGTAGTAGATGGGCAGAGGCCAATGGTGTTCTCAGTATTGCATTCTGCTCCCTCGTGCCTGGCTCCCTTCAGAGGGTCTGAGTGGTGCCAGGCCAAATAGCAGCAGAGGCAGAGCAGAGCCAGCACCGCCCAAGCCACTGGCTGTGATTGATGCCCAGGCTCAGGGATCTGATGGGGTACCATATGGCTGTCTACTGATTACTCTCAAATGGAATCAGACTTGAGGTCTGGAGAGTGGAGAGTGGAAAAGGAGGGAGGGAGGCAGGGAGAGAGGGAGGGAGGAAGGAACAGAGGGAGAGAGGGAGGGAGGGACTAAAGAACAGATCTCCTGTGCCTTTCTGCACTGTGCCGGGCATAGCCCCAAGCAGGACACAGAGTCAGTGCCAGGAGAAGGGTGTTAGCAGTGCCCACGGGGACTATAAGCCCTTGTCTTCTTTAAGGCCAAGTCTCTCAGAGACCACTGGGAATTTGCCCAAAGACTTCTGGGAGAATCCTTCTGCTGCTTGTGTTTTCTTGGAGGGTGGGTGGGTGGATGTGACATTGGCTAGAACCCTCTGGATCATCTCCCAAGGTCACATGAGTGTGATCCTCTCTTTCTCACTCCCTCACTATTTATTTATTTATTTAGAGACCCAACCAGCATTGAACTCTTTATCCTCCTGCCTCAGTCTGCCCAGTGTTCCATTTCTCTTCCACCCTCTTCCCTGGTGACTTGAGTTATCCTCTTTGCCTCCTACTGTTTATGAGGGGAAGGTGTCCTGGATGGCCACCTCCTGTGCCCACAGTGTCCCACTAAGTTCTGTGGTGTGAAGGAAACAGAAAATGTCAATCTCACTACTGAGCACTCCAAGAAGCTGCTTGATCCAGCCAATTGTAGAATGTTTCCATTGGCACTGGGGTGGAAGGTGAATGTCTTCTAGGCTACAGAAAATGTCCAGAGGCTTTGGGCTCTGTTGTCACATGAGTGGATCAGTGGTGACACATGGTGCAAGTAGGCAGGTTTGCCATTCTGATCCAAAATGAAACTGGCTTTCTTAGCTTTTTGCCTTCCTGGGCCTCATTGGTTCCGACTACAGAGGACATTGAACTCAGACATTTCTTAGGTCATTTTCGATTGCCTGGGTGGCTCCAGGGTGACTTGGACAAACGTGTTTGAACATCACAGGGACATTTTTGTGACTTCTATTCCGGGGCACTTGGATTTGTGCCTGCACTTTTGCTTCCTTTTCCACAATACTTTATTGTCAAAAAACATTCTTCAGGGGCATAGGGAAGTGGCTCAGTTGGTAAGTTGCCTGCTTTGCAAGCATGAGAACTTAGTTCACCCTTAGCATCCACTTATAAAGCCATGGGTGGTGATTATGATCACAGTCCTGGGAGGCAGAGTTAGGTGGATCCATGGAACTTGCTGGCCAGCCTAGCCCAATCATGGAGGCCAAGTTCCAGTTCCCAGGAAGACCCTTGTCAAAGCACAAGGTGTGTGGCTGCTGAGGGATGGCACCCAAGGTTGTCTTCTAGCTTCCACATGCACACATATGTGAACTCTGAACACGAATACACATACACACACACATGTGCGCACATGCTCTTTAGAACTGTTGATATTCTAGAGAGTAAATAAATGGAAAGAAAGAAAGATATGAGGCAATTACAGCCATAGGGAGTCATTTAATGAGTATGCATTAGTGTAATTTTCCAATTGGTACGAAATGTGCTTGCTTCCCTGCAAAATACAACCCAAGTGCTGGTTAAATAAGAGAGGAGGTCCTGCCTGGCGCCTGGGGTGAACAAATGACTCAGGAATACCTTTTCAGATACAGGAACATCTTCCCTTCAGTGGAGTTGCCACATGTTTATAGGATGCTCTCCAGTGTGTTTCCTGGCTCCCGTAGAAGCATAAATATTCTTGTATATAAAGCTACCTTGGCAGCGAACTCTTTCAGGACTAAAGCTGTTTCTTTGCAGGACTGAGGAGCCAAAAGACACACCAGCCTGAGGTTCACAGCAGTCTGCAGGATGCCTGGGGGAGGCTGGGCGCACTGGGGATGGACAGTGGCAGCTAGCTGCATGCTTTCGGGTGTATCTGTGTGGCTGGAGAGAGCTTGCTTAGGAATCAGGTAGCTGAGTTGTTTAGAATCCTACTTCCTTGGAGACTGTGCCCCATTCAGAAATATTTATGGAGAGTATTCACTCTCTAAATGTTTATTCCTTTGTCCCGGGAAGGAAGCCCTTGGAGGGTAGGAAGGAAGTGTGCTTCCATAACTGCTGTTGTGTACAGTGCATTCAGCCACGGAGACATGTGCAGAGCCCTGTAGGGTCAACTGGAGTCCCCAATCCCCATTGCCTGCAGATTCGCTTCTTACTCCACCTCTCCTGGAAGTGCCTGCCTTTCTCCTTTCTCCATCCTTTCTCCTTTTTGTCTGGTTGCATTTTGTGCATTTCTGACAGTGCATCTGTGGTACACCTAACTGTTCTTCCCTTCCTCTTCCAATCTCCCCCAAGCCTCGTTAAACATGAAACAATATGGAGTGCTGATGAATACCTGCAGTAACAGCACTTGGGAGATGGAGGCAGAAGGATCAAAAGTTTGAGATCATCCTCAGATTCATAGCAATTTTGAGGCTAGCCTGGGCTACATTCGACAGGAGAAGGGTGATATGAACAGATGATCAAAGAGGGAAACATGAGTTTGAAATGCAGATACCACAGCATCAATGAATGGTCTTTAGGAGTGGGGAGAGGTTCAAAGGATTTTATATTACAAGTGGAGCATCTCTGATCCAAGAACCCGAACTCTGAAATGCTCTAAAATGTGCGACTCTGAGCATCAACATGATGCTGTAAGAGGCAGATTTCACACCTGACCTCAGTACACAGAGGCACCCAAAATACACGAAATGACCTGCAGGGTATGCATGTGAGCTATGGGACATACGTGAATTTCATATTTAGATTTGGGTCCCCTCCCTGAGAAATCTCATCTGATGTGTATGCGGTTATCTCAAAATGAAAGCGTATGAAATGTGAGGTTCTCCTGGTCCCAACATTGCGATGACAGATGGTTGAACTGGACACATTGTAAGGTACTGCTTGTGGGAAAATCCTCCAGAGGGAGAAGCTCAAAAATGTGTAGTTGGGGAAGTTTAACTGGCCCAAACCCTCAGATAAACTAAGAGAAATAAGAGCAGCAAGTAAAGTGAGGCTTTCAGTATCTAACAGGGCGCCTGCGACAGAAGCCAAGCTTGGGCCTGCTGACCACCTGTCGAGACCACAAAGTCTGTCTTCTACTTCATGATAACTTGCCCAAGCTTGGGCTCTAAGAAGCAAGGTTGCCTGTTTCAAGGTTTGTCTCTGTTTTGAGAGCCATGCTCTGGGGCATTCTCTAGATTGGCCTTCACGTGTGACTTCTCTCCGTTTCCTCTTCCAGCCTCCCTTCCTTTTTATTTTTTCCTTGGACACAGGGTCTCACTCTATAGCCAAGACTAGTCCTACAGTCCTCTGCCCCTGCCTCCTAAGTGCTGGGATTATAGCCATAGCACCACTCTGCCCAGAGCCCCCCCCCCTCCATCTTTTCTCTTCTTTTGCTTTGCTTCCCTGCTACCACTGGACATTTGCTTGCCTCTCACCCTAGAGAAGACAGTTGTCATTTGCTTAGGCCTGTGGGAGTGGCAGCCCCTGAGGAGGAGGGCGAGATTGGGTGGGGAAGTGCTGCCTACAGAAGGGAACTAGGAGAGCCAGAGCTGTGTCACCCATCCACCTATGAAGGTGAGAACAAGGCATATTCTCCTGAGGGGCTGAACACAGGCTTTTGAGATGAATGACCAAGTTTCAAGTCGTGGCTCTGTTGCTTTCTGAGGATGTGGTTTTATCGTGTGACAAAACTTTTCTGGGGAGATGCAGCACAGGTCTACTCACCCAAGATAGGGAACCCACTATAGACCAAAGTACGGATAACACCAAAGTCCAATGTGGTGAACCAATGAGTTTTATTGGGGTTGCTTACAGAAACTTGGGTAAGGGGTTACTTACAGGATCAGAAATGACTCAAAGACAGCTGTGTCACCAAAGCTTACCCCAGCAGGGGTGGCCACTCTGAAAGCTGGGAACCAGGAGCACACTGTACAGCCTGCAAAGTGGAGAGTGTCTCCTGAATAGTGGAGGTAATATCCCAAGTTCTAGGATGAGAACATGAGCAGCTTCAGGAGGCTCTTACTCTGTCAACTATAGCCTGTGGTCTGCATTTCTCCCTAGTCTATGGAACTCGTCATACTTTTCTTTCCTGTAACTAGCTGTTTTGCTGTTTTGTTACTCTCTCTCTCTCTCTCTCTCTCTCTCTCTCTCTCTCTCTCTCTCTCTCTCTCTCTCTTTTTAGTTTTTTCAAACAGGGTTTCTGTGTGTAGCCCCAGTTGTCCTGAAACTCGCTCTGTAGACCAGACTGGCTTTGAACTCACTGAGATTCACCTGCCTCTGCCTCCTGAGTGTTGGGACTAAAGTCCTGTGTCACCACACCTGACATACTCTTAACTTTAATTCCCAACCCTGATATTTGCAGCCAACTTTTCCTGAGTGTCTACTGTGTGGGAGGCTGTCTTTTAAACATTTCACAGCATCTTATTTTGTGCCTCACAACATGCCTGTGTGGCAGAAGCAGCCACCTCCATTTTATAGGTGAGAACACAGCCAGCAAGCGGTGAAACCAGGAAGCAGAAGCCAACTGGTTTACCCAGTGCACTTTGTTTGTTTGCTTGTTTGTTTGTTTTGTAGTTCTGGAGGATTGAACCCTTTAACCACTGAGCTATGTCCCAACCCTTCTTTTTTGAAATTTATTTGTAACATTTACATATTTATTTGTTTGTTTGCATGTGAACTGTCTCACTAGCACTAAATTTACAAAACAAAACAATTTTTGAGATTATAATATAGTTATATTATTTCCCTTTCTTTTTCCACTGTCAGAAACCTCCCAAGCACCCTCCTTGCTCTCTTTCAAATTCATAGCTTCCCTTTTCATTAATTGTCCCATACATGTATGTATATACATGTATATTCCTAAATACATAGGTACAACATGCTCAGTCTGTGTAATGTTACTTTATTTGTATATTTTTATGTACAAAGAGCTAGCATGATCCCTTTCACTGGGTAAATGATCTTGAGTAATCCATTCTTAGAAGGCTATTTAGTTTGACTTAATGAAGCCTACATCCTTCATCCTAGGGAGATGCTGACAAGGGTTCAACCTCTGTTTCTAGATCAGCCTCAGCTAGTGTAGGCACAACACATGTGTACCCCAACCTTATTTTTTGCTGGTGTCTCCAGGGGAGCTGCTATTACTGTCTCCCCTTCAGAAGCCCAAGGAGGAAAATGACTGGCTTGGACTTCAGCACCCAGAGTTCTGGCCTCTGGATGGTGTTCTGTGAGGTTTGATGAGTAACAGAAGGCAGGAAACTCAAGTTCCAAATAAATGAGGTGATATCCCTAGATTACCCAGGACTGAGGTCATGAGGGCAGCCTGGTTTGCCCTTGGTTTGGTTTGTTTCTGGGCCCCACCAGCTGTGTTGTGGTTGGCTGTCTAGTGGTATAGACTGAGTTGACAATGATGCTTGCTATCCCCCTTATGGAAGTGTGTGTGTGTGTGTGTGTGTGTGTGTGTGTGTGTGTGTGTGTGTGTTGGGGAGGACAGGCACTGGGTAGTTCTTAGAGTCTCAGATTGCCCAGTCCCTTCCACCTATGGAGCTTCCCACCTGTTGCTGACACTCAATGATGGTGGTAGAAACAACAAGTTCATCCTTATTCGTGTGTTCCCTAGGTAGAACGCATTGTGGTTTGTCTGGTATGGAATTTGTGGGCAGACGGATGCAAGTTCAAATTCCTACTCCATTTGGGCAAGTTAACAAAGTCCCTATGAGCCTCGGTGTGATTACCTCTTAAACCCAGGTGATGGCATCTACCCTAAAGAATTGCTGTAGTGATGAAATGAGATGGTGCATATAGGTGGGGTCAGTGTGAAGTCTGATGGCAAGTGCACAGCAAGTGACAGTCAGAGAGGGTGGGAATTAGCCTGTCTTTAGAGCCACAGCATTGAGAGACATGCAGAAGGGAATTCTGGGTACAAATGGAATTTTTTGTTTGTTTTGGGTTGTTGCTTTGAGACTGAGTCTCATGTAACCCAGGCTGGCCTCCAACTCACTATGTAACTGAGGAAGACCTTTAATTTCTGATCAGAATACTGGTGGTACAGACAAGCATGCACCAAGATGCATGGCACATTTTGGTTTCTTTTTGCTGCCTATCCTGTCCCCGGAGTTCAGGATTCTCTGGCCTCAGCCTCCCCGTTGTTGAATCTATGGGCTAGAGCCACCACACCCAGCCAAGTGAAGATAACAAGCCACCCCAAGTCTTTCTTAAGAGACTGTAGTCAGTCTTCCTCTCTTTCCACACCTGTTGAAGATAGAAGGCCTGTGGCTAACTCAAATAGCTCTCTGTGAAACATCTGACTGACAGGTTCTGGGGAGGGACTGGAGGGTAAAGGGATCTGTCTTTGGAGAAGGAGGAGGCTCTCTTCCAAAGACCATGGGAGTCATACCACCACTCTTACTAAACTTCCCATGTGCACAGAGCTGGTAGTCTGTCTTACCAAGAAGGATCTGTGGCCAGGAGTGATGGCACAGGCCTGTAATCCCAGCACTTTGGAGATCTCAAGGTCATCCTTGGCTATGTAGTGAATTCAAGGCCAGCCTAGAATATATGAGACCAAATCTGAGAACGAAACAACAGCAACAACAAAAGAAAAAAGGAAAAAAAAAAACCATAAAGCTGAGCCTAGTGGCGCAGACCTGTAATCCTAGCATGAAGGACATCATGGCTGGACAATGGTGAGTTCAAGGCCAATTTGGTAAGAACCTGTCTCAACAAAGCAAGCAAACAAACAAACAAAAACAAGATCTGGGATTATGACTTTGTGACAGAGCACTTGCCTAGTGTGTACAAGGTCTGAGGTTTGACCCCCAGTTCAGTAAAAACAAGTGAGCAACAAGAACAAAACCAGAACCCAAGACATATTAGCTGGGTTGCAATAATGTCACAGGACCCCTGTGGGAGCCAGCTTGTAGGTAGGACTTAAAAATCAGTTGGGCCATAAACATCCGCCTCCCAGAGATCTCAGGCCTCAGGCCTGAAGTGCTTGCCCTTCATGCCTCAGGAAGTTCTTACTCCAGTGGAAGATCACTACCTTACCCATGGAAGGGTGAAGGATAGCTGTGCCCCCTTGCCTTTGAGGCATTCGAAGTTCCCAGCCTCATTTCATCTGTCAGTCATGGGGGGGGCGGTAAGTGTAGGAGCAGGGAGGTGACCCAGGCAGGACTTGGTCTCTACCATTCTGAAGGGTCCCAATGCTTTGAGCCTCAGGAGACCTGGAGTCACAGAGAAGTTTGCACTATGACAGGCAGCCTGCCCTGAGGATACAGAGGATATATCCTAGAACATAAAAGTTGTCATTTTTAAAAAATTCTTTCCTTTTCCATCTTCTGTATAGCCAGGGAGACTGTCCCTTGATTTTTCCTGAGTTGTCTGGAAGTAGTGATGCGGGGCTACAAGTATTTAATTTGGAGAATGCTTGACAAGATAAGCAAGAGGCAAGAATGGAAAAGAGTCAGGTTAGTTCAACAAAGATTCGCTAAGCCATGATCCTGACAGGTACCCAAGAGTTTGTTGTGTTGGTAGTATTGATACAGAGAGGAATGAGACCCGACCTCTGACTGCAGGAAGCATGTGGCTTTGATATGTGATAAGATCGAGGGAGGGGAGCCTATCGCTCCTCTAATCTGTGGGCTGCCACGTGAAATTTAGGAGGGTTATCAGGAACGTTCATTGGGAGGTTATCATTGCTAGGGGCAGAAGTACAAACAACCTTGAGAAACCAGTGGCTAATGATACATTGTACCCCTCAAGGCCCCTTGGTCAAAGCACTCTGGTTTCTACTGAGCATGACTGACTTTCTTGACTGGTATCCCTCCCTAGGAAACCTCAAGAGTTCCACTTGAACTTAGAAACAAGTCGTGGGGACCAGGCAGGCTTCCCTGGGTTGTAAGGCCTGTAGAGATGAGGCTGTCCTTTAGGGGTCAGCCCAGGTGGCTGCTTCTTCATGCACGCTTCCCAGGGATATTTAGGAAGATTGACTCTGCACAAGGCTAAAGGGTGTACAGTGAGAAGCTGATGGAGGCCAGCCAGGGCCTCAGCAGAGGTAGCATCTGCTTGCTGGGCAATCCCTCATGGGGATTACACTTGTGAGTGCTCGCTACACATGCAATGAGTAGTGGGGACCAATGTTTTGGAGGTAGAGAGTGGGGATGGATGACTTCTCAGAGGCAGCAGTGAAAAAGTTGCAAGTCAGTCCAGTGTGACTGAGCCAGGCAGCAAGAGCAGCCCTGAGGAGGAAGTAAAGGAACTGTTAAGCTGAAGGGAATGCGACCCTTCATAACTTCCAAGGATGGCTTAGTACTCCTAATATGACTGGATGTGTGAGTTTAACGGTAAGAAGAAGAGTCGTAAATCAGCCTTGAACATCCTTATGAGAGAAAATTCTAGAAGGATTGAAGTTGTCACTATAGCTTCTGAGGAAGGGGTCTATCTGTATTACAGCATTTATTTTTAGTAGCAAGTCCAAGACCCTTCTTTCCCTGTTTGGTCCTCTTGGCTCTGGAATTGCTTTTTATTTATTTATTTATTTATTTATTTATTTATTTATTTTAAATAGAGGGCGCTATCTCCTCAGACAGGGAAAGGTCAGGATGAAGATGCAAAAGTCTCTCTCCATCGGGGTTCTGCAGCCATCTTGGCTTTCTTCTGGACCCTTGCCACATCACAGAACATCATTTTATGTCTTTTCTGAGACAGGATCTCATGTAGCCCAAGCTGCCCTCGAACTCATGGAGCCAAGGATGACCTTAGACTTCTGATCCACCTACCCCCACCTCCCAAGAATGCTAAGACTATAGGAGTGTGACACCATTCCCAGTTTTTGCAGTGCTGGGGATCTAACCCAGTGATGTGTGTACACCAGGCAAGACCCTTAGCAGCTCAGCCTGGAGCATCCTCTCAGAGCTACTTGATGTCAAAGCCCAGAATGCTCTCTTCCTTCTTTCTGCTAATTTCCTGCTAGAGTTGTTCTTGGTTGTTGTTTTCAACACACATTTACTGGGCATACACAGTACTAGTAAAAAGAAACAAATACTAATAGAAAGTGCCTTCTACCTTTTTAGTACTCCCAGTCAGGTGGGAACAAAAAGAGAGATGACAGAATAATTAGATGGCACTCTGCTAAGTGCTTGGAAACAGAGATGTGAGTAGAGCTGTGGGGAGTTAGGAAGATGGTGGGGGTGGGGTCTTTATTTCTCCCAAAGTGCTAGAAGCAAATTCCTACTAGAAGGTGTTGGGCTGTGTGTGTGTGTGTGTGTGTGTGTGTGTGTGTGTGTGTGTGTGTGTGTGTGTGTGTGTGTTTTCACGGCTCAGGGCCTCGTGCATGCTAAGCAAGCCCTTTACTGCTGAGCTCCACCCTCTATGTCACCAGCTTTTATGTTCCATTCCCCAGCATCAGCACCCTTTGAACCCAGCCCTAACTTACTGCAAAAGACCATCAGTGTTAATGACCCCATTTACAAATGAGGAAGTGGATCAAAGGGGCTGTTGGGCATGCGCTGTGGGCTGTGGTTTGGGGGCATCCCTGTCTCTAACCTTTTTTTTTTTTTTTTAATTTTTGGCTACCGCCGGGCATTGGTAGCGCACGCCTTTAATCCTAGCACTCAGGAGGCAGAGGCAGGCAGATCTCTGTGAGTTCGAGGCCAGCCTGGTCTCCAGAGTGAGTTCCAGGACAGCCTCCAAAGCCACAGAGAAACCCTGTCTCGAAAAACCAAAAAAAAAAAAAAAAAAAAAAAAAAAAAAAATTGGCTCCCAACGTTTGCTTACACCTATGGTTACAGGGCTTTGGTTTTGGCTTGGCTGGTTTATTTTTGTTCCTGGATCACAGCTTTAAACTCACACAACGAGCTCCCACATGCTCACTGGCAAAAAAACTTTCCTGGCAACACAGCCAGCTGCTGTTTCCTGTGTTTAAAGACTGCATTGCAGGGAAGTGTTTTAAGAGTTGTTTTGAGTGTTTTGTCTACTCTTCCATGCAGAAGTGTGGATGCTGCTTCTGAGAAAGAAGAAGGTGACGTGGATGCTCTGTGTTCCGTGGCAGCTCTCAGGTGCTGGGAGATTTGTGTATCGGGACAAACTCAGAGCCTTTGTTCTGTGTGGTGTGAAACCATAGAGTTTATGAAGTCCTTGAGCTGTGAGGTCAGAGTTCTCGAGCCTCCTCTGACTCCGGGTAAGACAGTTTATGTCTGCTTTGCCCATCTGTGTGACAAGTTCCCCACAGCCGCAGACAGCACCTCTGGAAAGTTCAGTGTAGCACAGATCCATTAGCCCCTCTCAGAGATGACTAGGGTACTTCTGCCTCAGTAGATGCCAGAGACAGGGTTCTCATGAAACAAGGTGGTACGTGCTGAAAGGGGGACCGTTCGTTCTCTAGTTTTCATCTTGGAACAACAGAGACTCTATAGCTTACTAAATAAAGACAGGTGATGGCTTATGTTTGTGTGTTCCTACTATGTGCTTCTTTATGCTTTTTCCCAATCCTGAACCAAGGAGTAACTAGCATTCCTGTTCTGCAAATGAAAAAAGCCAGACAGACGTATGCAAAGGTATCCAACTAGAAAGTGTTTTCTTACCCATCAGGTGGTTTCAGAGCCCTTCATGGTTTGTTACTGTTTGCTGTTCCATACGCTGCTGCCTCGCCCTGCCCTGACAGCCGGCTGAAGCTTTTGCATACCAACAGTCTTTGCTATTGAATTGTCTTCCCTTTCTTCCCCTGCGGCTCCCTTCTGTGGTTCTGAGATAGCTGTCAATCAGGAGTTAATCATGGTCTGGTTACCTCTTGCCTTTCCAGCTCCTTCTCACCCACTTGTTGTCACTGTCACACGTACAGTACACCTCAGCTACCTTTGACTACCCAAGGGCTCACCCTTATAGCACCTCAGGACCCTGCACAAATTTCTTGATAAAAATGCATGTCTTCTTTCTGGGTGAATTTTTCTCTCTTTGGTGAGACCTCATGTTCATTTGTTTTGCTTATTGAATTATGTAACAGACCGACCTTGAACTCACTATGTAGACCAGGCTAGCCTCAAGCTTATGAAACTTTTGCTTCAGGTTCCTCAATGCCAGGATTAGAGACTCATGACACCACACCCTGCTTAGGTAGGTGTGATCTTATCTATGACTTTCAAATACTTTGTCCTTTGAGAAAATTTCTCAGATTGTGCCATTCATTTCACACTTCTCACCCACCTCTCTCCACTCCCCTTTCTAGGGTGTGTGTGTGTGTGTGTGTGTGTGTGTGTGTGTGTGTGTGTGTGTTTCTGTGCACCACATTCTTAACTAGTGCTCAATGAGGCCAGAGGACATCAGCTCCCCTGGAACTGGAGTGATAGGTGGTTGTGAGTTGCTTGGTGTGGGAGCTGGAAGCCAAACCCAGGACTTTTGGAAGAACAGCAAGCACTCTTGACCTCTGAATCATCTTTCTAGCCCCCTTAGTTTTTCTTTAGCAAAGAGCTCAAGAAACCCAGGCTGGTTTTGGATTCCTGATCCTCCTGGCTCCACCTCTCAGTCTATGGGTTTAAAGGGAAAACAATTTTGTTTTCCTTACTGACTGTGACAGCCAAGTGACCTTATAAAGAGAGTACTTATATTACTTTAATGGTAGGAATTCGAGCACAGGTAAGAAAAAGCTGGGAAGGATGCTATAGTGAAAGTGTGGGCATAGATATAGCTTCCTCAATATCTGCCCCACTCCCTTGTCCCTTTCACTAGCTGGGGACCGGTGTCCATCACGCCTTCTGTCCTCTTTTCCATTGTGGCTGCACTCAGCCTACATCTGGCTGGCTGGCCCACATTCCTCTGGGCCCAGGTGACCAATAAGGAAACAGAAACCACAGAAGTGAGAGAGAAATGCCTTCAGCCTGGCAAAGACAGAATTGTTTCTCACTAACAGCTTTCCAACATGGACATGCTCATTCACTTGTGATTCACTGCTGTGGGTGAGAGCCCTTCGGTACAGCCACCATCAATTCCAAGGAGGCTTCCAGTGGCCTTCAGGACCAGTGGATGTCTGGGATCAGAAATTCTCAGTACTCCATGCAATGGCCAGCAGGAGAGGGGACTGCTCTGCTCAAACACTTAAGTGTAGAACTAGCCTGAGACTCTGTCTGTTTGAAATGCAGTAGAACAAAATCCACCAGGAGTGAGGGCCAAGAGTGTCCATTTGTGGGTCATGGTCTGAGGAAAAGTTACCACACACAGGGACTCAGAAGGTGTGAGCTCCAGTCCCAGCTTTTCACTTGTTGGCTGGGTAATGCTGAGCAATTTATCAGTTCCATTTCAAACAGCATGCATTATATTCTTACTGTGTACCAAGAACTGTTTGGTGAGTGGGGACATGGGAATAAACTAGGAACCTCTGCCCTCAAGTACCTCAAAGTCTTATCCACATGACTCAGGCTGTGAAGAGGAGTGAAACCCACTCATCCCACCGAGGAACTGAGAAAAGCTCTCCAAGGAGGTGCTGAGGCCAATGAGCTTGGGAGGACAAGACGGTGGGCAGTTATACATGTTGAAGATGGAGGGGTAGACCAGAAGGCAGAGTCACTGCACATACAGACAAGATGGGTAAGACACATGCACACAGCCCAGGGGTATATTCAGAAGGTATGGATGGGCCGTGAAGCTAGGGAGATGGCAAGAATCATACGTATGCTATGCCTTTAAAAGGTACTGGAAGCCACTGAGCAAATTCATGGTCTGCCAGATCTGTCTTTGAGGGCCTGCCCCTCCTCCGACCAAGTGTAAAGACAGAGATGATATACTCACAAGTGGCCTTTGCCAGGCTCTAGTAAGTAAGCTTATTGAGTCAGGTGCAAAGTAAGTTTTATGTAGTACAGTGTTTTATTCTTTTAAAAAATTAAAAACGTAAGAACTGTTCTTAGGGACTGGGGAGATAGCTGAAAAACAGATGGTGGGTTGGGTTTGGCCAAGGGCTATTGTTTGCTGATCCCTATGTAGAAGATTCCAGACCCTCAGTTTTCAAATAATACACCTGCCCTAGATACTTCAGAGAGACCGTGAAAATCAAATGAGTCAGGAAGGGCACTAACACCAAGCCTGTATTTTTCAGGTGAGGAAATGGAGGCCCAGAGCTGAGCATGGCTCACTCGTGGGCGTCCAGCCCCTCCCCAGCTAGGACTCAAGCAGGCAGCTGAATTCCAAGCAGGTGCTCTGCCCCATTCCAGGCAGAGTTGATTTGAAAGGAGAACAGAGTTTAAAAGGCAAAATTAACTTCCTTTCTGACATGTTACAAATGGCTACTTAAGGGCTTTTCAGTGCCAGAGTTGCTTTGTCAATGTCAAATGCAGCTAGCAGCCAGTCTTGGGGTAATACATTGGATAGGGCAAGGAATTTTAGCACCTGAAATAAAAAATTGATGTTCAAATATATGTATCTGAGGCAGCGTCTTGCTATACAGCCCTGACTGTTCTGGCTTTCTTATGCAGCTCAGGCTGTCTTTGAACTTGCAGCTGTCTCCTACATCAGCCTCTCTAGAGCCGGGTAACAAACAATAACTACCATGCCCTGCTAAAGCTCCTTTTTATTTAGCAAACTGGAAGCTAGGTTAAATGTTATTCCCATTGCAAAGTTTGGCTACAAATGATTTCATTTAAACATCTATTTTTATTAAGACCTTGGTGTTCGGAGAAATTAATGATCATTTACTATGAAGGTTATTTTAAAAACACAATAGTAAGAAGTGTTTTCTATGTTTTCTCACCTAAAATGGCAGCACATCCGAGTGGCTTTTTGTTTTTGTTTCTTTGAGGCAGGGTCTGCCTATGTAGCCCAGGCTGGACTGGAACTCATTATGTAGCCCAGAATGAATTCAAACTCAGGATTTTTCTGCCTCAAGCTCCTAGTAACCCACTTTACAGCAACACATAAGACTGGCTGAAACAAAATAAGTCGACCAAAAAGTCCACATCTTCCTGAAGTACGGATGGCCAGCTTAGTCTCTTTGTGTTCCAGCCCAGGTCCCCAGTCAGACAGAAACAGTTGCTCACAGAGGATATGAGTTCTGCCCTCCTCCACTTCTGCTTCTTTGCTTTTGGACGATAGATTGAGTATGTAGGTTCCGGACAAGCCAGAGCGAATGGCACCCTCAAAAGTCAGACCCAAGGACATCTCTGTGCATGTGTACCAGTTCCCCTCAAACAAAGCACCAGGAGCTTCTTCATCCATTGTTTGGATGCCCTGTTTTTTTGTTCTTCTACTGGGACAACCACCTAGGACTCTGCCAATGAGGCAACAGGTGCAGGCTCACTTGTGCTGTTCCGTTGTACACATATATTTCCCTGGGGCTTGCTGGACAACTGAATCAGCAGGTTCCAGGTTGGGGAGGGGGGGCAGGGAAGAGGGAGGGAGGAAGGCAGGAAAGGAGGAAGGGAGAGAGGGAGAACCCTTTCTCAAAAATTAAGGTGGAGGAAGTTATCCATGTTGACCTCTGGCCCCCAACTGTACATGTACCTGTATGTACATGTAAACACACACAATGCACGCATGCATGCACGCATGCATGCACGCATGCATGCACGCATCTACTCAGACATAAGAGAAGCGGGTCCTGCCCTTGGGGAGGAGACACATAGAGACAAGCCATTGACTATTATCACACACAGACTCCATTCTGGGAGTCTGCGATCTGAGATGCCCTGCCTAGGCTCAGGAGCCTTATATTGAGCATAGCAGCAGTGAGCTGACTCATCTCTGCCATCCAGGGTGGCCCAGCTGTCAGGACCAGATTGGCCTGTGCCTCCCCCCACATCCCTCCCCCACCCGTTTGCCCTGCTTTGTCAGGAAAAAAAAAAGTCATGGCTTGTGTATCAACTGCCCTCATAGAGCCACTCAGCTCAATGGGCTTGGAGGGATGGGGGTGGGGTGGCACATTGTCCTCCTAAGTAGAACCCTGCTGAGTCACTTTGAGGCCTGGAACAAATTGCTTTTTTCTAAATAATTAATCACAACAGTTTTCATTTATTTAGTAGCTGACGGTGTGGATGGCCCAGCAGAGCCATCAGTGTTCAAGTGTCCATCCCCGGCTCCATGAGAGACAGCACCCCATCTTCACAGTTCTGTGAGGCAGATGGTAGTAATATCCCCCAGTTATGAACAAAACAAGGAGGGAGTTCACTTGTCCCAGGTGAGAAGCAAGGACTAAAACCTATCTTTTAAAATCTTTTTTAGTTCCTTTTTGTCTGCCTTTTCTGAGCCCCACCCCACCCAACCCCTTCTTTTCCTGGCACTGGGGACTGACCTCAGGATTGGCCTCAAATGTGCATCTGGTCTACCACAGAGCTGTGTAACAGCCCCTGGACTGCAGAGAGGCATCTAGAGGAACAGACTTGCTTCTAAGGCTGATTGCTGAGTGATTACCTGGAACCACAACGTGGAAGGAGAGAACTGAGTTGTCTGCCATATCTGTACACACACACACACACACACACACACACACACACACACACACACACACACACACACACGGAAATTAATGTAGTTTGCAAAACAGCTCTTGATTTTTTTTTTTTTTTTTTTTTTGAGGTGAGATCTTGCTGTGCAGTCCAGGCCCTCCTTAACCTCAAAACCTTCTAATTCTGCCTGTCACATTCTGGGATTAGAGGCATGACCACCATACCCAACTGAACTTTTATTATTTCCTATGAAAAGCTGAGAAATATGCTGTTTTTTTTTTTTTCTTTTGTGATTCAGTAATCAGAGCACTTGGTTGCAGAAGAGGATTGCTGTGTGTTTGAAGCTAGCTTGGACTAGATCCTTGTTAGTTTTTATTGTCAACTTGATACAACCAAGAGTCAGCTGGGAAAGATGGAGTGTCACCTGAAGTATTGTCCAGATCACAGTGTGTCTATATATGCCAGGAACTGTCTTGTTGTTCAGTGACTTAGGAGGGCCCAGCACAGGTGGGTCTGGGCTGTGAAAGAAAGCTGAGCAAAAGCCAGTGAGCAGCACTTCTCCGTGGTTTCTGTTCTAAGTTGCTGTTTGAATCCTTGCCCTGACTTCAGTGATGGAAGTATAAGCTGAAATATAAACACTTTCTTCCCCAAGTAACTTTTGGTCATAGTATTTATCACAGCAACAGAAAGCAAACTAGAATAGTCCACAAAGCTAATCCAACCATCGAGGGCTACAGAGTAAGACCATCTCTTACTTATTATTAAACAAAATAAAACAAACAAACAAAAAAACCTCCTTCAAAACCTCCTTTTCCCCTTTCTACTTCCTTTAGTTCCTGGAGCCTCAAGTACAGATCCATTAGGATTTTTTGTTTTGTTTTGTTTTGGGGTTTTTGTTGGTGGTGGCTGTTTTTTGTTTTGTTTTGTTTTGGTTTGGTTTTTTGTTTGTTTTTGAAACATTTTCCATGTGTAGCCCTGGGTGTCCTGAAAGTAGCTCTGTAGACCAGGCTGGCCTCCAACTCAGAGATCTGCCTGCCTCTGCCTTCCCAGTGCTGGGATTAAAGGTATGCACTATCTCCTGGCACTCAGATCTGTTTCTGATTGACAGCCAATACACCAGGGGCAGGCTGTCTCCTGTAAGACCTACAATGGCCCAGCTCTGGGATATTGCCATCTGCCACCACTGAGAGGTCTCTGCACTCAGGCCTGTGGGCCAACCTGCTTTATGGAATTCACTAGTTACTGTGGATTGACTGGGATGTTAATAAACAATTGTTTTTTTTAAATGTAGCAGAAAATTTCAAATTTATGCAAAGTAGTCAGAGTTGTATTGTTAGTGAGAGTAAGTTATTTTAAGGGCAGGCTGGATCCCTAAATTGCTATGTAACTTCTTCCTGTATGGTAATTTGATCCTTTAGTCCCTCATGATCCCACCATGGTACTCTTCATCATGAGGTTGTGCAGCTAAAGTGACACTTAGATGACATTGTACTCTTTTCATTTTCAACCTCCACAACTTGAACTAAATAAACTACTTCTTCATTAGTAGCCTGCCTCAGGTGTTTTGTCATAGTAACAAAAAACTAACATAGCCAGTTCATAGGCAAAGATGAATGTTTTACAATGTACAACACAAAGTGTCTGTGTTACTATAGCAACACAATAGCAATACCATAGTACCATTTCCATTTTTACACTTACTTGACCATCACAATAGCTCTTAAGGTGAAGCTTAAATAGGGCATATTTGCTATTGATCGATGAGAAAAGTTCTGGGTTCCACAGTGTGGGATGCTCTATAAACCAGGCTCTGCCATCTGCAATGCTATGTCCTCTTCTCTCTGCTGGAGCCTGAAGTGGAGTACATTTCCTTACAGCTCACTTGGGAAGCTCTCTGAGGAATCCTGCTCCAGTTGGGGTCTGAAATGATGTGAGAGCCCTTGGGGAGCACAATACAGGGTGGAGGCTGCTTCCTGGCCCATCAGAGACCACCAGATGAAGCCCAAGTGGACACAGACAAGCAGCCTTCTTCTCCAGTGAGAGGGAGAGACATGTCAGTAAAAGAAAAGGGCAGGAGTGTGGTGAGGGATGTGTGGCCATGTGTAGACAGAGATCAGCAGACTTGGGTCCAGGTCTCCGAGGGAAAACGTGGCTCTGGGCTGGGAAAGGGTTGTAGCTGTTTCCCCTAGGAGCAGAGAGCATGCTGTTGGCTGTGGAAGGGTGGCTTTATAGGAAAGGTTGATGCTGAGATGGTCTGAAATGTTAAGAAAACAACTGTAAACGTCTGGGGACTGAATCTGGGCAGAGTGAGTAAGGCTCTTGGCCGTTGTTTTTAAGGAATGAACAAGACCTGAAGAAAGGCCCCTGAGAGGAGCTGGCCTGGTAGGAAGAAGAGGAAGAGGAGGAAAAGGAGGAAAAGGAGGAAAAGGAGGAGGAGGAGGAGGAGGAGGAGGAGGAGGAGGAGGAGGAGGAGGGAGACTATACTACAAATGCATTAAGCAGCATTTCCAGCCTTGCTTCTTCCCATAATCTCCTTCTCCCACATCCACTCCCATGTGCAAATGCTTTCAGACAAATCGATGTCTGTGATTCTCATTTGTCTCTATGTAAAATGAGGTCATTGCTATTACCTTCACACCTCCAGGGAAGTGAGATGCAACATATATGAAAACTTGAAGGTTTATCACAAGCTACACAGAATTGTCAGAACAGAGAAGATTATGGCCACCTGTAATTCCAGCACACTTGAGGGAGGGGTCTTTCAGGAGGATTGTGAATGTGTGGCCAGTCTGACCTGTGTAACAGGTTCAAGGCCAGATCTGGCTGCATGGCCTTGTCCTCAAAAACCAAAACAAAAGGTAAACATTTTTTTTTTAAGTTCCATCAACTCAATCACTTCAAAGTGGCATCTAAGATATGCAAAAGGTGTCTGGAGCCTTGCATGATCTGAATCTAGCAATGACTAGGGATCAAATGGCTAGGCACAGTGCAAAGCCTCTACTTGAGATGTTTGCACAAAATGCTGCCCTTCAAATGGGAAGTGTTACGCTGCCTAGCCTGAACACTGGAATGTTTCAGCCCTTGAAGGAGGGTGAACTGGTGTGTTGGTTTGAGGAGAGCATTATAGTTCTTTAATAGCCCCTGAAGGTCCGTGTGTAACAATGGTCTCCAGCCTGCAATTCTATGGAGAGCGTTGTGGGAATCTGGAATAAACTCTAACACTAATGAGAGTGGGAGAGAGGAGATGTCACCTGTGGACTGAAGCTAGGATAGCTCCTGCAGGGCTTCAATGCCAGGTCTACTTTGAATTCTTATTTTATACTCTAAAACTACAAGGTGGGGTGGGTAAGCAAGATTTTATGGAAACGTAACATGGCAGCCAGCAAGTTGTTAAGAGCAACGGCCCATTGTTTTAGCTGTTTCTCTGTGTCATTCTGTTTTAGGTAGCAAGGGAAGTCACACTTGGCTAAATAGGCAGTACAAGCAATGCTTTAAGTAAGTCACTAAATAAATCAATAAATCAGTAGCAAATAATTGGCCTTTTCTACCTTATTCTACTTAAGGAGGGGGTGGAACTTTTGGCAGGTGAGAC
Source organism: Cricetulus griseus (assembly GCF_003668045.3). NCBI lineage: Eukaryota > Metazoa > Chordata > Mammalia > Rodentia > Cricetidae > Cricetulus > Cricetulus griseus. The sequence continues at coordinate 152,765,797 of NC_048597.1, read as the reverse complement.
CGTGTCTTGCTTTATTTTCTGGTTATTGGGATAAGATACTCTAACCAAACAACTTAGAGGAGAAAGAGTTTATTTCAGTTCACAGTTCTGGTTATAGTCCATTGAGGGAAGTGAAGTCAAGGACCTTGAAGCAGCTGGTGACATTTACATCTGAAGCTGGAAGAGAGTGATGAATGCCTGTGCTCTTACAGGCGTAGATCCCCTGCCTAGGGAATGATAGATCCCCTGCCTAGGGAATGGTACCACCCACGATGGGCAGGTCCTCCCATCTCAACTAATGTGATCAAGATCATCCCCCATAGCCATGCTCAGAGGCTCACCTCCCAGGTCATTCTTAGTTTTGTCAAGTTGATAATTAACAGTGACCATCACAGACTTGTTGCAAGGAAGTTACATTATTGGGACATGCCTCTGAAGGGATGCGAGACTCTAGTCTCTTTCCTTGCTTTCTGGTTTCCCTGTGCCCCTGCTGCTGGTGTGTACCATGTAATCACAGGCCCAAAGCAAGAGGGCCACAGGACCATGAAACAAAGCCTCTGAAATTATAAACCAAAAGTTCTTTTCCTATTTTGTAAAGGTTTTATTTAATTTATTGAAATAAGATCTTATATATCCCAGGCTAGCTTCAAACTCAATCTATGGTTGAGGCTAGCTTTGAACTCTTGAGTCTCCCTCCTCCATGTTCAAGTGTTGGGATTTTAAGTGCCTGCCACACCTGTTTTTTGGCTTTTTGTTTGTTTTCTGTGACCTGCATAGGATTGACTTGACTTGGGTGATTGGGAATGAAGAAATGATAGAGACACAAAAACACTTACAGAAAAGCTAGGATTGGGCAGATGATGTGTTCTGTTGGACAGGCACCAGAAGCCCAGAAACTCAGCTGTTTATTATGTTCAGCTAAAGCAGGTGGTAGGCTAGCTAGTGGCAGTAGGGGTCTTTGTAGAGGAGCGTCTAAGGGTTCAAGGAGCAGGAGGCTGTGGTTGATACGAATGGTCAACAGATATTCTAGGACCAGGAGGAGTCTTTGTCATTCCATGGGTCTGAGGCATTAGGGTCCTTGACATGGCCATATTCACATTATAAATGCTCATTCATGCAAGGGTACACTTCATCCCTATGCTATTTTCTTCTTTGAGTTGATTTTTCTCAAGTATTTTGTCACAATAGCAGAAGTTGGGAGTGGATTTTGGGGGCAGACAGTACCTACTCCATGAGCCCTGTGTGTTTCCTGCTTTTTAAGATCATCCTTACCACTTTCAACAGCCTTGTGAGGGCTGGGGAGTGACCCGACAGTGCAGCACTTGCCTAGCGTGTCTGAAGTCCTGGTTTTGATCCCTAGCCCTGGGGAAGGGGTTGAGGGGGAATGCCTTGCAATACCTATTTCATAGGTAAGAGAGTTAATTCTCACAATATCTGTCAGTAAAGAAGATCAACATTCTAACCCAGATGTCCCTGAAACCCAGCTTGCACTTCCCGCCAACACACAGCATGGTCCACATTTCCAGGCTGGTTCCTCCTCAGGCTCTCCAGTGTCTCCAGGTGGGAGAATATGCCAAGTCATGGAGCCAGCTCTGTGCTGTTTGTTGCCCATACCTAGTTCAAGCACCTCACTTAAATACCTAATAACAATGATGAGAACAATAATATACAACAGAGACGGAACATTTGGGAATGGTGTTTTTTAAGCAGCATGGAAGTTAACGTTCTGTCATTACCAAATGCCCTCATCTATCAATTTATAAGGAAGAACATTTTATTTGGTTCATGATTCCTTAGGCTTCAGTTCATGATCAGTTGGCCCTGCTCCTTTAGGCCTGCAGACCCACACAGTAACAAGAGTGTGAAGAAATCTGTTTACTTCAGTGGTCAGGAAGCAAAGGGAGAGAGAAAAGGGTTGGAGTCCCATTGCTCCCTTCAAAAATATTCCCTCCGGCAACCAAACTTCTCAGTAGGACCCACATCCTAAAGGTTCCCTCCACTTCCCAGTAGTGACACAGGCTAAAGGATATTTTGGATACCTGCAAGTACAGGTGTTTTATTTTGGGGGTCCCAGATTTACTGTTTTTGGGTGTAAAAGTCTGGGACAATTAGCAAGACAGATGCCCAACCCTTAGACAGCCAATTGTTGATTTGCCTCTGCCATCCCAGTCAGTCTCATTACTATTAATTACATACAAATTAAACAGTTACAGTTATTACTGAGCAACTTGTGAGCACTTTACTGAGTCACCTGTTCTTCTCATCTGATTTGTGTTATTATATGAACATACCATTTGATCAGCTCCTTAGTTTTTGGAAATATGAGTTGTTTTGTTGAGATCAACATGCTTACATATGCAGTCTTGTGCCCTGAACAGCCTGGTAAAGGCTTTAGAACAGTGGAGACAAAAAGCCCTTTTCAAAGCCCTGTGTAGAGGATTGCAGAAGACAGTTCACAGACCTGGAGAAGCACACTGTCCTGTATGGAAGATTGCAGATGACTGACCGTTCACAGACCTGGAGAATCAGCTGTGTATGAACTATAGCTGTTGTGGCCAGCTCACTTTAGGTCTGGTCATTTTCTTAAGAGAGAGGCTAAGAAGTAGAATTGTATTCTCTTGGTATTTGAAAGGTGTGTGGTTGGACTGTGCTGGCCTCTTCAAGGGTCAGGCAAAACAGGGATATGGTGTGATGGTTCAGCTAGGCTGCTGCCTAAACCAACTAGATAAGGTGGCAGGAGACTAGAGAAGGCAGGCATACTGCTGCCATCCAAGCATCCTACCAAAGACCTCTGGGTCCAAATCCTCTGTCCTGCATGCCCAGCTGCAGCTAAAGTTAGCTACAGACCCATGAGATCCAGTAGGAAAAGTGTGACCTAGACCTGGTCCCTTCTTCCAAAACTCAACCTCTTTATTTCACATCCTATACCCCTTGTTGGTAGGAACTGTGGGTGGGAGATGCTGGCCTCAGCTAATCATCTTTGTGCCTGAGACAGAATTTGCCTGAGGTGGCCACACCTGGGGGAGTGGGTCAAGACTCCTGTCTTCCCTCTGTGTGTGCTGTTACTATCACAGGATTTCAGAGCACAGAGGAAACTTAGTGATCTCTGGGCATCGGGCCCAATCCCTCCCTTCTGTGAAAAGCGGAAGCTCAGAACGTTTAGAGGATTTGTGCAAAGCCGTGAAATATGTGGCAATTCAAGGACAAAATCCCAGGTCTTCCGGTCTTCCCCCACCCCACCTCCCACCCCACCCGCCCCAGGGATTTCCCCCCAGACCATGTTCATCTGAAGCAAATAAAAGGTCATGGTTAAAGAGTTGTTAGGATACATTTGCCTCTCTCTCCAAAATGGGTGTTGCCCCAGAGAAGTTGCCCCAGAAGTTGCAAAAGTGAAACCATATGGCCACATGGCCTGCCCTGGGCCTTGGCTAGGCCTTCCCTGTAGATCATTCTGGAAACATCACCAAGAAGCAGGAAGAAGGGACTTAGGAGGTAGCTCCTTGTAAAGAAGGCTTGTCTAGCATGCACAAGGCAGTGTTCATTCCTCAGCCAGCTAAGTGCATAATCTTCCCCTTCCCAAATTCACACAAATATTGGAGCTAGTTTTTGAAGAAGAAAACTGCTCCTTTTTGGACAGAAACTTCTGCCATCAAGCAAGTAGTGTTCTTCTCACTTTCTTGGGTAGAAATGAGAGGAAAGTGGCCTTTCTTGCGCCAGGTGCTTTTGACACTGAACTGCAAGTAAAGAAAAGAGCAGCTGTGTCCCCTTTCCCAGAGCAGAGCAGAGCCTCCTAGACCATGCCGGCATCTGCTGTCCCTGTGGGGTTCTGCTGGACTCTCCCAAAGCTCTTCAGTCAGTCTACAGCTTACAGCCTTTACGGGAAAAGTCTTATTCAGCTTTCAAGGACAGTGGTTTGCCTGCTTCTACTGTAGCTACCCACCGTTTGTAAGAAAATCCCCAAATGTCAAATTGGGATATTTTAAAATGAGAAGGAGATACTTTGGGAATTAATGAAAAGCTTGCCTTGACTTGCCTTCTGCTGGTGACTGTGGGTCCCCTGGTCTTGCTGAGTCAGCCTGACTTAAGCAAGATGCCATGCTGGCCATTTGTGGCAGGTTCCTGGACTTGGCAGCAAGGCTTGCTTTGTGACTTAATGGTGCTGCTCCAAGGAAATAGTCAGTAGTACCCACAAGGTATCTGCTTAGGACTTTGTTTCTGATGATGAAAGAAGGTTACAGGTTTCATAGAAAAGTCACAGGCCAGAGGGTAGTTAAGCTCTATGGAGGTTTTCAGACCTGGTCTGTGTCCCGTGATGTAATCTGTAATATTGGCCTCATGAATCTTCCTAAGCCAGATTTCCTCACCTGTGAATTGTCATCCTTCAAAGTTGGGACAATAATAGATCTTCATAAAGCACCTGGCAGGTAGCAGGCACTCTTTGAATGTCCAAATCCATTTCATATTTTTGTGACTTACCAGAAGGGGTGGCGGGGTGAGGGGGAGCTCATAAAATAAGATAGGAAAGTGTTTTGCTATGAAGTCCTGCTTTCTTCCTTTGCATAATGTGTATTTATTGATTGCTGTCTATATGCCAGCCTCTGGCTAGACCTCCGGAACACAAGAGAGAGGTGCCCAGTCTCTGTCTCAGACACACAGTCTTTCAGCAGGACTATTCAAGGGGGCTTGAATACCTTCAAGGGCATTCACACAAAGACACAGCACTCAAAATCACCCAGAAAAAGGAATGGCAGAGTTTAGGGAAGGAGCATACAATTAATGGAGTAGCAGCCAATCCCAGACTATTGAAAGAGACAGGGAAATAAACTTTTTTTCTTCAAGGAACATTAAAAGTGGTATCAAAGGAAAGGCCAAACTAATTGCTGCTTATAATGTAACATTATGATCAAGGAACTCATGAGCAGGTACACAAGTTGGGTGAATGGTGCAAGTTTGTAATCTCCTGGGGAGGTGCAAACAGGAGGATCAGGGGTTCATGGTCAGTCTTAGTTACATAGTTTGAGGCTAGCCTGGGCTACATGAAACCCTGTCCCCACCACACCCCATATCATTTAAGACACTGAAATAACAACAACAACAACAAAAACCCTACTGTTAACCTAAAAGAGACAGTGAGACACTGTCAAGGGGAAAATGACACAATCAAAAATTGAAGATGCTGGCATTAACTCATTGGAGGACAGTGCAAGGCAGAGGGAAAGGGAAAATATCCCCCTGAGTGTTCAAAGGCATAGAGGGATGAGTGAGCACAGATCCTACGAGGGGAAAAATGAGTTCATGTGTGGACAACATGAGAATGGTGAGGTCAGCCAGGCACAGCAGCTCACACCTGTAATCTCAGAACTTGGGAAGCGAAGGCAGGAGGATCACAAGTTCGAGACCAGCCTGAGCCAGATGAGACCTTGTTTCAGAAACTAAACCAAACAGAAAAGAATGATGAGGCCAAACTATACATTCATTCATTCATTCATTCATTCATTCATTCATTCATTCATGATTTCCGTGAATATGTGCTAAGTATCTACAGTTTTCCTGTGTGGTATCCTAGAATCTGAGGTGCTGTGGAGGAGCTCACATGGTACTGGACCATGGGGCTTGATCTGGGGATAGGCAGTATGACATTAGGAAAGCAGTGACGACAAAGCAGAGAGAAGGTGAGAACTAGTTGGTCTGTAGTACCAGATCTCCTGCTCAGCCATCTCACTGGCCCAAGTTTGGTTTTGGTTTTGCTTTGGTTTTCTTGTTATAAGGTCTCACTATGTAGCCCTGTCTGGCCTCAGACTCTTTTTTTTTTTTTTTTTTGAATTAGAAACAAGATTATTTTACCTGTCTCAATCCCAGTTCCCACTCCCTCCCCTCCTCCCCTACCCCTCCCAACTAAAACCCTACCTATCACATATCCTTTCTGCTCCCCAGGGAGGGTGAGGCCTTCCATATGGGGGTCATGAGAATATATCATATCCTTTGGGATAGGGCCTAGGCCCACCCCCATGAGTCTTGGTTCAGGGAGTATCCCTGTATGTGGATTGGGTTCCCAAAGTCCATACTACTGAACTACTACAGGAGGTCCCGTAGATTTCCGAGGTCTCCTCACTGAAACACATGTTCCTGGGGTCTGAATCAGTCCCATGCTGGTTTCCCAGCTATCAGTCTGGAGACCAAGAGCTCCCCATTGTTCAGGTCAGCTTTTTCTGTGGGTTTCACCAGCCTGGCCTGGACCCCTTTGCCCATCACTCGCTTTTCTCTGCAACTGGATTCCAGTTCAGTTCAGTGATTAGTTGTGGGTGTCTGCTTCTACTTCCACCAGCTGCTGGATGAATGGCCTTGGACTCTTACTCCTCCTGCTTCAGCCTTTGGATTCCTGGGGTTACAGGTGTGTTCCAATATACTGGGCTTTGCTTTGTTCTTATGGCATATCAGTTTTCCATTGTGTAGTGCCCATGCAAACTTATTTTCAGAATACATTTGAGTAAAATAAATGGGTTATTTTAATGAAAATATTAAAATAGATTACAGATCCAGATATAGTAGACTTATGAGTCAACTTCCAGGATGCGGGGTGGGGAGGGAGAAGGCCACTGAGAATGGGTGTTATGCGCAGGGAACAAGAGGCAGCTAGTAGAATCTGCTGGGACTGTGGCTTCCCTGAGTGTCAAAGTTCCTGGGTTGTCTTCGTTTTTGACATTCCTTGTTTTCATGGTAGAGCTGGCCACTCAACACATGCTTAATGGGAGCTGTCTCAGTATGTATTATTTACAGCTGATCTACTTGTTTGTGTTTGGAGACATGGTCTCAGCATGTAGCCCTGACTGTCCTAGAACTCACAGGGTTGTTTCTGAGTTGACTTCCAGTGTTCTGGAACTTCAGGTGTTTTGCTGCCACACCTGCTTTTATGAGATGCTTCAAATCACACCTAGCATTTTGTGCATGTTAGGCAAGCATCCTTGCTGACTGAGCCACACACCCAGCTGGACAATTGATCTGCTTTGAAATCTGAAACCTTGGCCAGGTTAATGGCACATACACCTTTAATCCCAACACCCAAGAGGCAATGGCAGATGGATCTGAGTTCGAATCCAGACTGGTCTACATAGTGAGTTTCATAGCCAGGTCTACCAAGTAAGATCTTGTCTCAAGAAAGAAAAACAAACTGGAACCCTGCATTTATTGCTTCTGTTAACCTTGTCATTCTTGTGGGGGAGCCTAGAAGGAGTTAGAAAATGTGGCTCTGAGGGATAGAAGTGGCAGTACTTCTTAGTACTGGGGACAGTATGCTGGTGATCGTGGATGCGCCTGTGCCTTTTCTGTAACCTTGCCGAGTTCTCTCCACTTAGGTGTATTTTTGTGTGAGACAGGGTCCCTGTAGCCCAAGCTATCCTAAGAGTCTTATATAGTTGAGGTTGGCCTTGAACTTGTGATCCCCCTTCTCCTTTCACCTCCTAAGAGTTCTGGGATTATAAATGTGGCCCCACCAGGCCTGATTTGTGTGCTGCTGGGAACTGAACCCTGTGCTTCGTGCATGCTAGGCAAGCACCCTATTAACAGAATTATATCCCCAGCCCCAGTGGTTGCTTTTAATAATGTTTCAACCTGCACTGACGCTGTCTTCCGGAGTCTTGTGGTAGTGACCCCATTATTCTCTGACAGATGAGATGATGAATATTCATATTCATCTGATACTGTTACATTATATTAGCTCATTAAAACAATGGGTGGAGACTTCTCAATTTTTCAATTTGATCTCTATTAATTTTTAACTTATTATGCAAAATACTGGGTTTCCTTATGGTAATTTCAGGCATATATGTGACTATACTCGTTCTTCCCCTCCCCCATCCCTTCTGCTCCATTTATTTTCTGTTACATTTTCTTCATTATTCACAAACATTTCTGCATGCCATGTTTTGTGCCTTGTGATTCCTAGTGCCCAGGGTATGTTGTTTGTATGCCCAGTTACACAATGCTTCATTTCCTCAGGACGATCCTCAGGACAGACAGGGAAAGATGCTTGCAGGATTTTTGCACTGGCTCACTGCTTCCTGCATCTCAACCATGCTAAAAAGTATTTCAAGTGGAGTGTGCATCTCATTTCCAGCTACTTGTGTAGAAAGCTACTGGGAAGTTCCTAGATACAGCCAACCTCAGTGGGTTTTGATTTTTCAGTTCTGAGCAGGCCGACTGGTTCCGCTGCCTCTTACTGATACACTCAGTACTGAAACACATACTCTCTCTCTCTCTCTCTCTCTCTCTCTCTCTCTCTCTCTGTCTCTTAAAAGACTTCAGCTAACTTCTAGAATGAGGAACTTGCCAATGTATCCACATTGCTGGCCAGCCTTCTGTGGGCTGTGCTTGGTGCCTCGGCCACATTAGAGAAGCATCCCAGGTGTCTGCCTGTCCTCTGGCTTCCCGCCTATTGCAGAACACACAGTTGCTCTGCTCTAGGGGAGGTCTGAGTGTTGACAGGCATTTCTTCTTATCTTATTTTCACATCGGCAGCTGCATGATTGCTGTTCATAGCAAGCGTGGGTGGGGGTTCCTCTGCCCTGCCCTGTGCTAGCTGTTAAAATAAGAGGAGTGGTTTTTTTTTTTTTTTTTTTTTCATTGTTTTTCATGTAAAGATCAGGCCACTAGCAGTTGGCAACTCCCCGAAAGTTGCATGGAATAATTTGTTCATATCAAAGCAAAACCAGACCTAGGCCTTTTTAAAGTGTGTTAACAAGATGAGGATCATGGACAGTTCTGGAAGGTGGGGAGCAGTAACAAGCAGAAAGCAGTGGCTGATAGGAACTCTGACAAAAGTTGGCACAACTATAGGGGTGAAGGTGGGCAGAAAGAAGGACATTGACTACTTTTCAACCGACAGGACTGAGTGGAATCCCTCCTCCGAGACGAGGTCTGCCACGTACACTGGAATTACGCTGCTGAGACCTAGCCTTGCCCTTGACCTGCTGTGGGATAGAGGGGCCATCCTGTCATTCTGGTTCTCTCTTCAGCAGAATGTGGGAGTTGGACTGGGCTGCTTTATAATCATAGAGACCTAGATTCCAATTCAGGCTCCACCGTTCCCTTAACACGCAGGTCTAGACCAGTTCCCTTACATCTCCAAGTTCTAGTTCTCATCAGTCCACTGGGGATAAACAAATGTGTCTCCAGAGGGAATTTGAAGCTTTAATGAGGAGACATAAATATCTACCCCTTGCATAACCAGGTCCCTGAAGATCCCAACCAGGTATTAGCTATTTGCTTAGTAAATACTCATCTCTGTCCTTTATGATACTGTGTACCTATGTGTCACCAGGTCTCCGTTTGTATACTTGGCTGCAGTACCCTCCCTAAGTGTTGTTCATCAAGACACTGAAGTGTCACGACCTAAAGTGAACAGATCAACTTGACCTTGTCATGGCATTTGAACCAATCTAACTTGTGCATTTTCTTTCAATAGATAGACAGGAACAGCTTATGAGACTACAGGATTATGGGAAAACATGATTGTCGTATAAAGCTCAAGGAGAGAATGAAGATAGATGCAATCATTTAGTAAAAACCACACTATGGTATGGGAGAGCATGAGGTATGTATGTTAGGGAGGTACCAGCCATGGGGGAACTAGACATTAGGCCACAGAATATACTGGGTACCATTTGGGGGCTCACTGTTCTACTACAGCAGCCAGAATGTTCCCCCAAACCTCACCCCCCATCCTTCTCACACTCACACTCAAACTCTCCACCCCTTTGGAGATGTTTGCTTTAAGACCAGCATAGCTATCTGTCTTTCTTTTCCTTCTTTCCTTATCTTCCCTTCTTACTTTTCAACACTCCTTCCTGTTCCTCTCCTTCCCCTTCTTCCACCACCCCCTCTTCCCTTCTCACTGTGTAGCCCTGTCTGGCCTTGAAATCACAGTCCTGCTGCCTTAGCCTCTCAAGTGCTTAAGGCCACAGATTCTATATCACTGTGCCCAGCTACTGCTGTTCATTTCGACCTGAAGTCCAGTGAGTAAATGTGTCGTATCTGCCAACCATATTCAGGGATTGATTCTCCATCCTGGTCTCTGATCAAGGGGCATGCTGGGTAAAATGGTAACAAGACAGTAGCAGGTGCCTGCTACCCACAGATGATTCATTTAGCCCTTACAATGCATTGTGAGACAGGTGTTAGTATCACTTTATAGAAGCAAAAACTTCAAGGGTCATGGGCTTAGGGTGGCCCAGCTAGCAGTGGGCAGGCCAACATCAAAATAGGGCTTTCTCTTTACTGCTCGTACTGTCTCCACTGCACCAGGCACCACGTGTAACGAAGCCCCTCCCATTGGCATCTTAACAGCGGTGGAAATCATATGATCGCTGAATTTAAGAACTCCCAACTCAGAAGAGCATGGAACAGAGGCACACAGAACCAAGCTCTCACACATCCTGTCCAGCAGCTGTCATCCTCAACCTCTCCCCACCATCCTCTTCTCTCTGAAATGCTAATGAACAGCAACATTTGCTTTCCACATTTACTAACAAATCTCAGGGTGCTTTGTTACCTATGGTGCTCTAAGAACAGGTTACAGTTGAACTTTGGAAATTGATCGAGGAATTGATAATGACACCCACAGGTCAACAGCACCCACGGACCAGAGGCAGAGCTGTTAGTAGATCCCTGCAGGCAGGCAGCCTTCTGCACCTGGGCTCACAGGTGTGCCCTGTGAGCAGTCAGGTGTTGGATGGGAAGAGCCAATATGTTGTGTTTGTGCATCTCGGAGAATAGGAGATACTAAGGCAGCTCTCACCCCACCTTGGGGCAGCCTTGCTGTTAGAGGAAGAAGTGGAGAATTTACTCTTCCTACTCTCCCTTCAAGATCCAATTTCTCGCCTGGTGGTGGTGGCATATGCCTTTAATCCCAGCACTCGGGAGGCAGAGGCAGGCAGATCTCTGTGAGTTCGAGACCAGCCTGGTCTATAAGAGCATGTTCCAGGACAGCCTCCAAAGACACAGAGAAACCCTGTCTCAAAAAGGAAAAAAAAGAAAAAGAAAAAGATCCAGTTTCTCGGGGCTTAAACCCATGGAAGTCCTGAGTAGAGTGCTTCACATAGAGAGGCTTTCTCTGGCTTTGAGCTCTGACCCAAGTTGCAGACAGTGAGGGCATCTTTAAATAAAAATCACCTCCTCAGAGGTAAGCATGGTGGCACATGCTTAGGACCCCAGCATCCAAAGGTGGAAGCAAGAGGCTCACACTGTCCAAGGACAGCCAGGGCTACATTCTGAGACCTTGTCTCCGAACAAACAAAAATAAATAAAGCGAAGGTACATAGGGTTACCTTCCCAGCTCCACAAACAACAAACCCTTCCAAACAACATTCATTTTAGGTCTTACAGTTTAATAGACATGCCTAAATGTTAAGTTTTTTCTTCTCAGTCTCTCCACTTCAAGTTTGGTCTGTCCATTTTCCTCACACCAGAATTTACTTCAGATCTTAATGCAAATAGTTTGAGAAAAGATAGGCAGAAGTGGTTACTGACAGGAGAGGGGATGCAGTCCTAAGTCTTCGCTGGGATAAGAAATAAACTTCCCAAAATGTTTCGAGACAATGATCTGAGAGATGGGAGAGTCCTGGAAGTCTGTATTTGCTGGAATTCCAACAGATGGGTCCACCTTTAACCAGAATCCTTTTGTTTCATCAAAGAAGATTATCAGCACAGTAGGGTATGGTTTCTGTTAAAGATTCCCAGGCCCCAACACTGTTACATGGGGGGGACCCCATGGGCTTTTCTGGTTCACATGGGTATAGTATTCTCCTCTGACTGTCTTAGTTTCTTTGTCCAAGAGTACTAGTAAATCTGTTTCTTAGGAGAGTCCAGGGATTTTTATTAATTTTGGATAACAAAAGAAAAGTGGTGAGAAATATTCTAACTGGGTATTTTTATTGTGTATTGTGGCCTGATGTCCCCTGAGGTACTGAACATGAAGTGCAAAGAATAAATGTTCCAGGGTAAAAGTCAGTGGGGGAATTACATGGCATGGAAATAATAAAGTGAACAACTGGTAGTGAGAGCCAGAGACTCACAGCGACAGGTTCTGCTGGTCAGCCTTTCCAAAACTCTTTATGGTACAACACTCACACTTTCCAACATCCTTGGGCTTTCTAAAATGTGCCATTCTTCCACTATCCTTAGGTGTGGTGCAGAAGCCTGCTCAAGGCCAAGGTCAAATGACCCACTAGTTAGCCCTCAGGAGACTAAGGGTATTTGGGGTTGGGACGGATGGTGGGCTGAGACTAGGACCACCCTCCCTTTGGACTCTACTAGACCTCAAGATGCCCCTACTTCAATTGAATGGGTTCTTACTCTCTCCCCTAAGTACAGAGATCCCTTTCCTTGGCCACTCAAAGTCACAGACTTCAAAGGGTTTATCAGAAGTTAGGTTCAGGGGAACAGACACGTTAAGCAAGAAGCAAAATTACCAGATTTTAACTCAAGAAAAATGTGTCTTCTTAACCCTGTGCCTCATACTAACATAAGTAAATGAAGGACAGGGATTGTAAAAATTGGCCACTAATTCTGAGTTTGTATTCATTCATATATTTTTCCTCTCTTTCCTCTGCCTTTCTGTCTTTGTCTTTCTTTTTAAATTTCTTCAAGGTTTCACTGTGTAGCCCTGGATGCTCTGGAACTCATCGTATAGAGTAAGCTGGCCTCTAACAGAGAATTGCCTGTCTCTGTCTCTGCCTCTCAAGTGCTAGAGGGATAGGCCACTGTGAGTGGATTCATCTTTCTGAGCCCTTTGCTTGTGGAGACAATCATCTAGCCATTCATGACAGAGGAAATGATGACTGGATTTCTAAAACATGGTGACCTGGTTTTAGTTTCACGGTGGGCAGAAAAGCAGAGTGTGTGTGTGTGTGTGTGTGTGTGTGTGTGTGTGTGTGTGTGTGTGTGTTTTCATGTGAGTGCTGCCTTGCAAGAAGAGGTCAGAGGACAACCCCATGTGTTGTTTTCACCCCTCCACCTTGTCTGAGACAGGGTCTCACTTTTTGTTATTTATATCAGTGTGTACCATGCTAGCTGGCCTTCAAGCTTTGAATTCTCCTGTGTCCACTTCCCATCTTTCTGTAAGAAATGGGGTTACAGATGTGCACCACCACACCCGGCTGTATGTGTTTGTTGGGATTCAAGCTCAGCTCCTCAAACTTGGATGGAAAGCACCTTTTTCTGTAGTAGGAAAGATATGTGAGAAATGCACTCTAGGGACATGGCAATCTCACCCTGCAGGCTCTCTAGTGATTGTCTCTCCTTATCCTACAAGACACTCACTATAATCCCTAAGAGTAATGGCTTCAGACTTGATTCTGTTCAACTCAGAAACCAGCTGATACACCTCAGGTGCCTGTGGCCCCAGGTCTCGTGAAGGCCAAAGTTTCGCCAAGAGCAGCAAGTACTCTGCAGACTGTGCAGAACCTTTGAGAAACCACAGCTGTTGGCGTTTTGCTTATGGCTGAGTCCTTGGCTTGAAGACTGCCAGTGGGTGATGGAAACGCTGTCCTGTGGAATGTCTGAATCACAGGTTCCCGACACCTGCCTTTCAGACTGTATTGGGAGCTCACATTTATCGGCTTTGAAAACACCTTCCATTCTTCACTTTGATGTAGATGGCCTTTTAAAAGGTCATACAGACCAGCAAGGGAGACCTGAACATAGAGCTTCAGCTTCAGAAATATTGACAGTCTAAGGGCTATATCATCAAGGCCATTTCTCTGTGAGAGCTTCTGAATGGCTGAGTCTGAAAACCATTATTTCTATTAAGTAAGGAACTTTATTCCTGGATTTAGTTCCTTCTCTTTTATTTTGTTTTGAGACAAGGTTTCACTGTGTAGCCCTGGCTGTCCTGTTACTAGTTATGTAGACCAACCTAGTCTCGAACTTGTAGGGATTCTCCTGCCTGTTGTTGGTTGTTTTTATTTACTCTTTACTTTTTGACTTTCTACTCTTTGTGGGCCTGCCACACAGCTCCCAAATAAATCATAAAGGAGATTTTTTTCTTACTTATAAATGCCCACCCTTAGCTAGACTTGATTCTTGCCAGCTTTTCTTAAATTATCCATCTATCTTTTGCCTATGGGCTTTTACCTCTCTCTATTTCTCTATTTCTTTCTTTACTTTGTACTCCATGGCTGATTGTGTAGCTCAGTAGCCGGTCCATGATGTCTGCCTCTCCTTCTTCCTCTTTTCCCAGATTTCTCCTGCTATTTTTTCTGTCTGTCTGACAGCCCCACCTATCCCTCTCCTGCCTAGCTATTGGCCAATCATCTCTTTATTAATCCAATCAAGTGTTTTAGACAGGCAAAGTAACACAGCTTCACAGAGTTAAACAAATGCAACATAGAAAAATGCAACACACCTTTGCATCATTAACACAAATGTTCCAAAGGATAAAAAAAAATGTAACACATCTTAAAATAATATTCTACAACACCTAACACTGCCTCCTGAGTGTTAAAACTATACACTTCAACCACCATGCCTAGAATTCTTAATAGGCCAAAATTTCTAGGCATGTCAGTGGTCAGAAACAGTCAGTTGTCTTATGTTTTCTTAATGTGTGGAGTTAAAAGAGAAAAGAAGGCCACATACATGAAAACCTGGGGTTAAAGGTTTGGTTTAGGGTTCCAAACCCAATGACTTCAATTGTAGAAGTGTGCAAGTGTCAACTAGTCAAAATTATGTCTGGACCAGATATCAGCCAATCTCTACACAGGAACTACTTCGTACTTGCCACCCAGACCCATGAATCCCAAAGAGGAGTGAGTGGCTCTCAGCCCTGGAGTCCACAGTCAACTGCCTACCGGCACTTGCTTTCTTTTGCCCCAAGAGCAATCATTACATTGTCATGGTTCTGGGGTTTCTTCCTCGGGACAATGGAGGCTCCCCACCACCACAGAGCATCCCCTACCATTATGAAGCACCAATGCAGCCGGTAAGGAGGTTGGGAAGTCTTGAGTAGGTAAGCAGAAAGAAGGACTTGACTGTAAATGAATTCTTTGGCCTTCCATCTCTACCACCCAGTGTTATCAGAGGATGTTCTTTCACCTCACCCAGCCTGACTAAATCCTCTGAGGCTGAGTTTGTTCCTTTGTAAAGAATGTAGTCAGTTGTCATTGATCCCTGTGGTCCCCAGGTGTTGTATCAATTCCTGCAGCTCTGACATAGGCACCGAGACACCTGTATGGTGGCTGACTGTCTATAATCTTAGACAACTGACACCCTGGTGTCTGTCTCTAAGGGCTCAAAGTATCCAGCATGAAAAGATGTTTTTATTTTTTCTTTAAATCCCTGGTATGTGCTCAAGGGATAGAAGCAGGGGGATATTGAGTTTGAGACCAGCCTGGACAATATCATGAAGTCGTCTTGAAATGAATAAATAAGTAAATAATCCTTTATTTCATAGAACTTAGATCCTTGTTTTATAGATTTGTTTGTTTGAGAAAGGGTTTTGATATGTGGCCCAAATGAGACCAAAGTGTTGGTTCTCAATGATACCCCTGGATCAGATCTATGGTATAAGACTTTTAAAAGTATACACTGGGCTTGTGAGATAGCTCAATGGGTAAAAGGCTTTTGCCACCAAGTCTGAAGATCTGAATTTGATCCCCAGGACCCACATTGTGGAAAGAGAATCACGCTTGCAAGTTGTCCTCTGACATCCACATGGTGCACCATAGTATATAATACCCAAACATAGTAATACACACACACACACACACACACACACACACACACACACACACACACACACACACACACACACACACGTTAACATTGTTTTAAAGTATTAACTGCCTATAAGAAATCACCTCCTTTAGAATAGACTCAACTGTCCGGGTGTTGGTGATGCACACCTTTAATCCCAGCACTTGGGAGGCAGAGGCAGACGGATCTCTGTGTGTTTGAGGTCTCCAGAGTGAGTTCCAGGACAGCCTCCAAAGCTACAGAGAAACCCTGTCTCAAAAAACCAAAATAAATAAATAAATAAATAAATAAATAAATAAATATAGACTCAACTGTTGTCTCCTCACCATGCTGTTATAAGGGCTTCAGTTATTAGAGCATTGAAAAAGTGGTCAGAGGTCTTACTTGCACATCTGCTGGCTACAGGAAACTTCCTCGCATGAAAGTCTGAGGAAGAGGCTCTGTTGCTAACAAATCGTACTATATCATGTACACTCTGTAGTTTCCTCTGGATACAGGACTCCTCCAGTAGTTACGATTCCAGTGACTGTGTCATGGGGTAGTAGAGGATTATCCATCTAATGTTGAAATATAAAGAAAGAATAGAAGACCTTTGAAGGAACTGAAATTCTTGATTATAATTTTACATAAATACACACAATGATAACTTGAAGGTTGGGTGTACTTAAAAGATGTGAGATAGAATTTCAGGTGTGGGATCTGTAGAGCATAACATATATGCCAAGTGACAGATTGCAGTGTTTCTAGGCCAAGGACAGAGGCTTGTCTTTATCTGTATCTTTGTGCACCAATGGGCTATGTTCATCAGCCATGACTTTGGTCCCAAATTCTGCCAATAATGTATTTAGTCTGTAGAGAAATGAATTATAAAAAAAGGACTGACAAGAGGTTTCTGGATGACTCAGTCCCATTTTCAATGGACTGAGGCTGATGATTGAGGGTGATTGGAGACTGATTTTTTATTAGAGAAAATAAAAAGTTAGCAAATCTGCATGATTTGTGAGTCCACTACTGCCTCATTTTCAAAGTGCATTAGTTCATAAAATCCAAGATCGATCATAGGGCTGCTGTCTGGGCATCTGCCCAGCCATCTGTAAACCAGCAGATAGCTGCTACTCTCCTGCTTGCTCTCTGAGAAGACAGAGCCTACAACCTTGCTCTATGAGTTGTTAGTATTTTTGTAGCTTGTGCCTCCTCTGCTTGATGGCTACTGTCACCTTATCTCTTCTTCGTCTGGATACCTTTGCAGAGAAGCTGACTTGCCTGCCACCCAGCTGGGCTGCCAAAGCCCTTTGTCCATATTTGGTTAGAGAATCACAATAAGAGAGAACAACTTTTATTGCAGTCATTTTGTTACCACAAAGCATAGAGCCAGCTAAATACACATTTACTAAAGGAAAAAAAAAATCCAAGTCTCAGGTTGCCATGAAAACCTTCTGCTTCCTTTGTCTTTCTCTGTAGCAATAAGCCAATGATCTCACAGAGTATCTTCTGGTGTGTGGTAGACTTATCTTTTTGATGATGGCTTCGTTGACATAACAATTCTAGCCTTGAAGCACAGGGCTAAGAATGCAGAGACAGGTGGATCTCTGTAAGTTCAAGGCCAGCCTGCTCTAGGGATCGAGCTGCAGGACAGGCTCCATAGCTACACAGAGAAACCCTGTCTCAAAAAACAAAACAAAACAAAACAAAAATGCAAACAATGGACTCTTCCCAACACTACCCTAGGCAAGCACTCTTTCTGAGCACCTTGTCTAGAAAGGAATTTCATGTCCTGTGTGAGGAAGGTACCTTAAAGGTGAGGTGCTGACTCTGGGGAGTGATACTAAATCATCTAGAACTTTAGTTTTGCATTTGGGGAAAGAACTCAGGTTTCCTAGTAGAGCTTTAAATATAGTCTTATATTTACATTTAGGCAAATTAACTGCTCTCCTTAGACCTTCATTTTTCCATCTCTAAAATGGGAATGGTGCCAGAAGTGATGATACACTCTTGGAAGGTAAGGTGGGAGGATTACCAGTTCAAGATCAGCCTGGATTACATGAGACTGACATACATGTATAATGAGTATATGTATATTCATTCTGCCATCCATGCCCCTTTGATGATAAGCCAGGTCACAGAGATACTTCGAGGACAAAAGTTTTGAAAGATTCCAAAGCTAGGAAGAGTACCAGGGTTCATGTTGTTCACCTCTGTATCTCCAGCTGAGATTTCTACACAATACCCATCCCAGACAAAAGACCACCTAGAAATGGGAACCCACAGCTTCCCCTTGGTTTGGAGCCAAGTTGGAAAGTCATGCCAGATTTCCCCCTGCTTTGCTGTTCACTGTCAAATAATTTAGGGCACGGGGGGGGGTGTTGTGTGGAAATGAGAGAGTGATTTGCAGCATCTGCTCCTTCCTTTCTAGTTGAATCTGTTCTTCTCAGATACCAGCAGCAAGTGCCAAAGTCAGCAATGGAATTCAGCTGTGTGTGTTTGGAAGGCGCTGGGAGATAAATTTATGTTCACTCTTCGGATGGGGATTGTACAGAGAAACCAGATGGCCCAATTGTCCTCCAAGTGCCCCAGAGGGTGGTGGCTGATGAGAAGTTTTGGGGTGAGAGCTGAGAGGTCAATTCAGTCCCACTCCCAAAGAGCTTACTGGATAGATATACACCCAGGATATATTTGGATACTTCCTCAGAGGAGAAGGTAGGTCACATTAGAGGATCCCAAAGCTCTCATGCTCCCTTCCATCCTGCCTGTGAGGGATGGACAGTTTTGTATCATGAGGGTCCAGTTGACCATTGCTCTTTTCTCTTGCATTCTGTATCCTTGTTCAGCAGGACACCAAGGGAGGTGAAGGAATTTCTCACCTTAGAAAGTGACCTAAACAGAAGAACCTGAGTGCTGAAGCCAGGGGAAGACTCAGTGGGCTTCCCACATACTTTCCTCACCCAAACCCCAACCATAGACTACCCCACTTATTACAAATGTGGCTTTTCAGAAGCAGTTGTTTCCAAAGTGAATTTTAGTCCAAGGTGACGGAACAATGGTGGTGCAAGCTCCTGCACTTCTGAGTCGAAACCCAGAAAGCTGGTTGAGCACTGACTTTCCTCCTGTGACCCGCCTACATTTTGAGCCTTGCTGACTCTAACCTATCGCTAAATCCCCTTATTCAAGCCTTAGGACCGAGTTGCACCCTTCACTCTAGAAACTTTGTCCAGAGATACTGAGATGAAATGGAGGCAGCCCAAGATCAGCTTCATTGCTGGCTCTGGATGCTGTCTGTGCTGCCATTGAACTGTGTGGCTTTGGCCCAATTGCTTGATAATCTGTGGCCCCCAATTTCCTCATTAGTAAACTTGGAGATTGTAGTGTTTGTGGGAACTAAACTGAAACACTATAAATGTGTTTTCTCTTTCCATCCTTGCTCACACTGCAGCCATGACAACTGGCATGGGGAGATAGGGCAGGATTATGGCTAAAGGCAGGTTTCAGGAAAGCCTGGGTTTGTGCCTGAGTCCTGCATACTGTCTGTACTACCTTGTACAGGCTGTTTAGCTTCTCCTTTGTTCGTGTGTGACATGAGACAATACTAATTAATGCCTATGTCACAGCTGCTTGAAAATTAAGTTAGATATGTTAAGTGCTTATATGGTGCTTGAAACATAAATAGCAATGCCCAAGAAACGTTATTTCTTTTTCTTTTCTTTTGATATTTTGAGACAGGATTTCTCTGTGTAACAGTCCTGGATGTCCTAGAACTCACTATGTAAACCAGGCTGGCCTGGAATTCACAGAGATCTACCTGCCTGTGTCTCCCAAGTGCTGGGATTAAAGGTGTGTGCCACCATCACCTGGCCAGAAATGTTATTTCTTACTATTATTGGTTGGCAGTTCTATCGGTAGGACTTTATGGTCAGAATGGGCCTTGCCTAGCCGCCTTTGACAAGAGGTGGTTGCCTCTTTCAGAAGAAGCACTGTAGCATTGTTGTCAGTGTCCATTTAGAATGAGGTCTTGCATTTAATATGTTAAGAGTGTCTGAAGACACAATCCAGTAAGCTTTTGAGTCTTAGGTGTGTTACTGATGTTACCTGGCAGAAATTCCTGGAGAGCCACTGATGAGGAAGTCTACAGTGATGACTACTGACCCTGACCTCTGTCCTCACCTCAGCCCCTCTGCTTCTTTTTGTCCTCCAAGGTCATCATATTGATGTACACAGCTTTTGCATCTTTCAGCAAGGGATAATTACAAAACTCAAATCTAAACAGGCAGCAGCAGTTCATGTTTAAACGCATGGCTTCCCAGCCATGCTCTCAATCTGCAGGGTGAATTCTGCAGCCTCTACCAAGGACCTCAGAGTGTAGAGCCATTCACCCCGAGATTAGGGAGCCATGAACCTCAGCTCCTTGAGTTTTAGCCCAAACCGCATCTTCCTGTCTTGAGAATGTTCCAGAAACGGGAGAGTTGAGTGCTCCCCTCCTGCTCCACCATCCCAGTGGCTGGTTTCAGTGACAGACCCTGTGGGGGAAGGACTTAGACAGGACTCTCCGATTGTGCCCCATTGCCCTCTCTAGAGTAGAAAGCTGCAGTGTGGAGGCAGCAGGTGGGAACTGTTGAGAGCCAGGATGAAGGGGAATATTGGGCACAGGTAGGGACATGGACATCCTGTAGCAGGTATCTCCATCCCCTCTGGCTTGGTATGTTGGATGTCCTTTGATCTTCTGGGGCCAGCTTGCCTCTCAGAAACTGCTTAGAGTTTTTAGTCTGGTCTTCTCTAAAAGAATGAGTTACAGAAATGAGCTTCCTCCACCCCCAGAAGGACCACAATCTCAATATTGTTCACTTTAAGACTCTGATCAGGCTGTAGAGCAGAACCCTGGAGAACTTGCTGGAAGGTAGAGAGAGAGAGGATGTCCCCACTTTCCTCCTAGTAGAAGACCTGGCTGCCGTGGCCTCGCAGCTTATGCTTTATAGAGTAACTGTCGTCTCTGGCCTCCTTTTTCTTCCTGTAGTGGATTGACACAGACTCAGAGCCTGAGTTTCCTCCAGCACAGCCAAGGCCTCAGTACAGTAAACTGAACAAGCCTTGGCAAGCTCAGGCTTCAGGCCACTCTCATGGGCTTCCTCAAGGCTTCCTTGGATCTGCCTTCCTGTATCAGAGGTCCTGTCTTCTAGGTCTCAATATTTTCCTCAGGTTATCTTCGCATTCCCTGGTGTCTTAAAGTAAGGGCAAGGAAAGATTCTGTCTTCCTTGTCCATCTTTAACCTCTTTCTGGATCTTGATTGCTCATCCTGGAAACTGCCCAGGACCTCCTCTTTGTGAAATACCAGACACTGTGGTGAGAGGACTTGGGGAGGAACTTTCTGACCATGTTGCACTGTCCCTCTTGTGAGTAGAAAATTCTAGACAGATTGATGTAGGTCCCCCTCTTTGCTCCTGAAGAAGTGATCCTACTCTAGGACCTCCCAAGACAATCACTTCAAGGCATAATGAACCTATAGTCTCAAGAAAGATTTCCTGGTAGTTGCCAGGTGTGTGGGGAGGAGGGTGTCCTGGCCACACCCAGGCAGTCTCCACCACGTGCATTAGGCGTGGTTGAATCACTGCACACAGCCCAAGGCTGCTTGCTTTCAGTGGGTGTGGGGAGACCGTGGCTATAATTAGCTTCTGGAGTACCCTGTGTTCAACAGAGGGGAAAAGGGCCCCTTGAAGTATGTCTGTTTTTCACTGCTGCAGCCCATGGTGTCACCACAGGTGCTTGTAAGCTGTCTTGTTCTCCAGGAACTGCTGTAGCTGTTGGTGGCAGTTCTGCAGCTTTTGAGAAGTCTCACAGGGCCTGGTCAAGCATCAGCAAATGATTTCCGGTTCCCTTCTCCCTTCTCCCCTCCCCCTTCTCCCCACTGATTTCATTCCCCTGACATTAGGCCACCATTGCAGGGTGAGAAGCTCAACTCAAAGGCTGTTTCTCACCCAGGATTTAAAGCCACCCAAGGAAGGAGGTGCATCTGCACCCAGCCCACTTCAGATGTCACTTCCCTTGTTCTGAACAACCCATTATAAAGTCCCTGACTTCTCTATAGAGCTGTAGAGTCCTGCCTGGTCTCTGTGAGGGTTCATAGCACATGCATTTAGTATTAACAAGAATGGGAGGGGCAGTTGTGTCTACACACTTACGTTTGACAATGGGCTCTGCCTTGTCTGGCCATTTGCCCTTGGGCAACTCCTACAACTTTTGAGGACCAGCCTTCTGATCCCTAAAGTGGAGCAGTTAATTTGCCTCACAGGACTGTGCAAGGATTTATTATCATGACCAAAGTACAAACTAATCAATACAGCATTCAGCAGACTCTCACTAAAATACTGTTTATATTGAGAGTAATAGTAGGAAAAAAAACCATTGCAGCACTTGGGTTTTTAATTCAGGGCTGTGTGCAAGTGACCTAGTGCTTTCTCACTGAACAACACTCCCAGACTATGAACATACTCTTTTGTTGTTATTGTTGTGAAAATAGTTAGAATGGGACCAGTTAAAAGATAATAGAAAGCTAGAAATAAAGTTGGGCGTGGAGGCACATGCCTTTAATCCCAGTATTCGGGAGGCAGAGGATAGTGGATCTCTGTGAGTTTGAGGCCAGCCTGGTCTACATAGTGAGTTCCAGGACAGCCAGAGCTATAACACAGAGAAACCCTGTCTCAAAAAAAAAAAAAAAAAAAAAAAAAAAAAAAACCCAACCAACCAACCAACCAACAAACAAAAAGCTAGAAATGTAAGCTAGCTATCTCTTGGAGCCTGTGTTTTGAGGCAGTGAGAAGGTAGAATGTACCTCTTACAGCCATCTGACCCAAATCCTCCGAGTGGCTTGGGCAGTGGAAACACAAAACAAAAGTAACACTGGCTTCATTTCAAATACTGTTCTAAGAATATTAAGAATGATGATCTCAAGCATCAGTTCAACTTAAGGTGGTAGGTGGTGGGGAGCTTCGAAGTTGCCCATTTAACAGAGATGTATCAACCATTGTAATCCAAAGTCAAAGTCATTTGTTCAAGACCACAGCTAATAAGTGAAAAATCCAGGAAGTCAGTTCCCCAGTCTGAACTTCAGTCTCCATCAGAGCATCTGCTTAGATATCCACTAGTGCACACTCATCCTTAGATGCCCACTAGTGCACACTCATCCTTAAATGCCCACTAGTGCACACTCATCCTTAGAAGAGCACTAGTGCACACTAACCCTGCTGACTTGGCCTGGGGGCATGTGAGAATTGTGGCATTAACATTTGTGATGGTTGTGGTGGAACAGAAATTAAAAGGACCCAACACTCTGAACTCCGAGATGTCCTCTTGCACTCCTCTTTCACCACTTTGTTCTGTCTTTCCTCTTTACTGAAAATAAGTCCCCAAGAGTGAGAAGCCTAGTATATGCCCCATGACATCACCAGCACTAGCTCCTCTTCTCAGTCGAGAAGTTTCCAAAGGTGGGGGCAGCTGGGCTTTGAGCGAGAGATCATGGCCACTGTTTCCCTTTCTGGCCAACCTAAGTATCAAGACACATTCTTTAACAATCAAACTTCTCAGAAAGTTGTCTACACTCTATACCATTTCCATTTTCATCATCTCCTCCTTTCTTGTGAAGGTGGCCACAGCATTGCCCTGTCCATGGTCAGCTGCATCCTTTATATCCAGTATGAGATAATGATTGAACCCTTCTTTGTTCATATTTTCATTGAACACATTTAGCTTCCAGGGGTCTCCCTCTCTGACCATCCACTCCTTTAATTGCTTCTGCACAGATTCTTTTGTGGTTTATTTATCTCTTAATCTAAATATTGGAGGAGCCTAGTCTGAAAACCAAGGCCTTTAAACTTCCTACATGGATGAAGGTGTCCATCAGCTTCTCATTCTCCTGCTTCCACCTTCTAAGTGCTGGGATTACAGTCTTGGACCATCACACCTGGTTGCTGTGTGTGCAATGTGTGTGCTAGGCAACTACTCCCCAACTGTTACCATTTCTGTTTTATTCAGATTCCTGGCTTTAGTTTCCATATACTGAAAATTCCTATACTGACCTCCCAACCCAGCCAGTCCTTTCTCCTGTTCCCTAGGATCAGCATCTTAGGAATGCCAGGCTGGCATCTCAAACATAGTTCTTCCTTTGGTTTTTGTCATCTGTGTGCCTCTCACAGATGGTCAAGCCTATAACACCTCAGGCCTCTCAGTGAGTCATTTTTACAAATGTCAGGCCATCAGTAAATTTGCCAACCACACTGCTTGCACACTGTCCAGGTCACAAGTGTTGGCTTGTTGGTGTTTGGGCACTAGTGAGCTCCAAGTAGTGGTAATTTTGATCTGTTTTTATAGTCTATTCTTGTCAAAACACAGATATTGGGTGACGTATTTAGCTCGGTTGTTAGTCTAACATGAACAAAACCTTCAATTTGATGCATAGCATAGCATAAAACTATGTATGCTGAAACAGGCCTATAATCCCAGTACTTGACATGTGGAGGCAGGAAGATAAGAGTTGAAGGTCAAAGTCAGCTACAAAATGAGTTCAAAGCCATCCTGGGGATGCATGTGACCTTGTCCTTCCCAAACCAGAAAATAAAATAAACCCTTGAGTCACTTGTAGATGGATCCCATCTTCCACCTTCCTTTTGCTCGATCATTCAGTGTTGAAGTAACTGGTCTATGCATCATTTCTGTCCTTTTTTATTTAAATGTATTTATATGCATCATTTTATAAATACTCCAAACATGCTGCTGCTGCAGGCCTTTGATGTCTTCTGGTCTCCCTGCCAAGAGTGTTCCTTATATGGAATCCACATGGCTTCTGAGTCCCTTATTAGCTTATCTGACCTTTCTATGTCAACTAGAAATCTCTTCCCATCCTCCCTGCTTTATTCTTTTCCAGAATACTTACTGTAAGATGCATACATTATTTATTGTGTGCTCTATCCTCTCTGACATGAGGGCAAAGAGTTTGCAAGTCGTGTTCACTCCTGTAACCCCAAGACTAGAATAGTATTTGTCACATGGTAGGTGTTCAGCTAATAGTTGATAAAAGGAAGGATGACTCAAGATCAGTTGATTTTTGTTTGTTTCAGGGGATTTCTTTTGTTTTGCCTCATGTAACCCAGGCTGGCCTTGAATTTCCTATGCAGCTTAGGGTCATTGACCGTGAACTTCTGATTCTGCTGCCTTACATTATGAGGTTACAAGCATGAGCCACCACACCCAGATTGTGTGTTGCTGGGACTGAAACCAGGGCTTTGTGCATGCTAGGCAAGCCCTCACAGAGATAAACCCCTAGCCTTCTAGATCAGTTTCAATAACAGGTTCCAAATAACCAGGTAAGCTCATTACTGAATTTTGTTAACTTACAGTCAGTGAATCTTCCATGCTTTTTCAAAAGCAGAAGTGGGGATGGGGGGTGGCTGGGCAGACCTGGGCCTTTTTGTGTGTCCTATATGACATTCCCAGGTCATAGTATTTACTGTATAGCAGGATTTTGCTCTAGCTCAAAGCTTCCTAAGGATGTTTGGCAGAGTGAACTGGCCTAAGAGTTCAGTGGTTCCCAAGGTGATTTCCCCCAAAGGGTCCTGGTTGGAACACTATCCTTTTAAAAGACCCAGATCCAGACCTCCTGTTCAGCAGACATTCTCATGTGTGTTACTTAAAGTTATTTCCAGTGGTGCGTGGGTGGGAGGTGGGAGCTACGTTTGCTACTTAGTGGTTCAGAAAGGTCTTCCACAATGGCTTCCCTTCCTGCCCGAGTCAATTCGCTCCCTTTAAACACTTTTCCAAATTTCTCAGCATTAACTCTTAGATTCAGTGGCACATCTGCAAATCTCAAAGCATACCCTTATCTAATCTGGGTATCATTTGGAAGCATTCTTCTCTCTTCTTTAGGATGTCTTAGGAAAGGGTGACTTTTTTCCCCTCGAGAGTCACAGAATGGCATTCTTACAGTGTTCTGTGTGGACAGACAAGTTGTTGACGTTTAGTTCTTTGCAGAAGGCTTTTTTCTGGGTTAGGGTTCATTACTCAGTACACTTTGCATTTGTTTTTGTTAGGGAGACAGGGTGTCTTGTAGCCCTGGCTGGCCTGGAGCTCCCTAAGAAGCCAAGGATGACCTTGAACTTCTGATCTTCCTGCCTCTACTTCCTAAATGCTGGAATTATAAGCATATGGAACCCTGTTGGGTTTATGGAGGCCTGAGGGTCCAGTCCAGCACTTCAGATATGGTAGCAAACCTCGCTGTTGACTGAGTACCTCTTTAGCGTAGTTGACTTTTAAAGAGCAAAAGGTTACATTGTGGAGCTGAGGGGGCAACTCAGTGATTAAAGTACTTCCCATGCAAGTTCAAGGACCAGAGTTCAGATCCCCAGTGGCTTGATGGGTAAAAGCTGGTGGATATAGTGGCTTGCCTGGGGTCTCCATGCTTGAGAAGCAGAGTTTGGGACTCTTTGGAATTAGCTGAAACTGGCTGAAATGGGCTAGCTGGCTAGCTGAAGTAGTTGAAATGGCAAACTCCAGGTTCAAACTCCAGGCTCAGACCCAATGCTAATAAGAGGAACAGCAACACAAGAAGACACTCAACATCAACTTTGGAATTCCGCACATTTGCACACATACCCATATACCGGCATACAGCACAAATATAAAGAACACACACACACACACACACACACACACACACACACACACACACACTGTTGCATTGGGTGTGCATGGCCTTTGCAAGTGTCCTGCAACCCTTTATGTCTGTTATTTCCTTTGCTCTGGAAGCTTCCTGTTGTAGACAAGCTTCAGCAACATTTTACAGGTGAAGTCAGAGGGGCAGTGAAAGCTGGGACTAGCTGAAGCCTGCTGTCAGTTGGCAGCCCTGTAGGACCCTCACTCTCACTTCTTGGCCTTGTGCAGCTTCATTTCTTCATTGGATCTCCCTTGACCATTGGTATGTGTCCTTCCTGCTCTCCAGGCTTGGTGATTGTCTTTGGCTGTGTAGGCTCGGGGTGGTGGGGATGGAGGGAATGGAAGAATAGTGTGTGTTCTTTGTCTAGGAGAATCCACAGTGGCAGTAGGAGCCGCCTATACAGTTCTTTATCTGTGCTCCAAGTCTGTGGGGCTTCTTTTCTCCATGACCACAAGAGAGTTGCCTCCTTCAGAAATGTTCTGTCTCTAAGTCATGCAACCCTAGGTGCTGCCCTTCAGGCATGATACTCAGGCCTAGGAATTCACCACAGAATCACGTCTGTGTCAACTCTGTGTAGTGTTTTAGAATTGTGACAGTTTCTCAAGAGCACCCAAGAAGTTTCTGAAATATGAGTTCCTGAAGCCTTCTGCGGAGATTTTAATTGAGCAAGCTCTTAAGACGGATCCAGCAATCTATAATTAAATTAAAAAAAAAACCCTTTGGCAGTTCTGACAATGAACCAGGCTGGAAATGCTGTTTAGATTACTAAACCCTTTTGTACATAATATTTCATTTGTTCCTCCCAGCACACGAGGAAGCTGTTAAGCTCCTCTGCAGATGTGACTCATATACGGTAAATAAGTTGTTCTGCACCACTGAGTTAGTATTGGCACTGAGGCCTTTGCTCCTAAGCCCAAGTCTACTTCCACTGTGTCTCCCTGGAGACTCATTCTCCTTCTCAGTTACCCTGAGGTGGAGATTCCCACCCCACTCATTTTTTGCTTCCCATTGAAAGGCCAGAGTCAACTGTTCTTCCCTGAGAACCACTCCAAGCAGGTTTGAGAAAAGAGTGGAAAGATAGGCTCCAGGGAGGTATTGCAAACTGCCCTAGTATGTCCCAGGATCTGGGCCCATCAGCCAGCAGTGACAGTCAGACTCAGCTTCACCCAGAGCAGGCCAGGCCTTCTGCCTTCAGAAGCATGGAGACTACAGGCCAACCTTCATGGCTGGGTGGCTGTTTCCACCCAGTTCCAGGAAAGTGTCTGTCTTGGAACTGAAGCCACAGACCACAGTCAGGGCAAGCTGGGGATAAATCTTCCCTCTTTCATATGGGTTGTAGTTTTAGAAGTAGAGAATCAGGACAGACCTCAAGATCTCACGTTTCATTGTAACAGGGAGAGAGATGCTGGGTGGCCCTGGGGAAGGCTTTGGGAAGCTGGATTTTCTATGGCTTTGGATGACCTAATGTCACTCTGGTTCTTTTGTTCTAGTGGGTCCTGTGCCATGAGGGCTCCTGGGACTGATGCATTCATGTCAGTTTCTAAGAGCAGCCCCCCTTGGTTCATATTTCCAGTGTGGCCAGTGGTTGGCGATTTTAGAAATGGCAATCTTGAAGACTTTTACCTTAGCAATATGAGCCTGTCCCTAATTGTTTATTTATTTTTTTTATAAATAGACATTCTTACTCACTTTTTAAAACTCTGGGCTCTGCAGGTGGCTCCCTGACTTCAGTGTCTTAATGTTTGGCCCTGACTATCTTTGTGACTTCTATCTCTAAGCCTCGGTGTACTTTGCTGTATAAAATAGCACAAATGTTTGGTGAAGGTTAGATGAATTATGTGTGGATTGCATACAACAGTGGCAGAGAAGATAGCATGGCGTGGAGGCAGTCATGAAAGGCTCTGCCTTGAAGAGTTCATAGTCAACAAGCAGGCAGACATAGAAACTGCAGTCATTGATTGATTGTTGTTGATATAAGGCCACAGAGTATTGTGGGAAGGACTGTGATAGAAGAGTATCCGAATTGCCTTCAGAGTGCAGGCAAAAGGCTGCCCATGCTCTACAGAGGAGAAGACTTGAAGAGGTAGTGACATTTGACCCAGAAGTGTCAGTAGGAATTACCAGATGGAAAGGAAGAGAGGCATTCTGGAGAGAGGTGACAGCACACACAGGGCCACAGTTATAAAAAACTCTGTGCAGGAAGTGATACAAGGTGGAGAATATGGTGCATGAACAGGAGGTGAGAAGTGAGGAGAAGACCCCAGCCAGCATCATGGCAAGAATTGTTGGAGCGATGGACTGGACTTAAGCTGTGTGAGGGTAGGCACTCAGGCTTTGCTATGAGGAACAGGAAAGGAAGGAGAAAGAAAATGAGACTGCTAATTTGTCTCACATCTCCATTAAATCTGAATTCAGGTCATCCATCGCTTTGGAGAGAGCCCAACACTAACTGTGGCCAGGAGATAAGTGTTTGATGCCAGTGTTGATCCTGATATTCACAGTGACCTTGAGAGAGGCCACTTCAAGTATCCAGACTTGCAGTCGTTCTAGGCATAGTGAGGCTCATGCTGTCTCCAGACCTAAACACAGCAGGTTGAGGACCAAGACCAGGACTCAGAAGAATAGCTTTCATTGTTGAATGATCACATTTCCATGGCTTGAATGGGACAAATAAAAGCTGTACATTCATTTACCCACCTATTGCTCCTCCACCTTTCTGGTCCAGGACCCTTCCACAAGAGATTGCTTTTACTAGGTTCTTGCCTGTCTTTTCAACAGTTCTTTATATAAACATGAACAAGTACAGATAGGATGGACACTTTCAGAGTAAGAATCCAGTACATTAACTAGGTCTTTAAAAAAAAAATATTCGTAGCGATTTCTAACTGAGTTATCCTTTCTGGAATGCAACTAAGAAAAACAAAATCCGTGACACAACTGTCCCCCTGTTCTGTAAAACAGAGACAAGATCTGTCCACCTTGACCTCCGTGTCAGGAGAGTTGGAATTTCACATTCGCTAACTACTTGGGCAGAATTGTGCCTGTTCGATGGTTTCTCAGCCAGAGACTTCCCTTGTGTTCATTTGTCCTAGGACTTCATTTTTTGTTTTAACTTTTTAGACTGCTAATTATTAACAAGTTGTTGTTGCTCCCCCCTTCTCCCCTTCCCTCCAGCTCTTCCTGTCAAGGCTTCTGAGCCTTAATTGGCCTCCCTGGTCTCCACCAGGGCCATGTGTGTCTGATTTGAACCTCGAGCTCTGCCAGAGGCTCCTGCTGCACGCATGTGGCTGTCAGTGCCTCTCCGGAACTGGTTGCAAGCTTTTTGCTTTCTTGGTTTCCACCCCATGTGCGGAGCCACACAGAAGCTTTAAGACTCCCAATCCCAGCAGTGAACCAGGCCTGGCTGCAATTAGCTTGAGCTGCCAGCACCCCTGATCATAAAGACCCCCGTATCTTTGCTTACAGTAGAGGATTTCCTGCATTCTCCAAGGGTCACTAGAGAGGCTCCGAGGAAGGAAGTGGTGTGGGGGTGGAGAAGGCCAGGCCAGATGATCTCCAGGTTGCCTTCAGTCCTAAAATTATACACTGGTGACATCTTTGGGGATGGCCCATCCTATGCAATTAATTAGCTTGAGGTGTACCATAAGAGAGAAGGGATCTTGGTGTTATTTGGCTATTGAGACAGGGATTTGGGTTCTGTTTTCCTGGGAAACTTCCTGGAAGTGTTTGTTGTCATTTTCTTTGTTCTGAAGCTGTGTTTCTGTTGGCCCTTAGGTACAGCACAAAACCATTTTCTCTCAGATGTGGGCTTGGCGATGGATGGCTAAGTTCTGGGCTGCGACTCAGAACCTTTCCAGTTTTGTGAAGTCAAGAAATCCTTGTCTTACCCAAAGACTATAAGAGACCTTGGTTGTAATGCAACACAGCCAGGAAGAGGACCACAACCTTCAGTGGCTATCCCAT
This sequence comes from Cricetulus griseus, assembly GCF_003668045.3. Lineage (NCBI taxonomy): Eukaryota > Metazoa > Chordata > Mammalia > Rodentia > Cricetidae > Cricetulus > Cricetulus griseus. The sequence goes on along the minus strand of NC_048597.1, from coordinate 152,735,417 downwards.
CCTTCAGTGGCTCCCAGTTCTTACCTGAAGGGAGGGGAGGAAGAGAGAGAGACCTGTCTTCCAGCCTGTGGCCTTGGCCCATTGACAGTTTGAACTGTGCTGCTGTGCTGGTTGGATCTTTAGCTGTCTTCAGGAAATACCATTAGCTGAGTTCATGAGGAACAGGTAGCAGTCAGCATCCTTCCTGTGACCTTTCCTTGAGGAGCCCAGACCCTTGAAAGAGCTCTGGGTACTATTTGGGACATGCTCTCCTTGGTGGACTTTGTGCAGGCATAGATCTGCCTGAAGCATTGATGTTAGGACAGTTGTGGGGATTGGCAATTAGGTTTAACTGATGTCGGGGTTCAATTAGAGAAGCAGGAAAACCATGGACTACAGTTCCTGGCTCCATGTCTTTATCTCAGGTCTGAACTGTTAGGACCGATAGCCACTTCTCTTACGTTAGAGAACTTCCCTCTGCACTCCACAGCTTTGTTTAAAGTGTAGGTTCTCCAGGGAAAGGCTTGAGGTCCCTGGATTGGCATTGTGCCTGGATCATTGGGGAATTGATGCTCTGGCATTGATGATTGTATTGGAGAGTCACCTGGCATTGTTTATTAAGTGCTGACTGTGTGATTCCCACCGTGTTAGAGTCTGGTGATTTTAAAAGACAATGATCCAGCCGGGCAGTGGTGGTGCATGCCGTTAATCCCAACACTTAAGAGGCAGTGGCAGGCAGAGTTGGAGGCCAACCTTGTCTACAGAGTGAGTTCCAGGACAATCAGGACTGTTTTACAGAGAAACCCTGTCTCAAAAATCCTAAAAAATAAAAAATGAAAAGGCAATGAATGATCCTAGCAGCAGAACATAGTTGCCACTAGTATCTTTTGATACTAAGCGGTCAGAGCTAGGGTGGAGAACTGAAGGATATTTGAGTTTCCCCTCTTTGGAAACAGATGAGAGACTTGCCCCAAGCCACCCAGCCAAGTGGAGACAGACAGCATACAGTCTACCAGTCTCTACCCTCTGCTCTTTCACCATACACAGCTTGAGTTAGGTCAAAAAGAGCGGAGGCAGTTCCAGAAAGTAGGGAGCTGCTTTCATCACAGATCAGTTGTGGCTCAGCAGGGGCCTAGCTGCCCACAGCTCTTACTGGGACTTCATTCACCAGAGGCCAGACTCCAGCAGCCCAAGCCACATCACTTTGACCTTGTGGCTCTGACTGTTGAGCTCCTGACACTTGAACCATATGTGAGGTTCTGTCCTTGCTTTCCTTCCTGCCAGAATCAGGTCGGAGCCTCGCTGACCTTGATTCCAAGTAACTGAGTGTTAAGAGAGAAGTCTTGGATGATCAGGGGAAAATGAATGTGGGCTTAATACTCAATGATACGAAGGAGTGGTGTTAGATACAATAATGGAAGGGAATGCCAGAAATAGGTTTTAGCCTCCAGATATGCTGATGTTTATGTGGGTTTTAAATGACTGAAGAGCAGCCACAAAGAGGGTTCGATTGGTATAGGTGCCTGCTGCTACCTGACCACCAGATTTCAGTTCCCCAGAACCTACATGGTAGGAGAGATGACTCCAGCAAGCTGTTCCATGACCTCTACTTCTCCCTCTCTCTCTCTCTCTCTCTCTCTCTCTCTCTCTCTCTCTCTCACACACACACACACACACACACACACACAAATACAATTTTAAAAAGAGGAAAAAGGAAGCCCATTATGTGTTTTGGTGTATGGTAGTGTGTTGGCTAGGATTCACTTAAAATGTTACAGGGAAAACAAATTGACTATATGAATAATTCAGCAACCTCTTCTTGTAATTATTGAAGCAAGGTGATGAGCACAATGAAGCTTATTATCAAATACACTCCATTTTTGTATGAGTTTGAAAAATCTAAAACAGCTTAAAAATAGGGCAAGGAACTCAGAAACCCTTTGGGACAGGGCGGAGATGTGAACTCCAGTGGTGGATCTGAGAGGGAGGAGGAGGATATACGAGAGGTCTGGATGCCGCATGTGAGTGTGTTTGTTCAAAGTCTGTGTTGTGTTACCCAATTCTCCGTTATTTCGTCTCTGATGAGTCCATGGAAGCCACATGAACCCAATGCTATTCTCTGTATTTTCCATTCAGAGCACTGGTCCATGTGGGCTTTAGGTTAGCTGCCCCAGATTCTTCCAGGGAGGCCCCCTCCTAAGTCAACTAACAACATATTGCCACATCTCACATCTGTGAGCAGCACAGAATAGCTCTCCAGTCCACCATGATACAAATACTTGCATTGCCTTGTCTGTGTCCCTCTATGTCTGTGTCTGTAGTCCCCTTTCCTCTCCATCCTCAGAAACTATCACTCAGTCTACCCTCTCATGATCCAGTAGGAGGAAAGCCTTCAAGCTTAGTTCATGTCACCTTTTTATTCTGTTATTTTTATGTATGATTTTTGTACATATCCCTTCTCTTAGACTAGAGCATCCAATGCTGTCCCTTCTGTGGGCCTGCCCTTTAGTACAGAGTGAAGAGCCCTTAGGCCCAGGAGACATATTTCCTTGGAGCCTCTGTTCCTCTGAACTTCTCACTCCCAGTCCCACAAAGAGACATCCTCTGGATATTAGATATCAACTTCTTGTGTCTTTCCCATCTCCAGCCTCCTGAATATAGATGCTCCTATCAGCTAGGATGACCAAAGAGCAGTGTTTGTGGAAGTGTGGGCAGAACTTTTGGCCTGCTTCTGGTGTATCCAAACACTTGAATACAGAAAGTGTCTGGAGCAGATCACAGGTGAATTAGGGACTGACACTTCTGTTCTTCCTAAGCTGTCATGTTCTTGCAAAGAAGGTCAAAACCTGTAAGTGTTTTGACCAGACTACTCTGACTATATGGTATCCAAGGCAAGAAAGTAGGATATATTTAACTCACCAGCTAGTGAACTTGACTTACGACTTCCAAGCATTTAGACAATAAGAATATGGGCCTTTGGGTTGGAAAGATGACTCAGTAGTGAGGAGCTCATACTGTTTTTGTAGAGGAACTAAGTTCAGTTCCCAACACCCACATGGAGCAGCTAATAACAGCCTGTAACTCCAGGACCAAGTGATTGGATGCCCTCTTCTGGCCATCTCATGAAATTGTACACACATATACTCACAGACACATACAATATACACATTACTGTAGGGGGAAAATGCTGTCCACGCCCACTTGGGGGCTGACACAGGTGCCACTGACCACGCCCACTTGGGGTGTGGTCAGAGTGACTTAGTGTGGCTTTAAATATCAGGGACACACGCGTGCGGCCCTGTTTTCCCTCTCCCGCTTGGATGAAGGGACCATTGCATGAGTACTTTCTTAAAAAACTGACTCCATTGCATTCCACTTTATATTACTCCAGACATTCCTGGCATTCTGTTTCCTACTCAAAACTCAGGACTTTGCTCTTAAACTATGGCTCCTGTCACCTGAAGAAAAGCTCATGCATCCCATGGCATTTCCTGCTGTAACACCTGTGAACTGGAGGTGAAGTCATGCTTGTTATTCCATCTCCTCTTCCGGAAGAGCTCTTATTACCGAACTAACCACTTCCTTCGCACTAGTCTTAAGTGAGGGACAGTTGCAAGCTCTGGCACTTTCCCGTAACTCCTTCCCCTGAAATTCCCTGTGCTCATCCCAACACATTGGCTGTGTTCTAGACTCTCCTCAGCAGATAGCAGCTGTAAGACCCAAAGCATTGCGTTGTCTTTTAAACTGTAGTTATGCAATATGGTCCTTTCTGTTCACACAATGGCAGGGCCCTACCTCCCCTCCCTTTGATCAGTGAAATGTTCTGGTCTTTCTCGGTGTGTTGTATTAAATGAGTTGTTTTAAGATTCCCAGTTCAATATGGTGCATGCTCATCACTACTCACACGCGATGTCAAGCACTATCCTGAAAGCTTGCTGGGATCTCAGAGCAAAGGTCTTCCCCCCAGTGTTAATTATGTAATTAGTGACCCCCTCCGGTGTGTGTGTCATACTTCTTGTGTGCACTTGTTTGAAACTGGGGTACATATACACATGCTTGGAGTCAGAGGTCGTTTCTCAATTGCTCTCCACCACCTATTCCTCCTTTTCCTTTTCTGAGACAGGGTTTCCCTATGTAGTAGCCCTGCCTATCCTGGTACTCTCTATGTTGACCAGGCCAGCCTTGATCTCAAGAGATCTGCCTGCCTGTGTCTGCCACCGGCCTCTATCTGCCAACTGCTAGGATTAAAGGCATGTGCCACTATGCTTAGCTTCCCACATAATTTTTCAAGATAGGGTCTTTCACTGAACCCAGAGAGCAGGGACAAGGTAGATTGTCTTTCCAGTGTTCCTGGGGCCTGTCTCCAATCCCCCAGCCCTGGGGTTGTGGGTACACACCTTGCTAGATGACTTTTTACATGGGATCTTGGGATCTGAACTGAGGGCTTCATGCTTGCAGGTACATTTCCCAAGAGCCATCTTCCCAGCCCTGGTTCTCTTTAAAGAAACAGAGACCCCTGTGCTACATAGGAAATGCAAGAGGAGTCTGGATACAGTGGGTGAATGTAAATATGGGTAAACAAATAAATGGCTTCATATACAACAGAATATGTGTTTCTTCTTTGTTGTTGAAGACTAACCTTAGTAGCTTCCCACACATTCCATCTCAAACTCCAATTAAATTTTAATCCAAATCATCACAAATCCAAAATGCTTTCTTCAGCTCCATTAATTCTGCAGCTCCCTGGTGGCCAGTTTAATACATGCTTCAAGGGAAAATGTCTGGCAACAATTGGATGAGGCTATTGACTTTGCAGTGGGAGTCTTAATATCAACAAGTATGTCAATGATAAGCCACTAGAAACAAAACGCAGCCATCCAGCCTGCCTGTTTATGTGGGTCGGGTGGTCTTCACCCAGACTCGGCCCAAATCCAAGTTTCACATCAGAAAGTCCTGCCATTCAATGTGTCTGGCTTTTGTCTCTTAATGGATGTCCACAGACAAATTTTATTTCTCACAATCCTCTTGCATCCATTCCATAAAAATATGGAGTAATTCTGGAGTCCTTGCTTTATAGGTACCTGCGGGTATTATTTACCAACGATTATAGAAGTAAGAAGAAAAATATATGATAACAAACATTAGAAGCACTGTTTGGACCCAGAATAAGTGGTATTTGGCTGTCTTGGAGAATTCAATAAAGGGACTAAAGGAAGGGACAGCTGAGGTGTGTCTTGGAGAAGGGACAGCTGACTTGAGTGGTTGAAATGTTTTATCTCTATCTTGTGAGTTGCCCTTCAAGGGTTTCTTTTTGTGAACATAGAAATAGGGCTGGAGGACCAACTTGGGTCAATAAGCTGCAGAGGAAAGAGAAGGAACTGGAAAGGACGTGGCGTGGTAGAGTCAGGGGAGCACTCTGTGTGAGCCAGTGGGGTGGTATGACCAAAGCCAAGGCTCCGGAGCATCTCATGGTGCTCTGACTTGCCTCTTAACCTGGATGACATTCATAGATTTGCTAGTTGCCTATGGGCTCCAGTATGCCTCTTGGGCGGGACCCAGCTGTCCAGAAAGGCTGGTGGGGACAGTTGTCAGCTTGTTGTTCATCTGGTTCAGCTGAACAGGCTGAACAAGGAGGCGTGCTTTGCTCACTAACCCCACAGCAACTGCGGCCTTGGTTCACATCTTGAAATAACTTCTCATCACTGGGTGAGTATTTTAAGATGTTGTTTTCATCAAGGAGGCCCCATTAAAGCAATTCCAGTAGAGCGAATAATCATGCCCCTGCCCAATCAGGCAAGCTTGTCTTACAGAATCACAATGAGTTCAGCTCTAACTTTTTTAGCATTGGCTTAAAAGCAAAAAAAATAAAAATTTTACAAAACCTCTCTCATCAGTGATGGTGGTACATTTGTATCCAACGTTTCCCTTTAAGTTTTCAGATCCCTCTTTCCTGGGTCAGCATTTCTCTTTATGGTCTTCCATATCACAGTTTTTTTTTTTTTTTGTAACTTCCTGTTTCCTTAGCAAGCTTTATATAAACTCCTTTTTCCTTTCCTTAAACCATTCAGGATTGAAGTTTTCTCCTTTGGAGGCCAGTGCTCTTTCTACATCTTCTTCACTGTGCACTTGAAGGTTATAGTGGTTTCAAATGTTTGGACAGCCTGCAATTATTTGCACTTAAAGGGTTGAGCAGAGAAGGGTCATGGCATACATTAGGAGCAAACTGTCATTAGAACAGTCACCTGGGAACGGTCCAATGGCATGCATTCCTCCTTTGTTTATTTGCCCTTGGCATGCACTTAATGTCTTATTTTTAGCATACTCAACTGTGTCATTCGCAATTACTCTGCATATGATAAACAGGCAACAAACTTCACAGAGGAAAACTCAACAATATGTGACAGAGAAGAAGTGCAATTTGACTCTTTCCTCCCTCGCTCCTTCTTCCTTCTCTTTATTCTGGCCTTCCTTAGGCAGTGGCTCCTGTATCTCAGGCTAGGCTGGAATCCCCTTTGTAGCTGAGGTGACCTTGATCATCTGCTCCTTGTACTTGCAGCTCTAGAGTACTAGGATTTCAGCCCTAAGTCTCCATACCCAATCTGTTGTTGTAGTTGTTACCTATGCTGTGATGGAACCCAGGGCTCCATGCATGCTAGGCAAGTACTGTACCAACTGAGCTACATCCCTGGACCTGTAATTTAACTCTTTGACAAGAACAACTTTCAGGGACAGGTTAGTGGAGCAATCTTCTAGTTAAGGAAAGCAGCAAAGTGAAACAAAGGTCACACCTGTCTCACCCACTGACGCCGACCTCAGCTTCAAGAGTTCCTTATGTGGTACCTGGTGTACACTAGGTGTCAGGGTCAATGAAGCTAACCAGAACACCTGATCTTTCTTGGAGCCAGTGAAGGAAAACAAAACTGCAGATGTCTATGCAGATCTGAGAGCCCCAGTAGCAACAGTTGAGCCTGCAATATTCAATAGAGAAATATTTGCTTTAGACACAGGAAGGTATACAGAAGACATTCCTGTGTGGAAATGGGGAAGCCACTTTCCAGGCCAAGGGCCTAGCATATACAAAGATAGGGAAAGAAACAGTGCATCCAGGGAGGGGCAGGTGGGGCTTATGGAGTGTTGGAGGGGTGTGGAAGGGAAATAGCAGAGTTGAGCCTGGAAGGATGCATTTGGGTACCACTATCAAACACCTTGAATGCCTGTGGAAAGGATTTTATCCCTAGGTAGTAGGATGTTCTTGATGGGGTAACCCCAAATTATGCAGTTGAATCTGAGTTCTAGAATAATCACTGACAACAGTGTGGACAGTGTGTGCAAAAGGAGAGAGAAGCTAAGACCATAGAGCAGACTTAGTAAAGAAAAAGGAAGGTACCTGAGGAAGGTACCTGAGGCACATATGGAACAAAGGTAATGCAGTTCACCTTCGTTTCCAGTGCTTTGGTACCTGTCTTAGTTAGGGTTTCTATTACTACAGTGAAACACCATGACTAAAAAGCAATTTGGGGGCGGGAAAGCCTTTATTTGACTTATACTTCCACATTGCTGTTCATCGGTGAAGGAAGTCAGGACAGGAACTCAAGGAAGGAACTTGGAGGCAGGAGCTGATACAGAGGCTTTTGAAGGGGGCTGTTTACTGGCTTGCTCCTTTTCATTATAGATCTGCATAAGATTGGCCAGTAGTAACCATATGACACAGTCAACACTAGAGTGTTTTGAAATTTCCTCTGCAAACACAATTAATCCAAAATTCTCAAATTTAGCATCAGGAAGACTCTTCAGACAAGGGCAAAAAGCAGCCACAGTCTTCACCAAAATATCACACAACTGGTCTCTAGGCCCCATACTAACATTCTTCTCCTCTGAGGCCTCTTGAGTCAGGCCTCCACAGTGCAAATCACCCTCAGCACCACTGTCTCCCATGCTTCCACTAGGTTGGCCCATTAAAACTTAAAATGATCAATTGCTTTCCTAGTTCAAAGTCTCAGTGCATTCCATATTCCTCCAAACACAAACAAGGTCCAGCCTATCACATCAATACCCCACTCCTGGTACCAACTTCTGTCTATTGTGAAGAGACGTCATGACCACAGCAACTCTTATAAAGGAAAACATTTAATTGGGCTGGCTTATAATTCAGAGGTTTAGCCCATTATCATCATGGCAGGAAGCATGGTGGTATAAGGCAGATAGGGTGCTGGAGAGGTAGCTGAGAGTTCTATGTCCAGATTGGCAGACAGCAGGAAGAGAAAGTGACACTGGGCCTATCCTGAGCATTTGAAATCTCAAAGCCCGCCACCAGTGACACACTTCCTCCAACAAGGTCACACCTACTCCAACAAGAGCACACCACTTAATAGTGACAGTCCTTGTGAGTCAATGGAGGTCATTTTCATTCAGACTACCACAGTGTCTAACAGAAAAAGAAGGCCTTTAAGAAGATGGGGGCATTGATAATATTGCCTGCCTGGGGCCATTTCAAAATGTCTAGATAAAAAAAATAGCCACTGCTACAGCACAGTTCCTGCTTCTGCTTTGTGTTCTGCCCACTCATCAGAAATGAGTTACTTATCTCTGAAGGTCTATTTTTGTTTTGTTGCAGTTGGTTTTTGTTTGTTTGTTTGTTTGTTTTTGGCATACAATCTTATTCTACAACCTAATATTTGAGGTTCAAGATCTTGTCCTTTATGTGTCTTGGCCTCCTTCTATTTTAATCCAGTAAGCATCACTGGCATCGTTCAGGAAGATAAGGCATACAGAATGAGTACTTAGTCTTTTTCTACAAGAGCTGGCATACTTCTAGGGAAGGAAGATAGAAATACACATATGGATCACGCAGAGGGAAGCACTAGGGTGGGGCCATCAAATGGATAAAGATACTTGCTGCCAAGCTGATGACCTGAGTGTAGTCCCCAGGACCCACATGGTGGTAGGAAAGAACCAGCTCCCCCGACTTTTACACACACACACACACACACACACACACACACACACACACACACGGGTGGGGGTGGCTTAAAATTATTTTTAAAAGAAAGAATAAAAAACAATAAGGTACAAGGACTAAGAGCCATAGCTGATTCAAGATGGTGTGAAGCTGTTATTTCAATTGAGCACCCATGGCATGCCGTGTTCTACCCTTGGCATCAAAAACAGGGCGGGGAGTGTGGCTAAGTGGGAAAGCACTTGCCTAGAACACAGGATACTCTTAGTCTAGCCTCTAGCATTGTGGAACAAACACCAGTCTAATGTAGATCCACAAGAAGACAAACAACGAAAGTGTTAATTAAACCCAAACAGAAGGTGGTATGAGAACTGGAGGTGAATGCAGAGACTGAGTCAAAGCCATGGAGAAGATTTACAGGGGGAGGGAAAAGGTGGGCAGTGACACGGGCATGGGGCAGTGCTCCTGAAGACAGACTGCAAGTTTACTAGCACACAGTCAGGAAATGCAGCATGTTGAAAAACCCGAGAAACACTCACACGTGAGAGAAAACACTCTCACGTGACTGGCACATACCCGAGAAGGAAGACGACCCTGTGGGAAAATAGATACCTCGGGCCTGCCCTCCGTGTCTCAATTGCACAAATATATCCTAAGGAAACGAGAGAGCTCTTGAGAAATAGTATCATGTCAGTGATGGTGTAACTGGTTGGAAAGGGCAAAACTCGAGGCAGCGAGTCTGTTAATCACTGGAATAGTCGGTGAGTATAAGATATGAGAGACAGGGATGGACCTGAGGTTTCTTTTTTTTCTTTTTGTTTTTTGAGACAGGGTTTTTTCTCTGTGTAACAGCCCCACCCGGCTATCCCGGATCTCACTCTATAGACCAGGCTGGCCTCGAACTCACAGAGATCCACCTGCCTCTGCCTCCCAAGTGCTGGCATTAAAGTCGTGAGCCACCACTACCTTGCTGGACCTGAGGTTTCTAACTTGATTATGCAGGTAGACAGCCTGGCATTAACCAAAACAAGTAGGAGAGGCAGCTTTAGGGGGCGAGGAATAATATGTCCTATTTTGAGCCCTGAGATTTTAATGCAAGCCGAATATTGAAGAGAAGATTTCCAGTGAGGAGTTTGCTCTGGAAACCCAAAATTTGAAAGAATTGGGACTTGAAGATTAGGATTCAAGGGCAGTGGCTCAGCTCTCTTCCAGAGTGTGTCTGGCTTGTAAAGAGGAAGATGGGCAGACCCCCAAGGAATGTTGGTAACTAAAGTGTCTTTGGAGAAACGAGCAAGCAGAGATGGAACAGCAAGAGAAAGCAGAAGAAAAAGCAAAGGGATCCAGTGTCTGGGAAATAAAGGAGAGAATGGGAGGACTGTCCATGATGAGGAGGTCAGAGAGGTGACCTTCAGAGAGCCCATCAAATGGAGTGCAGTGAGTCCTCCTCTCATAGCTACTCACTCTGTGACCTTGGACAGCCCGTTAATTTTATGCTGAGCTCTTCTATGAATTGGAATGCTTGTGTGCAATTTAGACAGCAGCCAAATTTCAGTAATAGTAGCCATTATTATTCAGAGGTCCAGAAGACCATGTAGGAACTTAGGGGAAAGAGACCGTGTTAGGGAAGTGCCACATTAGAACGGCTTCATTTTATTTGTTTATTCATTCTTTATTTATTTGTCTGTTTATTACCAAGACAGGGTCTCATTTTGGAGCCCTGGCCGGTCTAGACTACACAGGGATCCTCCTTTCCACCTTGTTTTGCTTCCCTCGGTTTTCAAGAAAAGCACGTAGAAGGCCAAGGAGAGCAAAGTACTTAGCCCCTAGTGTGCAGGCTGGAGTGCAGATCACTAGCTCCTATATAAATGGCAGGCGACTATGGCAGCGTGCCCATAATTCCAGCACTCAGGAGGCAGAGTCATGGGGTCTTAGGACCCCCTGGAGCAGCTAAATCAGTGACTCTGAGTTCAGCAAGAGACTGTTAAGTAGAAGGCAGAGGCAAGTGGGTCTCTCTGAGTTTTAAGCCAGCCTGGTCCACAGAATGAGCTCCAGGACTGTCTTGACAAACAAAAAAACAAACAACAACAAAAAAGACACCAAACAGCTATCTCTGACCCCAGCATGCATGCACACACAAGCTCCCACACATGAGAACACGAACACACATACACACACACACACACACACACACACACACACACACACACACACACGAGAAAACATGTAAACTGATTTCCCAAGTTTGCTATACTAGTGGAAAACAACAATACTGTCTTCTAAAACAAAAAAGCAAACAAGCAAAAAGGATAAAAAAGGCTAAATAAAGCAGGGTAAGGATGTAGATGCCTGTTGTCCCAGCATGTGACAGGCTGAGGAGTGAGGCTCCCTGACTTTGAGTGAATCCCAGGCCATCCTAGACTACAAGCAGAGACCTTGTCTCAAGACAAAGCAAAACAAACAAACAAGGATGAGGTAGAAATTGCATCTCTGTCTGCTCCCTGCTTGGCAAACAGATGAGTATTTCTGTGCACCACATTATCTCGGTGCTAAGCCTTTAGTATTTGGGGCGGGGGTCCTGGGAAAAAGGGATCAGATGACCATGAGACTTTTAGACCTTGACTCACAAGGAAGGGGAACTCACTTCGCCAACATTCTTTCACCCTGTATTCCATGATCGCTGATTTGCTTAAATTCTCCCCATCCCCACCCCTCTGGAAAAGCAATAACCTGGGAGTATTTCTGTAGACTCGGATGCTCTCTCTGTCTGACATTTGCACACATAACATTTGATTCCGTTTTCTTCTGTTCAATCAGTAAATATTTATTGGGTGTCTGCTCAGTGCATGACATCTGTGGTATGGAGGAAGGCAATACCCAACTCTACACTCAAAATGCTCCCATATTTTACGGCAAAGCCCTATTTTATTGGAGACCTAGAGACATAATTTTAGTACATTGTGGCTAGGTATTATAGGAACTACAAAAAAAAAAAAACTACTACTGTGTTTCTGGCAACTACTGAGTCTCAGAATAGGAGTTGAGTCTTCCCATGTGAAGAAAGAGAGATGGGCTTTCCTCCTGTAGTCTGATGAGGCAGCATGCACTGGAAAAAGCCTGGCTGGGCTGGTAAGATGGCTCAGGGTTAAAGGGTGCTTGCTGCCAAGCCTGAGGATCTGAGTTTGAATCCCAGAACCCACAGGGTAAAAAAAGAGAAACAACTCCCATAAATTGTCTCTGTCCTCCATTTGAGAGCTGTGGAATACACACACATCTACACTTGCAAGTGTACACACACACACACACACACACACACACACACACACACACACACACACACAGAATAATAAGTCAATAAACCAGGTAACTCTGAACAGGGTGAGCCATTCATATCTGTAGTATTAGGATAGGCCACCAGCCACTGCTTATTAGGAACAGCATAATCTCTCCTCAGTACCCACCAGGGATGGGATCTATGATGCCAAACAGATACCAAAGTCCAAGGATTCTCATATCCCTTTTGTATATTTAATGTTTGCTTGTAATCTGCATTCACCCTCCCATATACCTCATACCATCTCTTGGTTACTTATAATGCCTAACACAATGTAACTATGGTGTGTTAATTGTACTTAATTAGCGGCACTCCTTCCACTACCTAGGTCCTGGGAGTTAAAGTCAGCTGGTCAGGCCTAGCACCTGGCAACTGCTGAGCCATCTATCCTAGCCCCAACGTCCCCCTTCCTATTACACACACTAAAGTATTTCAGACTGCCATTACCCTGCAGCTGATTTATAGACTGATGTGGTCACTACATTCAGATTCCTTAGGAACTCACACCAGGTAAAAATCTCTCTGACTTTTGTGTTCTGTGTTTTCTCTAACATCGAATTGTAAAATGCTCTGTTTGACTCTTGTACAAACATCTGTAGGAAATATTTCAACCAGGAGAAACAAACCCGAACAAAGATACAGTCCTACAACCAAGTCTTGACAGGGTTGTTTACTAATAAATGATCTGTGATGGACCTGTTTGCTTGGTTTCAAGCCCCTCTACTAGAGTCAGTTCCTGGAGTGATTATCCATCCTAAAGGATCCACAGACTACATACATTATATCCCTCAAATGCAGCATCCTCTGGTAAGGCTCCTTAGCATTTAGGAAGCCCCCAAGGCTGTGTTTGGAACAGCACAGACCCATAAGCAAGGAGCGGGCCACTCCTTTTCCCTCTCTTAAGGCCCCACAGACTCAAACTCTGTGAACTTGGGTGGCCTGGCAGCTCCAGAGTCAGCAGCTCCATCCAACTCCTCCCTTCTTCCTCCCATGGGTTCTGCTTCCTGAACCCTTTTGCTGACCATGGAAAACCAGCCTTGAGCAAGTCCTTGGTGCTTCATCAAACCTCAGCAGGTCAGCTCTCCCATGCTCAGCAGGAACCTAGCCCACCAAGGTCCAGCTTGACTAGCCCAATGGTGGAGTCAAATCCAGATGACCCTGTCCCCACCTCCCTGTGCACTTAGTACCACAAACAGCAACACAATCTGGATGGCCTCCAAGGTCATCCCAGGCATCTAGTTCCCCTGGTAAATTCTTCCTGACATGTCAGACAGCATGATGTCACCAGCCAGTCTGACCTCTGGGAATAGTCAAGCCTGAGAGGCTCAGAAGGGGCTTGGCAGAAAAGGGTGGGGCTTGGAGAAAGAAGGAGAGATTTAGACAATGTTCCAGACAGGGTGAGCAAGATGAGCCAAAGAGAAGAGCAATTCTCCAAGTGCAGTGTTTCTTGCTCCATCCTGAAGGTCTCCAGGAAAGGAAATTCCAGGGCTTCCCCTGAGTGCAGCCGATCCTCTTTCCTGTAATCCCTGCTGTTCTTCACTGCGGGGCCCAGCTGTTCAGAGTGTGGGATCTGAAACGAAGAGGGTTGTGAAAGACATCATGTACGACAATGCTATCTTGGAGGAGTCTGGTCTGGTTCCTTTTTATCTCCTGCCAGCTGCATGCATGGTGTCACTGGATTAGCCTCCTAGGCTGGTCTGGAGGCTACCTGAGACATCCCAACTCCACCCTTGTAAGGAGACACCATAGCCACGCTTCCTAAGGGCTGGCTACAGGTGTGCCTGACCACGCTTGTTAGGGCTGGTCAAGGTGAGGTCAGGATGATGCGTGATAGGTTTTTAAGGGGCTGCAAGGCACATGGGGGCCCCTTCTCTCTTGCCTGCCTGCCTTGATGTCCCTGGCATGCTCTGGCTTGCGTTTGGCTGATGTTTATCCGAATAAAGATATCTTAACCTTACGGACTATGGATTGTCACTCGTTATACACTCTCCAGCACCCCTTTGTATAGAAACAGCAAAGGGTCTCTGCTCCCAAAGTGTGGAGGCCCATGTCCACTACAGGGCTGTTGTTGAGGAAAAATGGTTTTCATCATTTTTTTTCAGGCAGAGAAGGGGAGGGCCGGGGTGCTGGTACAGTGCTTGCCTCGCACACATAAAGCCCCGCCCTCCATACCTAGCACCCCTAACCCGTGAGTGGTGGAGCCAGCCTGTAATCTCAGCACTCGGAAAGACAGGAATATCAAAAGTTCAAGGTCTTCCTTGGCTACACAGGGAGTTTGTGACCAGCCTGGGCTACATTTGTTCTGTATGAGGGGAAAGAGAGAGATCCACAAAGTCATTCATCTATATAACTATTGCTTTCCTATGGCTTTTCATGCTTGTGTCAGTGTGTAGATGATGATGATGTGTGTGTGTGTGTGTGAGTGTGTGTGTGTGTGTGTGTGTGTGTGTGTGTGTGTGTGTGTGTGTGTAGCCAAGCGAGTACTATGCAGTCAGTAGTCCATGTAAGCCATGAGGTGATGGTACTTGCAGCAGTTCCCTTTTCTTTCCCATGCCTGGCCATCTAAGCCCTGCTCTTGTGTTCAGAACCAGGACAGGAGACTTGGGGTGTGACAGTCCTGGCAGTGAAGAGTTGGGTGACCAGTCTGTTTTGAGACCTTGTAACAAGGAACTTAACCTCTTCTCTCAGTTCCTCATCTGTAAAATGGGCACATGATAACCTCCCAGATAATTTGGTCTCAAATTCAAGATGCTGGGCCAAGGGGCAAACAGCATGTGACTTGGGTGGTGCCAAGGGTGAGCTATTGAGAGCTTTTCCAGCCAGGACTGATTCCAGTGTGGGACCTGTCCAGCTGGACTCTATCCAGCTCAGCTTTCCTGCCTGTGAAGGAGATAAGATATGGTGTCCTTCAGAGTCTACCCCTGCACCTGGACCCTTCTTGGCAACTCTCTCATCACCAACACTCCCTGCCCTTGACAAGTTTCCTGTTTTGAAACAGACGGAAAATGTGGGTGCTGCCACTTTAACAGCTGAGGCTGGGCGTGTGAGAGTGTGAGCATGTGAGCTTGTGCTATATGAATTTATGAGTGTTTATGTAGGAATGTGGGTTTGAGTATAGATAGGGTGTGTGTGTGTGTGTGTGTGTGTGTGTGTGTGTGTGTGTGTGTGTGTGTGTGTGTGTGTTTAGTTGTGCATGTGTATGAATGCATGCCAGTATGGGCTGGGTGAGTATATGGACATTGTTGTGTGCAGTTAGGCATGTATAGTGGTGCTACCTGCTTGTGTTGTGTATCATTGAATTTTTTGAACATGCATGACTAGCTGTGTACTGGGAATTATGTGATAAAGCATGCCTGTGTGTTGTGTGTGATTGCTTTGTTTGTTTGTTTGTTTGTTTGTTTGAGTGCTTGCTTGTTTGTTTTTAAGACAGGGTCTCTTGTAAACCAGGCTAGCCTTGAAATTATTATCAGGTTGAAGATGCCCTTGAAGTCCTGATCTTGCTGCTTCCACCTCCCAAGTGCTGAGATTACAGGTGTGTTACCACACTTGTCTGAGAGGCCCTTGTTGTTTTGATATTATGCTTCTTTGATAGTACTGAAGATTGACTCAGCACTCTGCCAACTGAACTATATCCCTGTGTGTGGTTGTGTTTGTGGCTATGTATGAGTGCAATCATATGTGCCTGTGTTTCATGTGGTCTTGTGCCAGTGGGTGTACCTAGGTGTGTCATTATTCTGCTCTACCTGGAGAAGGCCAGCTGGGGCCCCTATAGGAGAAGCTAGATTAGCTGGGAAGGGTGGCCAGCAGCCTTCCTAGCAGTACTCCTGCCCAGCATTCTAAAAAGGTCACTCCTCAGCCTATCCAAGGTCTTTTATTTTCCAAACTTTGAACCAGAAAATTTCCTACTACTTCAAAAATGGCTTTGTTAGGAACAAGATCACAGTACAGAATAGATTCCAAGCCTTCTAGCTTGAAGGTCTAGGTCATTTCTTTATCCCTGGTATCTAACTGTTCCTGGCAGTGAACAGGTCCATCCAGTTCATTCAGCAAGGGTCTGCATGCCAATTTCTTTGCACCCCAGGCTGATCAAGACCTTTAGGATTCAAGGCATATCATAACAAAATCAGATAGTTTATAGTGTTGAGGAAAGACAATCACATACATAATACTTACATACATACATACATACATACATACATACATACATACATACATAATACATACCTGAAACTGTATAAGATATGGTTACTGCTGGGTGACAATGGTGTCAGTTAGGTGACAATGGTGTCTTTTCAGCACTGTTTAGATAGGACTAGGCCTTTTCTGGTTATTAATAGAAGAAGGTGATAACTTTTCTTCATTTAAGAAAGTAATAGTGTTCCACAGTCTTTAAAAATTACTTTCATTTGTTTACTTGGGTTGGGCATGTGTGGTCAGAGGACAACCGTCAGGAGTTGATTGCCACCTTCTACCCTGTAGATCCTAGAAATAAGACTCAGATCCTGGGGTTTGTTGGCAGACACCTTTACTCATCAGGCCATCTTGTCAACCCGCACAAGCTTTTGAGAACAAAGGACTTTCCTTATTGAGAAAATGCTGTCAGCTTTCTCCCACCCAGTGCTCCCTTACCACTTTTTGGTGGCCTTGTGGTTTCGAGAACGTTAGGTCCCACCTAACTCTTCACGCTTGCTGTCCCTCCTCTCTTGTTGCCTGGATGACAACATTCCATGGATCCTTCTGGGCTCAGTTCAGATCATTCCATGTCTGTGGGCCATGTTTTAAGTGGCAGGGGACTGTGTGTTTATAAGGTTTGGGATTGTTTTCTTTGCTCTCAACTGAGCTCCTGGAGGGCATAGACTCTGGTCTCTTGCTGAATCTGCCAGTGTCAAGTGCAAAGCCGTGTCCTTCTTAAGACAAGCTGGACGTTGGTGGCGCATGCCTTTAATCCCAGCACTTGGGAGGCAGAGGCAAGCAGATCTCTGTGAGTTCGAGGCCAGTCTAGTCTACAGATAGGCTCCAAAGTTACAGAGAAACCCTGTCTTGAAAAAGCAAAACAAAACAAAACAAAAGACACTCAGCACTCACTAGAAGGCTGAGTGGATAGAGGGTGGACAGCTCCAGAGCTCCTTCCTAAGTAAGGTTCTGTGCCTAGAATTGCCCCAAGGTAGTCTTTGAGGCAAGTGAAAGCCTAGCAGAGGGCGGTTCCCGATCATGTGAATTCAAAACACTGTTGTGGCAGAAGTCACCTGTGGTGGAAGTTGGCAGAGGAGTCCTGCCATGGCTGGGCTGTGTGCCCCGGGGTTGTACCTCCTCCCTGGGAAGATCTGGAGTGTCAGGAGGGGAATGTTCCCAAAGCAATGTGAAAGTAGATGCCAAAGGAAATGATGGAGCTGAGACTTAAAAGCCTAGCAGACAGCAGAAGAGGGTTCATTCATTCCGTTCGTTTAAGAATATTTTTCTTATTTTAATTTTGTGGTGTGTGTGTGTGTGTGTGTGTGTGTGTGTGTGTGTGTGTGTGTGTGTGTGTGTGTGCCCCCACGAGTGAGCATGCATGTGTGTGTGCGTGTGGAAGTCAGAGGACAACTTCTGGGAGTTGGTGCTACCCCTCCACTACATGGTTTCCAGGAATTGAACTTGGGTTATTAGGCATAGGCAGCAAGCACATTTACCCTCTCACCAGCTCCCTCATTCTTATTTTATGCATTTCAGGGAATCCATTGTGTGCTCCATTAGAAGACAAAGCTAAGACAAGACACAGAGTCTTATCCCAAAGGACTGCACAGTCCTCTTGGGGAATCTAGATAAGGAACTCATGAGAATTGTCAGGAGAGATTTTTCGATTCAGAAGGGAAGTTCTTGGAAGTTTTCTGATAATTAGGTTAAGTCTTAGCTAGGTCTTAATGTGTCCTTTAACTCCAGGAGATAGAAAAGGAAAGTGTGAACAACCCCAGTAGAAGAGCAAAGTGGCCAGGGGGCCCCATAGAGAACTGCAGGGCATGAGTGGGCAGTGAGGAGGCTTCCAAGGCTGCATGTTAGCAGGGGGCAGGGGATGTAGGAATCCTAGAGAGTTTTAACCAGGATAGTGGCATGGTCCAGGGTAATTTTATCAAAGGGAGGAGTGGGCTTTGGGGAATGCAAGGGAGGATGAACCAGCAGCAGAGAGACTTGGGAAGCCACTCAAGCAAGAGCACATGCCACGAGCACAAAATGAACAAACAAATAAGTGTCTCAACTCAGAATGAGCAGAGTGGAGCCGACCTGATGGCAGCAGCCAATACCTGGGGAGTGTCCTCTTTGCTGTGAGAACCATGCTGAGACAACACTGCCAGGAAGGGAAGTCAGGCATGGTGGAGTCTATCTGTAATCCCCACACTCAGAAAGCTGGGGCTGAAGGATGGAGAGTTTAAAGCCAGCCTGGGCTATCTAGCAAGACCATGTCTCAGAAAACCAAAAATAAATAAATATGGGAAGGGAGAAAATACATACCAGAAGAGAGAAAAGTGCCAGTATCACATGGGTCTCAAGTTCAGATAGTGGCTCTGTGACTCTGAACAGTTGTCTATTCTGCTGAAAGTGATCTTCCCCCACCCAGCCAGCCCCACAGGGGCTGTTGAGAAAGTAAAACAAGATAACCTGTGATTTAGTTTCTTTATAAGCAATAGAGTCAGCACCTGCAGTGATATTGGTTGGTTTAGGCTGCTGCAGTTAAAAGATAAAAACCAATCTGGGGAAGGCCAGAGAGGGGCCCGGAGGTCATGATGATGTTGGAAAGTTTTCTTTTAGAGACATAATGAAAACTGGTAGAGTTATTCAGCCTGGATAGAACAAAAGAATATCGATACAGCTGAAGCTTTACAACTCAGAAGTGGAACACACTTCCTACAGTCAGACCCCTGGGTTCAAATCCTGTGTCTGCAAAGCATATTGCCTTGTACATACCGTTTACGCTCTCGAACCTCCGTTTCCTCATTTGTGCAATGGGGATGATAACAATGGGCTAGTAGCGTGTGCAGATGAGCTGGCATAATAGCGGCCTAACTGTTGAAAGGATTGCGTGACACAGAGCGGGTAAGCAGAACACTGTGTGACGCCGGAGAAATGCAGACAGCCTCAGCTTTGAAATCAGGACGAGATGTTTACTCCCCACGCTGTGCGTAAAACTGAGATCAGTGAGATATGCTGCAGGCCTTAAGAGATGCAGTGACACAAAAACAGAGCTACCTCACCCAGTGGTTCAGAACTGAAAAAACAGCTTCCTTCTTCCTTGTTTTTCTTGGTGAAGATGGAGAGCAGCCTGTTAATTTTCATCTCACCTTAGCCTAGTTTCTTCTCCGGGTCTAAACCTTTGTCTGTGTAACTTGCTGTATGGCACTGCACAACTCACTTATCTTCTCCTTGGGTCTTCTCTGAATTCCCTTCCCACAATTGATTGATTTTGAACCCAGAACCCTTTGTCAAAGGTCAGTCTAAGGATCAGAGAAATGTGAGGCTAAAGGCAAGGCCCACCCTCCACTCAACTCTAAGCTCTTAGCGCCTCTGAACTGTGTGCCAATCCGGGGCCCTGTTGAACGTGTGAATGTTTAATACTGACTCGCCCCTTAAGTTTCTTGGGCGAGTGTCAGGGAGACGGGGTGTGGAATGTAGGAGAGTCCTCAACATTGTCTGTGTTTACATGGAGAACATCTTCATGGATGACACAACTGGGATGACAGCTCTTTGCTCCAGAGTGGTCCCTACACTGTGCACACCCTAGACTGCACATGACTGTATGGTTATTGTCATTGTGAGAGGAAGAGCCGTCTGCTGACACACCGAAAGTTCTCAGGTTCGATCCCTTGTGGCTCTTGCTGCCACCAGAACCCCTCCCCAGGGAAGCAGCTGATTCATGTACTGCCTGTCTCCAGTTGGTCTCTAATTTGTGAGGTTGGCAGCCTGGAATGTAGTCATTGCAAATGATACTAATCTCCCAGCTGAATCCCAGAGTGGAGCTGCCTCTGTGAATGCCATAATTGTGTGTAGCTGATAATTATTGCTATATGAAGGCACTTTGTGTATTGGCAGCACTTGCCTAGAAAGATAATCACAGTTATTTGCATCGTGCTTTGCATGTAGCCTCTAGAATATTAACAGAGGATATTCACTGAGTGCCTGTGTACACCAGGTGCTGTGTGAGTAAAACCCCTGAAAAACACTCTGTATCATTACATCCTGTGTGATCAGTGAGGAACTAGGGGGTGGCTGCATTGTGAAGAGTGCCAGAAGGCTGAACAGTGGATATTGTTCAGACTCAGCTCCCCAAGTTAGGCTACTTCACCCCACTGGTGAGAACTAATGAGGTCATAATTATTATTCTGTACTTTTGGTGGGGGGCCTTGGGTGTGCAACAGGACCTCGTTACTCAAGTAGCCCAGACCATATCATTCTGCTTTAATTGGTGAGAGCTCATTGTCCACAGGTTTCCCTAAATCTGGTCAAGTCTTAGCTTGAAGTTTGGGGTTTTGTATTCAGTGTGCTTATTAATAAACACAGTGTCTCAAAGACTGTCTGTCTGGCCTAAAGAAGAAGGGTTGCCAGTGCAGGTTTTGATAGGCTAAGCCCCAGTGGAAGATAGCAGACTTTCCTCTCTCCATCTGGCATATCCATCAGACATGCTGAACATTCTACTCACACATATGATGCATCCTCAGTTATACCCCCATAATTGTATACTTTTAATCTAAACTCCCAGTGCTGCAAAGACCTCCAACCAGCCAGTACTGGCAGCTAGTACACTAATGGCACTTTTATCCATGATAGTACCATGCATGAGGCAATGAGCTAAATCCAGCCATCCTTCTGCAACACAACCCGTGAGAAACCATTCTTCTCCAGGGCGTCTTGTGAACTGACTCTGGAGAAATTGAGCACTTGGACTCTGATGAATTCTCCCTGCAGTTCCTAACTCCATTCTGCATTGCTAGAATGTCCTCCCTGAGCAGAACCAACTAGGAGACTTCAGGGGGACATGCTTCTTTTCTGGGGTTTTCAGATCCCAAACCAAACTCTTCCACTGATATCTTAGTGACACCCCCCAATTGAACATACACACCTGAGATCCATCAGTAAGATTCCCATGCATGCTCACGGTGTTGCACGCCTTTAATACCAGCACTCAGAAGGCAGATAGATCTCTGAGTTCAAGGCCAGCCTGGTCCACACAGTGAGTTCCAGGACAGCCAGGGCTGCAGAGAGAAACCCTGTCTCAAAAAACAAACAAACAAACAAACCTCACATGCTCACCTCTTCTGTACCCTCTTAGAAAGGTGGAAGAAATGACTTGGAGATCTTAGGGGTGGTAGTTTTGTGCTGCTGATAGAGTACTCTGATAAAGCATCTACTGTAAGAGAGAAAGGGTTTGTTCAGCTTTCCATTCCAAATTGCAGTCCTTCATAATGAGGAAGGCAAGCAAGAACTTAAAACAGCTAGTCACACCATGTCTACACTCCAGAACAGGGAGGATGCATGTGTGCTTGGTGCTCAGCTAGCTTTCTCTATTGTACAATCCAGGGCTGAAAACAAGGGAATGGCGCTGTTGGATTTCAGCCTAGGTATTCCCATATCAGTTAAGGCAGCCAGAATGGTGTGTTTTACTCCCCAGGCATGTCCACAGGCCCACCCGATCTCAATCCCTCACTGAGATTGGCTTTTCAGATGTTTCTTGGTTGGGTCAAGCTGGAAACTGGTTTTATATGAATATCACTGAGGAAGTTACCTGAGCAGCAAACATAGGTGTGATGACTGCATAGACTTTTAAGGGACATTGGCATTTGAGACCCTGATTTTAAAAAAAAAAATACAACACTTGAAGACAGAAACTCTGTATGGGAAGCCTGGATTTGCAATCACATTGCTCACTATGTTTCCCTGCCTTTCCCTGTTTGGTGCTTGGCTAAGAGCAAAGAATTTTAAAGTCATGCATGGCAGCAATCATCCTGCACAGTCTTATGAATTAGATGATGCAGTTCCATAGGCGAGGCAACTGGGTCCCCAACAGCAAACTCCAAACACGGAGGAGCATCTTCCCTCCATAGTCTTCCAGGAAGGGGCCTGAGATTGCTTCTGAAGCCCTAGGAGCAGTGAGGAGGTGTACCGAGCTTTCTCTGCCCACTTCAGCCTTTAGAATACACCAGCATGAAGCTGGTTCCGGGCTGGGTTCAGCTGTGGCTGGTCTTGGAGATGCTTTCAGCCTAACTGTGTTCGGCTTCAGGGCCACCAACAGGGCCCACCTCCTGGCTCCAGCCTGCCCAGTAATTAGGTGTTTTGATTGGGTGATTTGTTTAGACTCTGCCAGAGCTGTTGTACTGGCTGGGGCCTCACAAAGGCGGTGCTGCCTGGCTGCAGCCTTGCTCTACTGGAAGATGGTGTTCATTATGAAGAGGAAGGAGTGGAGACCACACACGCAGGCCTACTGCAGCAGCTGACCGTCTTCCAGGTGGTCATGGCTGGTAATGGCGCTCCTAGTCACTCTGGAATGCCGTTAAGTCATTGACCTCTACCCTAGAGCCATCACTGCTGTGCCTTATCTTAGACCCATCACCTTCTTTAGGGGTCAAATGACCCTTTCACAGGGGTCACCTAAGACCATTGGAAAATTCAGGTATTTACAATACGATTTATAACAGTAGCAAAATTACAGTTATGAAGTGGCAATGAAAATAATGTTATGGTTGGGGATTGCCACAACATGAGGAACTGTATTAAAGGGTTGCAGCATTGGAAAGGTGGAGAACCACTGCTTTAGAGAAACAGTTATGGGGGCTTTTAATCCCTTCTGTGGTGCTTGGACTAGAACCCAAGATTTCTCACATGTTAAACGGTACTCTATCACTGAGCATACCCCCCACACCTGGTCATAGAGGTCTGTCCCAGGTTGAGAACTGATTGCCACAATCAAAAATAGTTAGGTATTTAAATTAAAGCCTCAAGTAACTAAAACTCTACATTCCTTTGTTTTGGCTGGGATTATGTAATTTATAATTAGCTAATTTAACATACAGGTATGTGAAATGTTTATACTAAAACACAGAATCAACTGAAACAAGCATGTAGTTCACTTGAATAAGTATCTTTTTCTTTGTGATGTACCTTACCACCACTACCACATGTGCCATTTTTCTGGTCAACCTACAAAAGCAATCACCCTCTCAGATCCCTACCATCCATCCCTATTTGGTGAGAAGCCAAAGAGCTTGGTCACAGTGTTTGCTCAGTGTCTAATGAGGGCCTTCTTGGTATATTATAACATGATTGGGGCATTATATCATAATGCAAGTGTAACAACTCAAGTCTCTTCCTCTTCATAGGAAGCCAAAGTTGCCATCATAGCCCCCTGCCCCAGCATCAGCTAATCAATCCTAATTACTTCTCCAAATACAAACATGGGGAGTAGATCTCATGCAGACAAACTCCTACAGGACACATTCAAACCATAGCAGGCACCAGTTCTTCTCATGAGAGATGGTCAGCATTGCTAAGGATATGAGACACACAAAATAACCAGAGAACAAACCCAAAAGGGAGGTTATATTCTAAAATGCAGACAAGATGGCACAAGGATGCCAGGGCGAGGGCTGGAGAGATGGCTCTGTAGTTAAGAGCACTGGCTGCTCTTCAAGAGGACCTGGGTTTAATCCCCGGCACCCACATGGCGGCCCCCAACCTTCTGTAGTTCCAGTTCTAGGGATCCAACACCGTCTGGCCTCTTTGGGTACTGCATTCACATGGTGCATAGGCATGCATGTGGACAAAACACCCTTGCACATAAGAATAAATAAAAGAATGCCAGGGTGATTAGGGCTGCTGTGATAGATGGGATGGACACAGGGAAGAGATTTGGCTTGGAGGGGTGGGAGGGGAGCAGGCTGGATCAAATAGGAGTGTATGTATGTAACAGAGAGGATCAAGCTTTCTTAGTCCAGTCAGGTCCTGTCTGATCATCTGAAATAGGAGCTTCCTAGTGGAATGGGACACAAGTTAGATTTATTTATTTATTTTATGTATATGATGAGTCTCTTACCTGCATTATATATGTGTGTCATGTGCATACCTGGTACCTGGGGAGATCAGAAGGCATTGGGTCCCTTGGGACTTTATAGTTGTGCTGGTTGTGAGCTGCCATGTGGGTTCTAGGAAGTGAACCCGATCCTCTGCAAGAGCAACAAGTGCTCTAAACCAATGAGCCATCTCTCCAGCCCCCAAACTTCTTAACAAGCAAAACCTGGCCCCTCGTTTTTCTCTAAAGATTGCTCTCTTTGAGTCTTTTCTACCGTCTTTACTACTGACCACAAGACAGTACACTTCGCCCTCTTTGTCTATGTGCATTATTGAATCAATCACAGATCAGAGGTATTAAAAAATGTGTGTCTGAACTGAATATGCAAATTTTTCTTGGCATTCTCTACATAATAAAAGTATAGTAATTATGAATTGCATTTGGTCTTATCAATTAGAGATTATTTAAAGTATTGGTGACCCAGGACTACATAGAGAGACCCGGTCTCAAAACAAAAAATAAAAATAAAGCATTGGGGAGGGTGTTCACATGTCCTCATGCCATTTTCTACAAGAGACCTCTGCATCAATTGTAGTATCTGTATTGGGTGTGGAGGATGGGGTCCCAGAACCAGTCCTCTCAGGTTACCAATGTCTTTGTGAGAACCCAATCTGGGTTGCATCTCAGAAAGCAACTGGAAGGGTTAGACCATGTCATATGGCTTGGAGACAGAGTATATGGTCTCTTCTACAGAGAAAGAGCAGAGAAAGACCTATGGCTGTCACCCATGGGGAAGGGACCAGAGTTTGAGGCAGCTGCTTTATCTAGCATTCAGTATTGTAAGCATGACTCCTGCTTTGGTATCTGACACCAGTTTCCAGTGAGAATTCTTCACACCCCTTCCTTCCCTGCAGCCCATACCTCTGTTTTATCTATTCATTTCAGCTCAAGGTTAAGGAAACCACAGTCCCACTTCCTCCCCTTAGTGGGTAAAAGAGACTCCACAGCACAGAAAAACAAATAAGCTGCTAGAACTGGAGAGGGCCTGAGAGCTCCACAAGCCCCTTCTGTTTTCTCTAAGCTCCAGAAGGCTGGAGGACATACCAAGGGTCACATAAAGATATTGCTGGGACGAGACCCTCACTGCATCTCCAGCATCACCTTTCTGTCTACCTGCACAAGAGTTTATCAGAAGGATGAGGAAAGACACAGGATGCAACTAACGCAGATCTGCAAGTCTTAGGTCATTGAGTATGCTGTACCTGACTTCACTTGACCTTGAAGATGTGTCTATGCCGCCCCCCACACACACACACACACAACTCCCATCTCTGTGCGATAGATACATTATATGATCCAGTCACTGATGCATCTATGTAGACATCACTGAAACCACAATTCCCAGCGACACTAAAGAAAGTTAATAGCTGCTGTTAGCCTCAAACTGCACACTGCCACTATCCTTAATATTTCAGCTGGAGGATTGCAGCCCTTCTGTCCCCTTTCAGCTTCTCCATGTCCTGCCTGTTCCAAGGAACAAGACTCCAATAACCCAGAGAGCGATTGGGCTTTTGACTTGTCACCCGTCCTGGGAAGGACCAGGAAGCTGTTGTAAAGGAAAGTGAAGATAGGGAAGGGGGCAATGAAGGAGGGGGTGCTGGCAAGAAAGAAACACACAAGCACACACCCTCTGCTTCTACATGGTACCAAAGAGGTTCCAGCCCTAATCTGGTTATCTCTCCCTCCCACTCCACGGGGGATGCTGTATCAGTGAAAGAGGAAGTAAAGCGGGGGAAGTGAGTCATTAGGATCCTCTAACCCGGGACAGGAGTGTGTTTTGTCAACTCAGAGTCACTCACAGTCCTCTCTCTGTAAGCCTGGCTAAATTATATTCAGAAGAGAAAGGGAGGAAGGGAAGGAAGGAGGGAGGGAGGGAGGGAAGGAGGGAGGGAGGGAGAGAGAGAGAGAGGAGAGAGAGAGAGAGAGAGAGAGAGAGAGAGAGAGAGAGAGAGAGAGAGAGAGAGAGAGGGAGAGAGAGAGAGAAAACCCTCCTAAAAATGTCCTGGCTAAAGACATCTGGTAGAGCCACAGAGCACAGGTTAGCCTCCATACCCCTTCTGGAACTCACAGCCCTAATAGAATTGTTTCCTGGGACTCGAGGAGTTCATCATGGAGTTTTATATCCTAAGACCACAGTATCCCTGTTGGTTCTATCACAGAGAACACTGGACACAAATGTTCTGCTGCAACCTGTGAGCTGGTTAAGGAGGAAGATTGATTAGTAAGGACAGAAGGAATTAGGCCCCATGTAGGCATAAGTAAGACCACATGTTGGCCGGCCAGGATTCAAGGCTGACCACATTTGGGGACAGCATTTGAATGTAGCAATCAGAATAACCCGTGGGGAAACTTCTTGAGAGCATCTGACCTTGAAATGCATGCAGAACCACCTAGAGCTAAGTCAGACCCCCTTCCTGCTCCAGAAACAGGGGACCATGTCCTTGTAGTTGAGCCAGTGGCTAGCTCCAACTTCCATATGTAAACTGCCTCTCCCTTGCTCTCTAGAACTCTGTTTTCTTACCTTTCAAAAAAAAAAAAAATTCTCCCTTTAGCCAGACAGTGATGCATGCTTGTAATCCCAGCACTTGAGGCAGGAGAATTGCTAGATTGAGACCAGAGTGGACCACATAGTAAGAATTTGTTTTTAAAAGCAAAACAAAACAGTAACTATTTTTATAGTGGTGAAAAGGTTCCCTAATTTGAAATTTTATTTGTACTTTCACTTAATTATTTAGCATGTGTGTACATGCGTTGGGTTACGTGCACATACATACACCCCTGCATAGGCCACAGTGTGCATGTGGAGGTCAGAGGACAATTTCCAGGAAGTGGTTCTCTCTTCCCATCATGAGGGTCGTAGGGATCAAACTCAGGCTGTCAGGCTTCAAGGCAAGTGCCTTTACCCACTAAGCCGTCTCCCAGCCCTATTTCTTTCTTTCTTACTTATTTATTGCCTCAATGCCCTGACAAGAGAATTAGTTTAATATTGTGTCATGACCAGAAGTTCCTAGCACAGTGTAGAACACCATCCTGCCCTCATAGCCTTCTTCTCTGAGCATTCTGGGGATCATGAAAGAGGAAAGGGCTCTTGGGGAGTCTCGGGACACTTCCTGTTCTCCCAAGCACGTCTTTGCTGTGGCTCTCTTCTTTCACCCACCAAAGGAGGAAGTTGGACTGTTTCCCCAATCTGTGCCTCTCACCCCTACCCCCCTACCCCCACCTCCGTTATCTCCAGTGCCATGATCCTAAGTTCCAGAGAAAAGCCTGTTCTGAGCTACTCGAAGACTCCTGTCTCTTGTGTCTTTCATCTTGAATGGTCCCAGCTGTTGTCAAAGGCCTTGGTGCCTCATTATGGAGAACCAAGGCAGGGCCTGGAGAGCTGGAAGCAATTCATGGAGGAAGCTGGGCCCTAGGGAGGGTGGAGCTTCAGAAGGAGAAACAGTCCCTCAACCTGAATGGCCACACTGCAGGACCACAGGCAAGCTGAAGGTCTGCTTCCTCTGTCTGGTACTGCAGTTGTCCCAGCACTGTCCAGTAAACTAGTACTTGCCCAGGGGCTTAAAGGGTTGGCTAAGTCAAAAGGAAAGCAAGCAGCACCTTCTAGGTGGAAAAGAGTCATGGTGTCATTGTGCAGAGACCAGCTGGGGACTTGAGAGACTTGGATGCCTGACTCACCAGACTGCTTACCTCTGCAGGTCTCTGTTCCCCATTTGAAACACAGGATGTTTTGAGGGCACTGTATCCTAAATATTGTATCATTCTTTTTCTTTCCTTTCTTTTTTTTTTTTCTCCTGCCTCTTCCCTCCCCACTTCTTTTTGTGCCAATGTCTCTCACATTGTAGCCCAAACTGGCCTGGCATTTGATATGTAGTCCAAGCCGGCCTCAAATTTGTGATTTCTTGGGCTGGAGAGAGGGCTCAGAAGTTAAGAGCACTGACTACTCTTCCGGAAGACCTGAGTTCAATTCCCAGCAACCACATGGTGGCTCACTACCACCTATAATAGGATCTGATGCCCTCTTCTGGCCTGTAGGCATACATACAGAACATTCATACACATAAAATATAAATACAATAAAATCTTTTTAAAAATTGTGATTCTTCTCTTCAGCACTGGTCTTACAGTTATGTGCCACCATGCCTGACTCAAATACTAAATCTTAGCATTTGTGTGAGCTTGCACTCATGCATGTGCACATACATACATACATACATACATACACACACACACACACACACACACACACACACACACACACACACTATTGAATCCTAAAATAAGAACTTAAGTATTACATTATGTGTGTTATACTGAGAGCCTTTGTGAATGCTGTATACAGAACATTTCCTTTTGGGAAGTAACTGGGACAAGTGACTTAGGAAGTAGCTTGGTCGTAGAGTACTTGACTACCCTGCAGGAGTTCATGGATTTGATTCCTCTGTTATAATAGATGGATGCCTACAGTGTACTCTCTCTCTCCCCTTCCACCAACCTGGAAGAGAACCCACATCAGACCCCCGTCATCCTGGCCCTGGTCTTAGACTTTCAGACTCTATGCCTGCAAAGCATAAATTTCTATTCTTTCCTAGCCACCTCAGATGGCAGTACACAGTTATCTCAGCCTGAACTAGGACAGTGTATATCTAAAATACCTAGATAATCAAAGCCATGTGATATTAGACAAATGTGCTGTATGGGCTCTGTCTATAATATAAAATTCATAAGTACCATCTGGTCCCTTTTTCTGACTCTACTGAGGCATCCAGAGAGGCAGGTGTATAGAGTAGAAGGGCTCTAAGTAGTCAGAAGCTCAAGGAAAATAAGATTTTATTAGGAAATGGATCCTTTCCTTTGGGCAAGGCTTCCTAGAGGGCCCCCAGTCTTCAGAAAGAGTTTGTATGTTTACTGTACCCCAGAGTTTGAGGTTCCTCAGTCCCTGAGCTCTGTGAATTGAGGCCCAGAAGGGGGAAGACTTGACGGGGGTGGGGGGGAAGGGGTATGTAGTTAGGCAGACAAATGGCTGCCTAGAGAGTTTGTGGCCCTTCTCACTTCCTGGTGAGTTTGTTAAGTCCCCACTTAGAAACACCAAGTACTCCCATAGAGGGGGAAACAGTAAATCAGCTCAGGAAGCAATGCCTGGCCTCCTGTAGCTGCTGAGCAGTCAGAATAGGCCCCCTGGAATTTCCTAGGATTTGGGCTGCAGAGTGGACCTTGCGAGCCCCTGCAGAGAACTAAACTGCTGAAGGACTTTGTCCAAAAGAATCTCAAAGTAGGCATAACCCTAATCAGGGGAAACACAAAAAGACATAGTGGTGGGGCGGGCAGTCTGGGATTCAGCACAGGCTCCGTGCTGGCTCTGAGTTTGTGCCTCTTGCCTACATTCCACACAGACAAATAGATGGTACAGCTTTAGTTTGCACAGGCAGGGATTGAGCCTCCAGGGGGTAGAGATCTGCCTGGTTCTGAAGTTCATGACATCGCAGCTCCCTCCAGGTGAGGTCCCAGCCTGCCAACCCTTGGTCTAGAGGACCCACATTGAGATTTAACAGGTGTAAGGATTGGGGTGAGACATGTACTTGATAGGAGGTATTGGAGCAGCAGTTTCCATTAGTTCTAGGATCTAGGCCCTCTATCTCCTGCATAGATTCTTCATTCTCATGTTCATACCAGCCAAACATCTGTCAGTGTTCTTTTCATGCCTATTTTCCCCTGTATGAAAGGCCGGATGTTTCCATTTTCTATTACTGAGCCTTAAAACTCAGAAGCTTCGAACACACCCCCTTGTTCTTTCACAGTGTCTGTAGGCTGAGGAATCCAGAACTATTTGGCTAGGTTCTCTGCTTAGTGTTTCATTTCGCAGGGTCTCAGTCACCTGACACCAGCCAGACTGTGTTCTCACCTGGAAGCCTGAGCAGGAGCCTTCTCCAAGCTGCTTCTGCTGTTGGCAAAATTCACTTCCCTTTGCATGTGGGACTGAGGAAGGAGCCCCAGCCTCTTGGCGGATGTTGGCTGTAAGCCACTTGCGAGTCCTGAAGGCCACCTAGTGCCTGCCATGTGCTTTTCTCTATAGGCAGTTCCTACTCTGGAGCCAGCAGGAGAGTGAGTTGCTTCATCTTCTGTATGGATGCTAGTGGAGTCACAGATGTGGCAGCGTGTAACCGCTGTCACATTCTGTTGGGTAAGAGTGAGTCATGGCCTCACCTAGACTCAGGCAGATGGCATTACACAGAGTGGTGAGCACCAAAAGACAGGCATACAAAGGTGTCACTTTAGGGTGTTTGCCACACTGATGAAGACTACCTTTAACATCCTGACAGAGGTCACATTTTAACATTATCACCTCCTGTATGTCACATACTACGCTGGCTGTTGAAGCTACCAAGAAAATAAGAAATGGCCTCTGTTTCAAATAGTTCACAGTAATTTCGGCGGGGAGGGAGATGATTTTTATGAAGTTGGGAAGGTGGGTACAGGGGATATGGGTACCCAGAGAAGTCAAGTGGAGGCATGAGCAGGGACCAGCCAAGTAAGAAAAGGTGGATATCAGCCAATAGGAGAGGCCAGAGCTGGGGAGAGTCAGCAAAAGAGACGGTGGTGGGGTGGGGAGTGGGAGGGACTTAGGGGAAAGAGGTCCTGGTTTGGGCTCCATGTGCTGTGGTAAGGAGGTCAGCCACGATGTTGGAGATGGCCTGTAGCATAAGGGAAGAGATTGTGCTGAATCCTAGGTGGTAGCAGAGGTCTTATCCTATAATACTTCTGCTTTTGCCCCTCAAATCCCATATGTAATACTGGTCTACCCCAAGGTTGTTTTGCTCTTTGGCTAGCTGGACTTCATTCTCTATGAATGCCTCTTTAAATAAGTGACCAGCAGAGTGAGACTAGGTTGCACCATGGCACTTTTCTGTGGTAGAACTAGACTGGTAGTTTGTGGTGAAAAAGTTTCACATCTTCCCAGAGTGTCAGCTGGCAGCACCGAGGAAGAAGTTGGTTTCTCTGCAGAGATGTCTCCAAGGTCATGATAGAAACCCATCCTCCTGGAAAGCCTTAGAGAAATTCTCCAAACCCAGATTCACTTTTTTACATACTCATGAGTGTGATCACAAATCACTTGCATTGATCCTAGATCCTCGCTGTGTTCTCATTAAAAAACAAAATGTGTGTGTGTGTGTGTGTGTGTGTGTGTGTGTGTGTGTGTGTGTGTGTGTGTGTATGTATGTGTGTGTATGTATGTTCCTGTATGTGCAGATGTCTGTATGGGCACACATGCATGTGTGTGGAGGCTAGAGACAACCTCAGGAGTCATCCTCAGAAAGAACGTTCATCTCCTTTGAGACAGAGTCTCTCATTGGCCTGAAACTCACCAATTAGGTTAGCTGGATTTGCCCATCTTCACCTCCCCATCTCTGGGGATCACAGACACATGCATCACACCTGGCACTTTTATGTGGGTTCTGGAGACTGAAGTCACCCCCACACACACACACACACACGGACATGGACACGGACACAGACACACACCAGAAAGAAAGAATGAGAGGGAGGAGGGACATTGAATTCAGCCTTCAACCCTGCCTATGGCCTCTACTAAGGGAGGTGGCCTTAGAGGAGCCATGCCTAGAAGGTGAGCACTGTATCGATGAAGCACTGTACCATGAAGCCCTTCTGTATCTTTTTTACCTACAGTTCTTAGCATGTATAAATGTAGGTGATGATGTCCACCCCATCAAAAATGGCTTATGAGTTTGAAGATTCATGCGAGAGAGGCTGATGAGGTTCTAGTCCTAGCTGAGGAGCTATTGGCAATTGACAGCTGATGGGGAACAGGTAGTCATTTTTCAGGGTTAGGACTGCTAGAAGGTTGTCCGTGCTCCTATGGATGGTTCTACATGAACACCCATACAGGCAACAATAACTGCATTCAGTAGATTATTTTTAAATGAAGATGCTCTGAGGAGGAGGAAGAGGAAAAGGGGACAAAAGAAGGGAGACAGTGGGAGAAGGGATTTGAGTTGAATATGATCAAGATATGCATGCATGAAATTGTCAAAGAGTAAATATATTCTTTAAAAAGAAAGGAAAGAGAAAAAACTAAAAATTACATGAAGCAACATCTGTACATCGTGTAACAGGTATTCTGATAGTGTTGTCTCTTCCCCCTTTTGGTTTTTTTGAGACAGGGTTTCTCTGTGTAGCCCTGGCTGTCCTGGAAATCACTCTGTAGACCAGACTGATCTCAAACTCAGAGAGATCCTCCTGCCTCTGCCTCCTGAGTGCTGGGATTATGCCATCACTGCCCCTCCTTCCCTTTCTTATACCTATTTATTGAACTGGCTTTGGGTGGTCTCCCCAAGTGCAGAAGCCATGTTTCCCTGTCTGTGCATGCTCAGTCCTTAACACAGCATCTGGTGACAGACAGACTTTGGCAGAATACTTGCTTGTCGGGGGATGCTTGAATGAATGAGTGAGTGAGCAGACAAGCGATTGAATGTTAAAGCAATACCATTGTGTCTTGTAGGAAGTCCATTTTAGATCATCCTTTACTTTACATTGTCACACCTAGAAACAGAGCAGTCACTGTTGGCCCCGACCCCCATCACCTGCACTGATTCCTGGAGGACTCCGCAGTGACACCCCCCCTTGTCTTTTCATCTGTATGACCCAGCCAGGTTATACCATCTCCTCAAACCTCACTTTTCCTAGTATGAAAACCTACTAGTACCTGCCCTGGAGGATGGGAGAGGGGTTTACTGAGACTGTTTGCATGTGAAATGACCTGCATAGCACCTGGCCCCGCATGTGCTCCGTGGCTTAGCTATCGGTGACTAATCCATAGGCATCCTAGGAAGACAAGGACTCTGTCTAGTCTGCGCTCCTCTGACCCAGTGCAGCTGTGAGTCACACAGCCTCTTCTGCAGCTCTGGGATGAAACCACTTCAGGAGGACTAACCCCATCCTCGCTGAAGTATTTTTAGCTGATTCTAGTGGTTAGAGAATGAGGAGGTGGGGATGGTAGGGGAAGAGAAATTAGTCTCTGTTGTCATCTGCAACCTGAAATGACTCTTTTTCATCGGTCCTCCAGGGTCTGCCATTCCCTGGTGTGGGATTGCGGGGGGGGGGGGGGGGCGGCGGTGGACTTCTCTCTGCTTGCAATCCCAGCTCCTGTAATTCTCTCCCACTTTCACTCTGAGCTCCAGACATACCTCAGACCCCACACAAGAAGATGTAGGTTCTAGTCTTGCCTGTTCCTTGAGCTAATGAGTAGTTCTGGGCATGTCTGTTCGCCTCTCTGATGCCTCCTTTTGTATGTCTGTGAAATTATAATGGCTGGCTGCTCTAGATCTATGGGGCTTTTAGGAGGACACCAGAAATGATTATGGAAGTATCTTTAGCACAGCTTTGACTCCATCCCCATGCTGGGGTAACATGTTCCCTGGCTCCTTCCTTTTCTGGCCTGAGGGGTTCTCTGCATCTTTCTTTAAATCCACTCCCCAGGGCTGTCAGCCTGAGTTACTTCTGGGAACTCTGTGAGTCTGCATTCACCCCCCACTCTCCACAGCACCCTGTAGGGACATGGTCTTTATTATTCAGTGGACATTTCTCCCAAATCAGTTTGGCTGTCCTCTGTAGGGTTGGCATGACTCTCAACACTGTCCATCACTGTTGCTCCGGGGCAGCCTGGTCTCCATGATATCCTATAGAACCTCCTTGGCTGATGAGACTGAAAAGATGATCACCTTAAGTGTGACCTTGAGCCCAGGGGATAGTTAAAGAACTAACTTACATCTTACACTCAGAAACCTCTCCACAGAAAAGCGTGGGAAAGCCTGCAGAAATAGTAGATTCCTATATAGAAGAGTCATAAAGTGAGAACTGTGGCCTTATTTATTGAGCACCTGCTGTGGGCAGGGGACTGGGCTGAATGTCAATATCTGTCATCTCATTCCTGGGTCATGGTGCCTCTGGCTTCCTTGGGACAAGGCAGCAGTCTCTTCTGAGCCTCAGATTCCCAGGGGATAATACTAGTAGTTTGGCTTGTGCAATGGACTGAACTTTTGGAAGCCCTTACACTCTTTCTAAGAAGATATTCCAGTGTGACACGACTCTGCATAGCCCTCATAAAGAGGCCTATGGTGCCTTCAGATCTGAGGTGTACTTGTGCGCATGTGTGCTTGCACGACTGAGCATGTGCAAGCCACGGGTCAACCCCAAGCATCTTCCTCTGTCAAATCCATCCTTATTTTTTGAACTTGAAGTTCATGGATCAGCTAAACTAACTGACTAGTGAGGCCACGTAATCATCCTGTCTCCATCTTCCTGTGCTGGGAAAGGAGACATTTGTCATCTGCCTGCCGTTTATGTGGGTGCTGGGGATCCAAACTCTGATGCCCATGTTTGTGCATCCCTTTACCCACTGAACACCTCACCAGTCCCACCCACTCCTCTCTTTAGGTCCCACCCACGCCTCTCTTTAGATCTATGCTTGGGCACATGGCCACCTGCAGTGCTGGCCTGGATGATTGAGGTGGTGGGCCATGTTGCTGACCCATTGTTTTTCCCCCATTCACAACCTCTTAGTGACCCATCACTTTCCTCCTAATTGTATCTATGCGCCATTCTTGGGTAGCCTGGGTCATCCATTCTCCTCTTAGATTTTTCTGTAGCATCCCTCAGCACCATTTGTTTTCCATCATGGCCCCTTTCCTTGTGCTATCTAGAAAGCTTTTCTCTCTTGCCAAATCTGAAACACTCTCAAGACCGTACCAGAATATAGATGGTTTCAGCAGAGAAGGAATCTGGGTCACTGAGCAGCCGACCTTGAAATACTTCTATTAGCATAGAACTTCCATTTATCCTTGGAAAACTGTGAAGATTGATGGGCTAATAGGCACAGGCGTGTGTGCAGATGTTATTTTTGTTCAATGTCTAATATATGCAAGACACCACACTGAGCTCTTCAAATGCATTACCTGATCTTAACTGTGAGCCTTCCCAGAGAAGTGGGCATAGTTACCCCAACTTCAGAAATTCAGAAATTGAGTCTTGAGGAGCAATAACTTGCCCACTGTCGTCTTCCAGCTAGAAAGAATTTGGTTCCCAGTAATGAGCTTTTTGACACAGCAGACAAGCACACCTGTGCCTCTCTGCAACCCCCACCCCATGATGTGGGAGGAAAGGAATAGCTGGAGACACCTCAAAGTGTGGGGAAGTGTGTTTGTGATGTCGCCACCCATGGTCTAATGGCTGGTTTCCCAATTACAAACTGCTGCCTCCCTGCTCTTTCTAGCAAGAACAAAACAAGGCCTCCCATCTGGGCTGCTGGGCTCTGCCACATAAACACACTGGCAACCTAAACAACATTTTTTTTCCTGCTAACCACCCCCTGAGAAGGCTGCTTGATGGAGGGCTTGCGGACAGGGAGGCTTCACCTCATTGGAGTTCTCTGGGGAGGGCCTGTGCGCCCAAATGCCCCAAATAATAGCTCATCTTTTTTTCTTTCTCTGATGGGTTCTGTGAAAAAGTTCAGTGCATTTTCCTCCCCGTTGGCTGGCCTTGGAGGCAATGGCCAAAGGCTTGCTATGGCATTGATTATTAGATACAGCCAGGCCATTAACCCCGGGCTGACTGAAAGGGCTCTCCACTGGGAGCCTGGCTCTGACACAGGCCGTTAGGATCAATACATCTTTCTCCATTAGGTGCATTTCCTCCGACGGAAATGGGTCTGCCCATTACAGTTGATGCTTATTGACAGGCCTCTCTCCTGCCCTCTCAAAGCCCCCTGGGAAACCCCACAGGGACATGCACCAAGGCTCGGGGGATGAGTTTGTTCAGTAGAACTACCTCCATTCTCAGCAAGTAGCTGGACTCCCTTGTGTGAATATGATAGAATGAACATCTTTATTGTGTAGGAAAGAGAGACCAGGTACAGAAGGGCAGGATCAGTTAGAGAACAGTGAACTCACAAGGTTGAACTCAGGAACGAACTTTCTGAGCTCAGATGCCATTGGACAACCAGGAAACTCATGTTGTCTGGAAGAAAAGATGATTCCCTCAAACATCAAGGGAAGGGCAGGTTGATGGCAAGCTCCCTGCAGTCAAGGGATAACCATCACTTTCAGTGCCTGGGGGTCCTCAAAATACTTTGAGGGCATCATTCCTTTCTTTGTCAATCTTCCTGAGGGCTTCTCTCTCTCTCTCTCTCTCTCTCTCTCTCTCTCTCTCTCTCTCTCTCTCTCTCTCTCTCTCTCTCTCTCACACACACACACACACACATTTGAAAACATGAAAACTAAACACCAAACTGGAGTGTCTCTGTGTAAAAGTACTGGCTGTCCTGGAACTCACTCTGTAGACCAGGCTAACCTCAAATTCACAGAGATCTACCTGCCTCTGCCTCCCAAGTACTGAGACTAAAGGCATGTGCCACCACTGACCAGCATAAAAGTTCAACTTTCTTAAGCTTTGGCATGATACTCAAAATTTGAGAGTTTTAGAACATTTTGGATTTCAAATGTTTTGATAAGGTATGCTCAATCTATTATGAGTCCTTTAATCCCAGCACCAGGGAGGAAGAGTCAGGCAAATCTTTGAGTTCAAGGCCAGCCTGGTCTACAGTGAATTCCAGGACAGCCAGGGCTACATAGTGAGGCCCTGTCTCAAAGGAAAGGAGAGATGGGGTATGGGTATTTGGAACCCCAATAGGCCAGGGAAGATGATAGGGTAGAGTC
The DNA here is from genome assembly GCF_003668045.3 of Cricetulus griseus. Taxonomy (NCBI): domain Eukaryota; kingdom Metazoa; phylum Chordata; class Mammalia; order Rodentia; family Cricetidae; genus Cricetulus; species Cricetulus griseus. The sequence goes on along the minus strand of NC_048597.1, from coordinate 152,698,335 downwards.
CAGAAAGGCCATCTTAACTCTGCACAATCTTTCACCTCCTTTTATCTTCATGAGGAAATGACAGATGACAAGCGATAACTGTCAATCTACTGACTTGCACCCAGAAAGGCCAGAGATTAGGGAAGTTTTGGGTAAACCAGCTCTGGGCTGCTAGTTTCAGTGATTAACAACAGGCATGTGTGTTCATCTTAGTGGGGGCTGTTCCTAGCAAGCAGAGCCATGAACACAGCAGTAACCCAGCCATGTTTGTGCAAATAACCATTCCCAAACCCCAGAAACACCTCTGAAATCTGACAGTTTGTGATGAGGGATGCTTCAACTGTGTTTTTGGAAGAATGACAGTTTTGTTCTTGTGGTGAGTTGTACCTTACAAGAGGAAGTTTAACAGACTAAAAGTCACTAAAAGTGACCACTTTGGCGACCACTGCCTGATCTAGATCTTTCCATTGCAGTCAGCTAAACAGCTACAGTTTCTACTAATAGACCTTTCTCTAAGGTACAGATCACATGTAACCTACCCCAGTGGGAGTTCCCACATCCTTAAGCTCTGTCTCTTTCCACCTGGCTACTTTGGGGTAAGGATCGTGGTGTTAACACATTGATCTGGACATCTCTTGGCTAGTGTATATGTATGTTCGTGTGTGCATACATGTAAGTGTATGTTTGCAGGTATATAGAATATATGTACCCACATGTGAAGAGGAGAGGTCAATCTCACATGTCATTCCTAAGGAGTCATCCACCTTGTTTTGGGGCTAAGAATGCAGCTGTGAGTGTTTGCCTTGTTTGCACAAAGCACTGGATTCCAGGCCCCATACCACATAAGTGGACTCCCAGCACCATGTAGTAGCTCACAACCATCTGTAACTCCACTTCCTGGGCATCTAATTCCCTCTTCTGGCCTCTGTGGTCAGCAGGCACACACATGGTGCACCTATATGCATTCAGGCAAAAAGCCTATGCACACACATCCATAAAACCTGTGTGATGGTGCATCCTAAAATCTCACCATCAGGAGGGATAGGCCAAGAGGACCAGAAGTCCAAAGTCATCCTTGGGCTAAGTGAGACTCTACCTCCAAAACAGCCTTTGTTTGCACAGATAATGCTCTGAAGGTATCCCTCCATTGTCCCTTATAGCACCACTGGCTTCATTGTATGTTTAGACTCTCCTACTGAGAAACAGAACTGACTCCACCTATGTCTTCCCAGGATGGCACAGACTATTAAACTTATTTTGAGCAGAGTCACTGGTTAATTGGACCATATTTTAATTCAATTAAATGTGTTAGGTGTGAAAAAATTAACAATTGCTATCCTGCAGGTTGAGAATTTTTTTTAACATCTTGGAGTTCATATTAAATATTTCTAGAATGTAAGGTTGTCTTGGTGACATGGAGAGGAGATAAAATTAATTTAATTCTGGATATATGGGGTGTTTTATCCACTAGGAGGATTCTGTACTTGGCCTTGTATCTTCTCTTTTCTTCACAAATAGGTCTTTTGAACGTAGACAACTGGAGCACAAGAATGGGTTGGGGTGGGGGTAAGGGAGGTGCTGAGGCTGTATATCTGTCCGAGAGCTGCTCAGTACACTAGAGAAAAGCATCTCTAAGCCCCAGATCTGGATTCCAAAAGGATCCAAAATCTACACCTCTCTGAGTTCCACGATGCTTTGTGTTTTCAGCCATTTTGGATTTCAGGTCTTCAGATTTATGGTGCTCAACTGTTAGTGTTTGCAAATATCCTCAAAGCCAAAATACTGCAAGATTGGAAGCACTTCTGGCATTTTGGATAAGGGTGACTCAGTCTGCAGCTAGGAAGTTCAGTAAGTTCATTTTGTATTCACTGAACCAAGGTTTTACTCTTTTGAGGGAATACATTCAGTGTATTTCCTTCTGGTTTATACTGGGTGTCAGGTAGCTGAGTCATAAGCTATACCTCTGAAGGCCTAAGAGGGATGGCTTACCACAGAGGACCTCAGGTCCAGGCTAACCTGTCCCCTGTGTTAGGGATGTGTTTATTGTTTAATAACCTTGACTGTCACTCAGTTAATAGCAGAAGATCATCTTTGGACAGGAAAGCAGATCTCAGTTGTAACTCAAAAAGAAATGTCTAGGTTATGGGCAGATAGACAGACAGACAGAAGTCACAGTCAAGCTAAGAAGCAAAGTTTTGGGTACTGGATATCCAACACAGCTATACCTTTGCATGTCTCTTGCTTGTGAACCCTCTACCAGCATGGCCACTGCTTTCTCCCTCAGTATACCTGTCACTGTTCAGACCCTGGTAGGTGTTCTGTTCAAGGGACCTGAACTAGCAGTAGGGTCTGAGCCCACAATGAGATTCCACAGAACCAGGGTAGCAGCTGAGGGAGGTCCACTCCTAGGGCATTAAAATAGAGGATTCCAGTCAAGTTCTGGTGAGTATGCTGCTTGAGCTTGTAGTATACAGGGTACCCAAGGGTTGGAGAAGATTGCCACTTCCCTCAGAACACTGAAGATATCTCCTGGTTCCTTTTCATGTTTAGCACGGTCTCTTCTCAGCAGTTCTCAGCCTGTGGGTCGAATATCAGATGTCCTGCATCATAGATGTTTACATCATGATTTATAATTCACAGCAGCAAAATTACAGTTATGAAGTAGCCACAAAATAATTTTATGGTTGGGGGTCACCACAACGTGAGGAACTGTATTAAGGAGTCACAGCATTTGGAAGGTTGAGAACCACTGTTCTAGAGTAACATGGAGAATAGTCTGAGGGAACTGAGAACAGAGCATATGGTGGAGTCTGGAAATGACACCAGCCTGGGTCAGCTGAGGAAACCAGAGGCCTGAAAGGTGCCCGCCAATCAGAAAGCAGCACTGCAGACCTTAGGCTGGGCTTTTCCTTTTTATTTGATTTCCTGAAGAGTTCCAGGCAGTGGGTGAGGGGGCACCAAAAAGAAGGAAAGAGGGAGGGGACTGGGAGAAAGAGAAGGGCTGAAGTGAGGAAGAAAGGGAGAAGAAGGGAGAGATGCTGCCACAGGCAAGCCAACAGGAACTTTGTAAACCTCCTTCTAAAGCATGACCTTGGGGCGTGACCTCCACATCCTAAGATCTGAAGAATCTGGAAGCTGGGAGCTGTGGGAGGACAGCACAAGGGAGGACTCCCAGCAGAGCCCACCATAGGTGGTTAGTTGGTGGCACTACTGGCTCCTCCCAGTGACAAGGGCTCTCAAGGTGGCCTGTATGACTTGTCCATCAGCCCTTGCTTTTCTGTCACCTGTGCTGGTCCCCCTCCTTAATAGTCAGGAGACGTGGTGCTGTTTTCCATAGCCAACTACAAATGAATGCTAGATGTCAGTTAGGTCGCGGATGTTCCATGTGACAGAATGTCAGGAACTCACAGATTGTCCCACTTACTGGTCTCAGGTGAGGCCATCCTACCAAGGCCATCCTACCTGCTGCTGTGCCCCACTGGGACTTGAGGATGGGACTGGACTCCTACACTCCAGGCTGAAGGAGCAGCCCTCCATCTACTGAGATCTCCAGTAGACTCTGAAGTCAGCCCCCTGCCGGCCTCTGAGTTGCTCCGAGCAGAACACATGCTTGGCTGTACTCCGCACACTCCCACTTGCCCTTGGCACTGGCCCCAGGGCGTGGGCCGTGGGGGTGGCGCACTATGGCAACTCTTGAGCTGAGCTGAGCTGGAAGTCTTCTGCCACTGTTCCGAGTCTGTCTGTTCTGTGGGCTGAGTTCTGGGAACATGCTCAATCCGCATTGTAGCCAGCTTGCTTTGGGCCTCCAGGCCCCGTAGGAATGGGGTTTTCCCTTCCTAGGGAATTTCACTACTCTGCTTCAGATGTATAAATACTTTCTAGAAACCTTTAGAAATACATTTAGGGATCAGTGGGTAAAGGCATCCCCCACAAAGCCTGATAAATTGAGTTGAATTGCTTATGGAAGGAGAGAACCAACTCCTGCAAGTTGTCTTCTGACCTCACCACCACCACCCCCCAAAAAAGGGATGGGGTGCTGGAGAGATGGCTCAGCAGTTAAAAGCACTGGCTGCTCTTCCAGAGGACCTGAGTTTGTTTCCCAGCACCCACACATGCTGACTCACAGTCATCTGTAACTCCAGTTCTATGGGATCCAATGCCATCTTCCAAGCGTGAACATAGTCCATACACATGCATGCAGACAAAACATACACATAAAATAAAATAAATCTGAAAAGAAAGGTTTAAAAATGTCTAAGACATATTTCTTCAAGACAGTTCTTTCTCAAGGTCCCTGGGCCCTTTGTGCTGTAGCCAACACTGCTAACCCTCTCTAGAGAGGGTGTGTTAGATGTGATATCCTTCCATCGAATGAAAGCCTTCCGTCTTGTCTTCTCCAAAAGGAACTGTTTGGTTTCCTTAACCTTTATCGCAGACTTACCACATTCAAATCTTTCATTAGCTCACTCCGTTCTTTCCCTTTGAACCTTCTCCAAAATAAGTCTTTTAAGTTAGGGAGACCGTAACTTAATTAGATCTCTCATTTCCCGAGGATTCTCGTGGCTCCTCCAAAGAAATAAATTAAATTTCAGTTCGATATATTTCATTGGGGGAAGGGTGCTAGAAAGAGAGATTGGATGCTTTATATAAATAGCACATTGTCTGGGCTGAAAATGAGTTTTCCTCATTCCAGTTGTTTTTGGAACAATGAGTCCTTTGGGGGATATTTAATTCTTTCGAGTTTCTAGCCTCCAGCTCTCTACAACCGGTGGGCTTTTGTGTATACATGGCTTCTCTTCCTAAAATAGGGAGGCAGTGGGGTCACAGCTGGGGAGTACCTTTCAAAGGTGTGTGTGATAGTGAGGGGGGTGAGAGCGCCATGTTTCCAGATTCCTTTCTTTCCAGGATCTGCCTCTTCCCTCTGGGACTTCATCTTAGTGGTAGGCCTGTCTTTCACAGTGCTGGTCCAGGTAGTGGGCCCCAGGGGAGCCAGGCTGGGAGGAAAGCCAGGCCTGACTTAGCTCTCAGCTGGTAACAGAACCCCAGGCCCTGTGCTCTACAGTGCCTCAGGCAGACTGTTTTGAAAAGCCCATTTCTCCACTTCTCTCCTCTGGAACTTTCCTTGGTGGACTGAAGAAACAGGGCTCACAAATGATGACTGAGATCCCTCCCAGGTTGACACAGAGGCTCACAGTACTCATTGTTCTAATTGGTCCACGAAGGGGTCATGAGAGAAAGAAGACCCAGGTGACACAGGCCAACAGGAAAAGGATGTTTGGAGAGAGTGACAGTTCAATTTGAATTCCTTCCCTTCCCTTCTCCCAATGACCCCAAGTCAGTGTAACGGAAGGGGGGCAAAAATGATTGCTTATTGATGACTTGTTTTGAAAATGATCGCTTACTGGCCACCTGTGATGTATCCGCACTGCCTAAGACTCCATGTATATCCATTGCTACATCCTATGACAGAGAACAGGCACTCTGTGTCTTACACCACCACAGCCACCACCCCCTTCTCCCAGGAATCAATAGCTTCTAGTTCACAATGCCCCTCTTTGGTGCTGTCATTGGACTCTGTGTGTTGTCAGGGCTCTCAAGTTTTCCCTCCATTGCTATTGCTATTACTACCACTACTATTACTATTATTGAGCCAAGGTCTCACCGTGTAGCCCTGGCAGTCCTGGAATTCACTATGAAGACCAAGCTGATCTCTGTTTCCCCCAGTGCTGGATGAAAGGTGTGTACCACCATACCCAGCTCCCTTTTTTGTTCTTGCCCCCAGTGCAATCAGATAATTAGCTTTCAGCTCCTGTCTTCCTGCCTACTTGGCTGAATTCCATGGGGACAGGGACCATGTGAATGTCGTTCCCAGCACCCAGAACAGTGCTGCTGAAACAGTTGAGAGTGAGTAGGAACCTGTATGTGTGTGGACGTGAATGCATGGAAGAAGCATGGAACAGCACCAGAGCTGGATCTGAACCCAGAACTCTGTGGCTCTGGCAGACTTGGCCTTGTAGTGTTTTTTGAAAGCTTGTGTGCAGGGCCTCATAGCTTTGAGTCTCTCGTACATACCAACTCACCATGAGGAGGGCTGTGAGCAATCTCTCCAGAAGTAACTGCCGGTATCCCCCTATCTCTATTCTATCCAATATTATGGTCCCCAAAGTTGTCTGTGACATAATTGGAGATGATGGATCCACCTGGGTGGATAGGACATAGAGAAGGAGGAAGTGAGTTGATCCAAGTGTCCTTGGAGACATTGAGCTCCACATCTTCATGTCCGTTGGCTCCACCTCCTCACCCATCCATCAAGGGTTGTGAGTAAGAATCTGCTCTGCAGGGGGATCTAGGCCATTGGAAATGAGTGGGTGAAGATTGAGGAGAAGTACAGACATGACAACTTTTAGGGAAGTGAAAACAAAACCCTAATGTGGAAACAACTGAAAATAGATGGTATGGGATGTCAGGCTGCATGCAAATCCGATGTTAATTACATGGAAATTAATGATGAGTCCTAACTTCCATCTGCCTTCCTGTGACCCTTGGGGACCCCTGCTGCAGGCTTCTTTCCTGTGCTACATGACAGTGCCGGGAAGGCAAACTCTGATGTCGCCCCCTGCCCACTCCACCCCAGCGAGAGAAGCTGAGAGGAAGGCTAAAAATACCAACAATAGATATTTGATTTCTTTTTGCAGACAAAAAGCTCTGGCATCCACAGGAGGAAGAAGCGTTCAAGCAGCATGTGACTGGTTGGTATGAAATAAAGAAATTGAGAAAATAGCATGTAATTAACTCCGAGTGTCTGTGAGGAGCGCGGGTGTGCGGTCTTTTTCTAATGGACCCTTCCAGGAGGGCATGAGCCAAATGTGACAGACCCATTTATCAAGTCGCCTGCCTCCTCTGCCCAGGCCCCAGGGTGTGTGGATCTCCTTGGATCTGTTTGAAGGTTTTCAGAATCTTCCCAGATAGAGGCTCACTTTACCTGAGCCCTGCCAGACACTTGGAGATTCACTGAACGTGTGAGGATGCCAGGCTGGCCAATTTAGAAAACCATCCTACTTAATCATTTGTCAGGATGTCATTCCAAGAGAAGCCCATGGGCCACCTTCCTGGAGCTTCCTTTTACTTTGGAGGTACAGGAGTCCCAGCATAGATGGAGCTGAAGGATGGAGTGTATGAAAGGAAACTACTCTGTGGGGACAGCATTTGGAATTAACCCAAGGATGCTTCTTGGAGAGCAGCTTCAGTTTTTTTTGGGGGGTGGGGGTGGGGGTAGGATGAGGAGGCAATACCACTCGCTGGAGAACAGAAGTCTCTCTCCATCTTAGAGTTGGTTTGGAGTGTAAACTACAAAGGGTGGGTCTTTACAGCTCCAATGGAAGTCCTTCTCCTGTGGTCCAGGAGGGGAAGCGTGGAGAGGGATGGGCCTGCCTCTTCTGTTCCTCCTTGTCCACTGTTCTTCAGTGAGGCTTTCTGGGTGCTCTTCTCTCACACAGGTTGTTCTCCCATGTCGGTGACCCCTTCCTGGATGACCCCCTGCCTCGGGAGTATGTCCTCTACCTCCGCCCAACCGGCCCTTTAGCCCAGAAGCTTTCGGACTTCTGGCAGCAATCCAAGCAGATCTGTGGGAAGAACAAGGCTCACAACATCTTCCCCCATATCACCCTCTGCCAGTTCTTCATGGTGAGCAGCATCACATTCCCTGTTTCCCCACCCAATCCAGTGTTCAGACAGCCCCCGGGGACCCGGACCTACGATAGGAGCTGTTCAAGAAGACTCAGGAAATGCTCAGGAGCTCTCAACACTGGGCGGACCTCACAGGAGTCCATGCTGTTGTGGTCCATAGCAAGGGCCTCTCCACATGCCTGACCATGCATCAGGACAACCATGCACTTCCACGACCGGAAGAACTCTGTGTCTCTCTTTGTCTCTGCCCCATCTGTCTCTGTCTCTCTGTGTGTCTCTGTCTCTCTCTCTCTCCCACCCCCCAACCCCCCACCCCCATTCCAGAGATCCACCTCAGGGGTTGTTTCTCAGAAGCCATCCATCCACCTTGTAGTCTAGTCTGGAACTCACCCAGGAGTCTAGGCTGGCTAGCCAGTAAGTCCCAGACATTTTCCTGTTTCTGCCTCCTAATGCTGGGATTACAAGCCCATGCTACCACACCCAACTTTTTTAAGTGGTTCTGTCAGTTGAGCTTCGTCCTCATGCACGCTTACATGGCATGCACTCCAAATGAGCTCTTCACCTTTGTTTTTATTTTGTGAGACAGAGTTTTAGGTAGCTCAACTTCAAGCTTGCTACACCACCGAGGATGACCTGAAACTCCCAATCCTCCTGCCTCAGCCTTCCAAGTGCTGTGATTACAGGCATGTGACACCATGCAGGCAGGGGAAGAAACAGAGAGACTGGGGGAAAAATAAGTGGGTACAGATAAAGAAAAGCCATTCCACCTACATGGACAGCACCACAAAGGTCTTACTAGACTTTTCTAGAGACTGAAAGATAAACCCTCACCTGCCACAGTTCCTCTTCCACACTCTAGCTGTCTATGGGAAAGCTTATTTAGGGGCTAAGTCAATCCTCCATACTATGATGTTTGAAGTATATGTCATTTACTTGTGCTCTCACAGTGATGGAGTTGACCTACCCACATTGTTCCGCACAAAAACAGGATGGTAGCCTTATCAAACAATTTTCAAAACACATTTTTGCTTTGTTTTTTTCCTCTCCGAACATAGCCTCTCTTCGCGTGTGTCTCAGGTAGAAGGCATGTTCCTAACACCTTGTCTCTAGCAAGTCACTCTGAAAATTAAATCAATTGTCACTTCCTCTTAGTCATGCCAGGATCTTGCAGAAAAGTATTATAGACTCTCATTCTTCCTCCCAGCCCTCCAAAGAGGGTAGGTGGATGACATCACCACTCCCAGACTTATTCTTCCTTTTCCCCAAAGATCATGGGAGTGGAGGTGGAGACAGCAGTTGTCTAAGGAGCAGCTGAAAGAGCTCCCAGAGGCTGTGTTCTGGTGTCTTCGTTTGCTCCCACCCTACTCCTCCTCCTTTGACTCTCAGGCAGCTTCCTCTCTCCACCTGTGTCTTATCCCCTTGAAACAGGGTCTCTGACTGAACTGGAACCTCGATTTTGGGGGGATAGGCTGGTTGGCTAGCAAGCTGTCAGGCTCCAGTCATCTCAGCCTTCCTGTGTTGTGCTTATGAGTACCTCCAGAGTGTCTGATGTTTTATGTAGGTCCCGGGGATTTGAACTCAGGTCCTCACGCTTGCAGAACAAGTGTTCCTTGGCACTGAGTTGTCTCCCTAGCCTGCTTCCTTTTTCAGGGCCCGGGGTCAGGGTCTCAGGTATCCCAGGCTAACCTAGAACTTAATATAGCTGAGGATAACCTTAAACTATTCTTCACTTCCTCAGTGCTGGGTTTTCAGATGTGACCTTAACACACCCCATTTATTCCCCGCCCCCATTCAATTTTATGTGGTGTTGGAGATGAAATGGAATCTCAGCTTCCTGAGTGCCAGGCAAGCGCTCTGCCAACTAAGCCATGTCTTCTACTCCAACCTCTAGGTTTTATTTTTTAAACATTTTATTTTATGTTTATAGGTGTTTTGCCTACATGTATGTCTGTGCACTGCTTTCATGCCTGGTGCACACAGAGGCCAGAGCAGGGTATTGATCAGATCCCCTGGAACTGGAGTTACAGACAGTTGTGAGCCACCATGTGGGTGCTGGGAACAGAATGGAGGACCTCTGCAAGAGCAACAAGTGCTCTTAACCTCCAAGTCATCTCCCCAGGCCCAGGACTTCTTATTTAATTGACAGATTATGGTATATAGTATGACTGTTTGATGTATGTTTTACACTGTAGAATGCTGATTGAGCTAATCCTATATACACTTCCTGGCATCATTGTTAATTTGCTGAAGAACTTGACCAGCTACCACCTTCCTTTCCTTGTTTTCCTTTGGGTCTGTGGGTTGAGCTCAGGGCCTCTTGCATACTAGGAAAGAACTGTAACACTGCACCCTAAAATCCCAACCCTAAAATCTACCTTTTAACAGTTTTCAAGTATACATCGAACTGTTCCTAGCTATTGTCACCATGCTTCTATTTACTCCTCTGAGATTGTGTTTCCTTTATCCAATACCTCAGCCCCCAACCCTGGCTTTCTTTTTCTGCTTAACCAATCACATGACAGTCTGGCAAGGTTCCCAGGAGCCACAACAGAGCAAGGGGAGAGATGTCATGATGCATTCCCTAGTTTCATTTGCCCACTGGATAATCAGTGTCTGGCTAATTGAGAGCCTGCAGCTCTTCCCTCCCTGGTAGACAGGAGTGCTGGTTAAGTAATTGCGTGATCAGCCTCAGCTCTCTGGGGACAGACACACTCAGTGCTGAGGGGTGGCAGGCTTCTTCTCTCTCCCCTGGGCTGTAATGAAGCCTGCTTGTTTTCCATCCCCAGTGTGAGGACAGCAAGGTGGATGCCCTGGGGGAGGCCCTGCAGACTACTGTCAGTCGCTGGAAATGTAAGTTCTCTGCCCCACTGCCCCTGGAGCTCTACACCTCCTCTAACTTCATCGGGCTCTTCGTCAAGGAAGACAGTGCGGAGGTCCTCAAGAAGTTTGCGGCTGACTTTGCCGCAGAGGCTGCATCCAAAACAGGTAAATACCCACTAGGCTGTCTGCACAGTCTGGATCCCAGGATCAGAGCTCAAAAGGGCAGGGATTGGAATGGTTATGTGACAGTCAACCTACAAAGAGGAAAGGATTTATTTTGGCTCACAGTCCCACAATTTTCAGCCAGTGATGCTTGGCGCCATAACTAGTCGGCCTGTGGTGAGGTGGCACATCACGGCAGGAGTGCATAGAACAAACCTGCTCACCTCAAGGAGGCCAGGAAACAGGCAAGACTGAGCACAAGAGGTTGGGGTCCCAATGTCCCCTTCAAAGGCATCCCAAATAACCTAAGTTCTTCCCATAGGATCCACCCCTTAAAGATTCCACCTCCTCGCTATGGTACCACAGGTTGGTGACCAAGCCTTCCACGCATGACAATTGGAGACTTTGAAGGTCAGATGGTAACTTCTGCAGAGAAGAGGGCTGGAGCCCGGAGGTGGAGGATCATGTGGAAATGGACCCCTGTGGCGAAGCACACACCACATCCCTTGTGAAATGTTAGGCTTCTTTCTGTCCTGCTAACCTACTCAAGAGCCTGCCCATGACTTGCTCTATGCCTCCCAGGGACTTAACTGTTCCCACTGAACTATAAATGTCACCCTTTGTAGTGTCTCCATCTCCTCCAGTCCAGATCTAAGAGAACTCCCTTTCATCCTCTAAGCTCCCAACCATGAGTGCTTTTGTCTGGGTCTGACCGTCCGTCCTGTAGCACAGGGCATAGTGGTGTGGAACCACTTTATAGTAAATCATGAAAAAACAGTCATCAAGCTAAAGAGTGTTGGTTCAGTGGATCACTCTACTATACAGTTTATTTTGAGATAGGGTCTCGTGTAGCCCAGGCTGGCCTCAAACTTGATATGTAACTAAGGCTGGACCATGAATTTCTAATCCTCCCGTGTCTGGCTCCTGGGTGCGGGGATTCCAGCTGTGCACCACCACATCTGGTTTTACCTAGTCCTGGGGATAGAATCCAGGGTTTCATGCATGCTCTCTCAGTTGAGCTACATCCCCAGCCCCTGAATCCAAGTGCTGAATAAGAAGCTGGGGGGCATCCATAACACCCCAGCCTTACATTTAGGGATGACTCTGATCCAAGCCACAGAACCTATTTACTCCTTTGTCTCCTATCCTTCAGTGGTACCTTACTGTAGGGTGTCAGTCCTCAATGCTGTTTATATTGCTTGTGTGTCATTTCTTCAGAGAAGACCCCACATATAGCTTGGGCTCTAGGAAGAGTGTAATCAGAAGCAACCGCAGAGCTGCTGGTACAGGGCATGTCTACCCTCAGAAGGACTGTGGGTCCCTAAGACATTCCCTGTGGCTTGGGACCCCCTTCTGAGAGCCCCTTTCTCCCAGAGACCAGCCATGGGTTTACTAAATTCAATGGAGAGATGAAACATTTCAAAGAGATAGAATGGCAAAGAGAAAAATCACTTGTCTTCTTATCTATTGTCCTTAAGGAATTTTTTTCTTAATCCTACTAGCTGTTGTCAGCCTACTAAATCACTACAAGAACCACCAAAAGCCCCACATCCTTTACAAATCAGAGGAGCGGGACTGTGGCCCATTCTTAAAGTGCACATGTGATAAGAGACAGTCAAAGAACTCGTTTTCCATGTGGAAATGAGACTGCTAGTGCCCCTCCAAGAATCTATGATCACTAAGAACTTGGTGGTTTCATGGCTCTGTTTCTGTGGTGCCCCCTGGTGGTGAACTTCAGAACTGCATGGCCCTGACACAGCTGGTCTAGCTTTGTGGAAAGTAGGTCATTATGTCTTTGCCCTAGAACTCAAGCCTGAGTAGTCGAGAATTACTGGTTCACCCAGATTCCTCCAGAAAGTATATTTAGTGTCATTCTTCATTCTTGGTGGCTCAAGAAGACTCACCCATGTGCATTCATTTCATCAGCAAGTACTGAAGTCCCAGACTGTGAATAGTGGAAACATACAACACCCGTCTTGTGGTCTCACTCCACAGAAACACCCTGTAGTAAAAGGCCAAAACCCAAAAGATCAGCTTCCTGCTCTATAGTCCCTTAATTTCTTCTTGTTGCGTGTTCTTCACTGTTCTCACCTGGGAAGCAGACAGTTCTTCCTTATGTAACATACAAAGAGGAGATGAAACTCATCCCTCATATTGGTAGGTTGGTTCTGCTTTATTTTTAACATTTTAGAATAATGGTATGCATACTTCAAATGACCCCAACCCAGAGCAATGTCACCCTGAGGGAACATTTGCCGATGTGGAGAGTTCTTTTGGGTTGCTGTGACCTTGGGAATTCTCCTGGCATCTTGTGGATAAAAGCAGGGGAGGCCACAACATTCTGTACTGCAAGAACAGCTTCCCACAAATAACTATTCACATAAGTGTTTGGGGGGAACCTACTGTATACTTCAAGTGTTGCCTCCACCCTCCTCATTTCCCCAGAATCCAGGAAACCTGGTCCCAGATAAGACAACATAGCTCCAGCAGTCACACCGTTATAAAGCCCGCTTTGGATTTCCACATCAATCATGTTGCCCTTTAGGTCTCTGTTTGCTTCATCTGAATGGTGGGGCTGATGATGAACCCTGGACCTGTCAGGAGAAGTCATCCAAAAAGATTAACCAGAGCCCATCCACGGCTCCTGCAGAAAAGCCATCTGTTGTGTGGCTTTTTATCTCTGGAACAATGGGTTGATTCGGGGTCTGGGATCCACTCCTTTAATTCTCTGCTGCCCCTCCAGAGTCTCCCTTCTTTGTCACTTGGAGAACAGGGCATCTCAGGGCACCTTTCTGTGCCCTTTCTTCTGTCTCCTCCATTGCTATATTGTCTTCGTTCTAATCCCCAAACACTACCTTCCTTTTTCCAGAAGTTCACGTGGAGCCTCATAAGAAACAGCTACATGTGACCCTGGCATACCACTTCCAAGCCAGTCACCTACCCACTCTAGAGAAACTCGCCCAGAACATCGACGTCAAGCTAGGGTGTGACTGGGTGGCCACCATATTCTCTCGGGATATCCGGTTTGCTAACCACGAGGTAATGTTTCCCTGTAATCCTGCATATTTCCAGGCTTCGGGATGCCTTACGAACAAGGAGCTCTTGCTACTCGTAACACAGGGTGATGGAGACCAAAGGGAAATGACAGCAAGACACAGGGCAATGGGGACCAATGGGGAGTTATCAAGCAGCACAGAAAGAGGGGGACCACAGGGGAGTGAGTGAGCACTTGGCCAGGAGTCAGGGGGCTCCAGATTTTATTGAGTTTCTAGAGACTCCCTGAGAGGCTTAGCATGTGTGGCATGGTTCATTTAGATAACATCCCCATGTTCTGTCTGCCCTGTCAGCCTGACTGGAGGGACATAGAAATAAAATGGAGGATAGACAGAAAATATATTAGTGAAAAGTTAATATATTTATGTAAACTTTTGATGTTGAAAAGGGCATTATCCTGACCTGAGGTGAGTTGAACACATAGATACAAAAAACAAACCAAAATATAAAACCTACAAAAGCAAAATCCATAGGTATTTAATGATATGCTGATACCTAGAACATTCAGGGACTGTTGAACATACAGAATTTTTAAAAATTCTGCACTCAAGGAGTTTTAAGAGCCAGTAAGATGGCTCAGCCAGTGAGGGTACTTGCTATCAAATCTGACAGCCTGAATTTGATTCCTGGAACCCACATGATAGAAGGGGAGAACAGAGTGTTTCAGGTTGTCCTCTGACCTCTAGTGCACGTACACACACACACACACACACACACACACACACACACACACACACGAGCACAAAGCAGATTAGTTGAAGGCCAGGCAGCAAGCAGAGCCTAGACCTTCTGATCAACAAAGATGGATGATCCTTCTAAAGAAAGGCCACACACAGTAGTCCCATGTGTCTGCTGTTTCCCTTTCAGCTGTGGTTTCAGTTACCAGAAGCTATTGTTTCATGAAGAGCTCGGGAGATGGCCCAGTGGGTAGGAACACTTGCTCTGCAAGCACGAAGCCCTGAGTTCAGGTCCCCAACACTCATGAAAAAGCAGGACATGCTCCATGTGCCTGTGAGCTCAGTGTTGAAAGGCAGACAGATGAATCCGTGGAGCTGGTGTACATGAAATGATGAGCTTCAGGATCAGTAAGAGACCCTGTCTCAAGGGAATAAAAGGAGAGCACTAGAAGAAGACATCCAGCCTCTTTCTCTGGACTCTACACGTGCACACACACGGGTACGAGCATTCAGGGCATACACTTGCACACATACACTGGTACATATACTATATACACAATGTAAACACACACACAAATTCATAGCCTTTAGATAAAGTTCATTACAGTGTATTATTACAACTTCTCTTTTTAAAAAATCTTTTTTATATATATTTATTTATTGTGTATACAGTGTTCTGTCTTCATGTATGCCTGTAGGCCAGAAGAGGGCACCGGATCCCATTACAGATGGTTGTGAGCCACCATGTGGTTGCTGGGAATTGAACTCAGGACCTCTGGAAGGGCAGTCAGTGCTCTTAACCTCTGAGCCATCTCTCCAGCCCCTAGAACTTCTCTTTTTTTATTACTGGTTATTGTCCTCATCTATAAATTAAATTTGGCCATAGCTATAAATAGAAAAAAATACCGAGTATATGCTTACACAACACAGAGAACATGTCTGGTGCTATCTGCAATTTCAGGCCTACACTTTGGGTTTTGGAATGAACCCCGTGGTTAGTGGAGAACTGCTGTAGCTAGTTGAAAATTTTTCTTCTAATTTAATTACATTTATTAAGCAATAGTTACATGTTCCCCAATTTTTCAACAACAAGGCTGTTGTTGTTATTGTGTTATCATATACGACCTTTTGGCAATTCTTTTGTGCTAACATGAAAAAAAAAATAAAGAACAGAAGCAAACAGGACCTCTTTCTGTGCCCAGGCAACCTTGTTGTTTGGGAAGCGTTAAGAGCCAGTCTACGGACCAAAGCTTTGGGCAAGATATGGCGCTTTCAGAGTGTCCAGGGCGAGCTTGGCCTGACCTTCCTGATGAGATCATCCTTCAGTCTTTGGATGTTGGTTTCTCCTGAGACAGACTAAGATGACTAAATGGGATCTTAAGAATTTTATCATCTCCTGGAACCACCTAGAATGAGCCCTGAAGGATACTAGAGAGAGGTGTGTCTCATCGGACTCTTTTCCAAGGATAGGCAGAATAAAAAGGTCGAGGGGGGGATTGTGCCAGGCCTTGGAGAGGTCACCTTTGTGAGAGGAGAAGGTGGCTGTGGAATTCCACAGGGCTTGTCCTCTAATGAACACTGCCCGCCAGTTAACTCCAAGGGTAACCGCTTTTCTTCATGACCCACATTCTGTTCAGTCTGTGCAGCAGGAAGGAGGCTGCAAATGCCCACGTGAATTCTTTTCTAAAAATAACAGCCCCTTTATCTCTTATTTGTGAAAGCTCAGTTATTACGATTTCTTCTGATAAGGTTCCCACTTCCCCTCTAGGTTCCCTCTGGGGTCTTCTGCACTTCCAGAGCCCCTTGGGTATGTGATACTCCCACCCTCCTCCTTCATCCTGTCCCCAGGAGGGAGGCTTGATAGAGTGTTCTAACCAGGGAATGGACCACCGGAGAAGGAGACTGACTTAGGCAAGGACACAGAGCAAGGCTCAAAGGTTCAGTGATGCTTTGGATACTGTAAGGTGTTATCCTCTACTGTTTCACATTCTCAGGCACAAACTCCGATGCCCGATTGTAGCTCACAGCCCTTCTGTGTTCATGATGACATTGTGCTGCAGTGCTTTGAGTGACCAGCCACAGAAATGTAGGACAGAGTTCCACAGAAAGTAGGCATTTCGGAGCCCCCAGCTCCTGCTTCCATCCTGGATGGCTCATTTTAGCAGTCGTTAGATTCACGTTGACAATTTCTGTAATTCACAGGCTAGGAATGTAGCTCAGTTTGTAGAGTGCTTGCCTGAAATGCATGATCCGTGTGGATTCAGTTCCCAGAGCCGCATAAAACTGGGTGTGGTGGTACACACCTGTAATCCCAGAGGCAGGAGGACTAGAAATTAAAGGCCTTCCTCCGCTACAGAGTGAATTTAGGGCCAGCCTGGGCTGCAGGAGTCCTTGACTAAAACAAAACAAACAACAACAACAAAAAGTCCAACCAACCAACTGAAAAGCAAAACAACAAACAAAAACAGGCTGGGGAGATGGCTCTAAAGGGCAGGATTCAATACCCCAGCATTCACATAAGGAAAACAGAGCATGTCCTGGGGCGTGTACCTGTAATCTTAGTGTTGCTGAGGCACAGACAGGAGGATCCCTGGAGTTTGCTGCATAGCCAATCTAGTCAAACCAGGAAGCTCCTGGTTCCATAAGAGACCTTGTCTCAAAATAGAAGGTAGGATGGGGATGGAGAGATGGCTCAGCAGTTACTTGTATTCCAGAGGACCCAAATTCAGTTCCCAGCACCCATGTCAGGGTTCGCAACCCTTCTGGTCCCCGAGGACACTACACACGTGGCACGCACGCACGCACACACACAATTAAAATGAAGTATGAGGTAATTGGAAAAACACTCGACATTGACCTCTGACCTACACACACCAATATGTGCACACATAAAGTGTATCTTTTTTCCAGTTCTTTTCTCTTCTCTAAGGTGGAGATCTTTCCTAGGCTGTTGCAAGGATATGGGGAACGTATGGAAAGCTACCATAACAGCTAGTACAGGGCAGGTACAACAAAGAAATCACATACCTACAGCTTCTCTTCCGTCAGCTGTCACTGTGTTTGGTCTCTGTGGAATATTGAGGGAGGAAAAAAACTAAGCTTGGCACAAAATTTTTTTAACATTTATTGTTTTTATTTTATATATATATCTGGGTTTTTTGCCTGTGTGTGTGTCTTTGTACCATGTGTGTGCATTGCCCATAGAGGCCAGAAAAGGATGTCAGATCCCCCAGAATTGGAGTTACCAATGGTTGTGAACTACTATGTGAGTTCTGGGAACTGAATCCATGTCCTCTGGCTGAGCAGCACATTCTGGTAACTGCAGAGCCATCTCTCAAGAATTCTTAGAAAGACACAAAACATAAAACAATGAAATAGCACAATGCCTGCAAGTTAGTCCCAGGTCTCATGACTTTCGGATTTGGGCTGTGTCTACTTTTGGGGTGGAAAGTAGCAGAGAGTACTTGGGTCTGGATTATTATTCGTTTGTTTATTGGTGCTGGGGTTTGTACCCCAAGCCCAGAGCAGCTGAGCACCCACTCCACAACTAAGTGACACCCCGGCCTCCAGTTATAATGTTAGATTTGATGAACTCCCTTGATTTTTTTAGTTATAAATTCAGTCAATCAAAGTTACTTACTGTCCCTCTAAGGTATGCCTAGGATCTATTGTCTCCAGGCCTCCTTGCACCTTGATGTCCCCAGGGATATCTGAGGTGGATGTTCACCATTAAGGAGTACTTCTCTGAGCTCTTCAAAGGGAAAGCTGAACTTCCAGGCCAGAGGTATTGTGAGCCAAAACTAAGCTATGTTCGGTTAGCTGAGAGGGTTTTGACTGCATCCTGTTCCGGGAACAGCAGTGCTCTCTTCCCCTGTGTCATCACCTGACCACCCAGAACTTATTGTAAAAGAGGTTTCTAGTGAGTAATGTTTTGTCTTCTAAAACAATGTCTAAATCAACTCAGCAGAGCCCTTGGCTTGCATGATGATCAGAGAAGGACAAGAGAGGGAGAAAGGAGGTGATCAGAGGACAGACAGACCAACAAGCAACTGAAAGATAACTGGAGAATTAGAAACAGAAGGCACACACCCTAATTAGAAAAGCCAGGGAGACAAAAAATCAACTCATTATCAGCTTCATTCTCTGAGAGAAGCCATTTTCCAAGCTCTTTTCCTCGGAAATTTCCAGGAGAAAATGGTTTATTTGGTTTGGTTTGCTATTTTATTTTGTTTTCTTTTGAGGTTAAGGATTCACTCTGTAGCCCCAGCTTGCCTAGACTCATTATATAGACCAGGCTAACCTCAAACTCAAGGTGATCCTCCCTCTCAGCTTCCCAAGTGCTAAGATAACAGCTGTTTCCCACCACACGCAGCAGAGCCCTTTCTTTATAACATGTTTTGGTGGCTCACCCTGACATCACCAGCTGGCTAGTGCACAGGTCCACCCAGTGCTGGCCTCAGGCCCCAGGGTCAGGATTAACTGCAGAGAATGCCATCAGTCAGGAACCAGGAGCCCTGGGCCACCAGAAGTACCTGTGCCTCTGTCTTCCAGAATTTTCTTAGGGCACCACATTTAACTTTTGTAGTCTAAGTATTGGTGGAGTCTAAAGCTTAAAACTAAGATGAGAACCAGTAGCCTGTCACCTTCAGCTCTAGGACCGTAGGGAAGACTGTGAAAGCCTCCTCTACCTTTCTCACTGTCTGGAAACAAAATAGGATATAATTTTCCTTCCTATTGAGGTCTCTTGCTCATAATAAAAAATACAAAGCAAACGTCTAAAGTTAAAAAAAAAGTCTAGGGTTATGATGCTCATATATACACCAAGAAAGGAAACACACACACACACACACACACACACACACACACACACACACACACACACACACCACGTAGGATAAATCAGCCACATGGCCTGGCCTCATGTCTGCCCTGCATGCCTATTCTGAGCTCAGAGAAAAGACATGTGGCTTCCATCTGCTCTGGTGGAAGCTGTTTACCCCCACCCCATACACAGACACTGATATCTAGGAGAAAGAGCTTTCTTTCAAAGTCTTTGATACAATTGTAGGCTTGGAGAAAGAGCCTTGAAGGTGTAGACTGTGTTTTGTTCCATCAGATGAGTCACATAGAATGGGCCATCCTTCCTAAGTGGCTGAAAGCATTTACTGCTCTGGCAGAAGACCTGAGTGGTTCCCAGTACCACATGGCAGCTCACAACACAGGAACTCCAGTTCCAGGGGATCTGATGACCTCTTCTGGCCTTCAAGGACTCCTGCATGCATGGACATGGTATACACACACACAAACACACACACACACAAACACACACACACACACACACACACGTACACACACTAAATAAATAAATAAATAAATAAATAAATAAATAAATAAATGCCATGCTTTATTCCCATCCCAATAGAAGTAACTCCCCATCTGGCCCATCCGTGAGCCTGTAGAAGACAAGTTGCTTTGCACAATTCTCATCTGCCTAGTACCTGCTACAGCAGATAGAGCAGGGACAATGAACGTCTATATATCTAGCAGTTGCCTGGCAAAACCTTCCAGGTTTCTGATGAGCCCCTGAAACTCATTTCTGAGTGCTGACAGGATGTGAAAGCATGACTGGAGGGTCTGGAAGGTTGTGCAGCACCATAAAACGCTGGCAAGAGAAGAAGTGCTCTCTGATCAGGAACCAGGTCTGCCAAGAGCCTGTGACCCAGGTGCCCCTGTATGCAGCACACTTGCTATTGCATACATAGAGTATGGTCTAGTACCTGAGATGTTCAAGAGGATGGTCGATGAGTCTCATGTGTCCTCTCCTTTTTGCAGACGTTACAGGTGATCTACCCCTATTCCCCTCAGAACGATGATGAGCTGGAGTTGGTTCCTGGGGACTTCATCTTCATGTCTCCCATGGAACAGACCAGCACCAGTGAGGGCTGGATTTACGGCACCTCACTGACCACCGGCTGCTCTGGGCTGCTTCCTGAGAACTACATTACCAAGGCTGATGAGTGCAGCACCTGGATCTTCCATGGGTAGGTAGACCCACTCTCCTGCCCAAGTTGTGCCACGGCCTGTCTGGCTTCCTAGTGGGTGCCAACTTAAGGCTACTGTCCATCTCTGGCTGGAGCATAGCTACATCTCGTGCTAAGCATGGACTGCTTCATAGCTTCTGTCCACCTCATCCTGAGAAGCAGGGGACTTCTCAGAGCAGCTAGACATATTTCCTTCTATGTCAGCCAGACCAATGACAGAGAAAGATTGTAAAATCAGGAGTCCTAAAATGTAGCCCTTGTTTGCTAGGTGACCCTGAGCAAGTCCTCAGGCTTGAGGCACGAATGTGCC
Source organism: Cricetulus griseus (assembly GCF_003668045.3). Lineage (NCBI taxonomy): Eukaryota > Metazoa > Chordata > Mammalia > Rodentia > Cricetidae > Cricetulus > Cricetulus griseus. The sequence goes on along the minus strand of NC_048597.1, from coordinate 152,677,606 downwards.
TAGGCTATGTCCAAGGGACTGTGTCCAAGGGACAGGCAACTGTTGGGACTTAACAGGACCATGATGCCTCCCATTCTGTATTAAGGTGACAACCACCTGCTCCTCACTACTCTGCTGTCCTCAGCCCACCCTGGGGCCAGTGTCCAGAATGGACCATGTTGTATGACCAGCTTTGTCCCAGATATAAACAGGAGCACAATGCTCCTTTCTCCTTCCCAATCCAGGAAGCTCAAGTCCAGTCACCAGGCTTCACATGCCAGTTTGGTTTTCCCTCCCTTTTGTTTCTTCCATGTAGCAATGTTGCTGAGCAGCAGAAGCCCTGAAAACCTACTGTGTTCTTAGCTCCCATTGTTGTTCCTGTGGGAAGGGACCAGAGCTGGGTGACATCTGCCTGGTATTTTGACTGGAGGGAAAAGAACAAAGACAGTTCCCCCTGCTCTGTGAGCCCCAGACAAACCACACACTCATGATGGGAAAGAACACAGTCTCCCTTCCTCCACCTCATGTGACACCCCTCCACGACCCACAGGCATCCAGATGCCTCATGCCCTCAAACATCCAGGTTTTTTTAGAAATGTTTCAGAAGCTGGAAATATAGAAGTTGAAACTCTGCAGCCACCATTTTATCCCATAAAAATAAAGAAGAGCTGAGAGAGACCACATTGGTAAAGTCACCCTTATAATCCTCGTGCTGAGAAAGTAGAGACTTTGTGTGGTGACTCTTCCAGAAACAGAAGAATGTGAAGGGCTAGCAACATGGTTTAGGGGGTAAGTAAAAACACTTGCCACAGAACCTAATGCCCCAAGTTCAAACCTCAGTGCACACATGGTGGAAGGAAAAACTCACTCCAGCAGGTTGTACACACACACACACACACACACACACACACACACACACACACACACACATAATACAGTCATGTATCATGTTTGTAATAACATTTGGGTTGGGGATAGACCTTGTACAGACAGAGTAATGATCCCTTGAATTGTGTCACGAAGCATGCTAGCATGTATCATGTTCATAATAGTAATTGGGTTAGGCGTGGACCTCGTACACAGTGATGGTCCCCTGAATTGTGTCACACTGCATGCTAGCAGCTTAGTTTAAGCACACTTTGATGCTATTTTGACAAATCCCCCAGGGACACACTTCCCAGAACATCTCCCCAATAAGTGGCTCATGTATATACTGAAAACTGAACATAATTTGCTTGATGAAACACAGCTCATGGGTCTCTTTTTTAGCAATGGGGATATATGTGGGGGAAGAGAACACACATGAAATCCTGCTAACTCATGTAAGACTTTCCATGTAGACCTCCTCTCTGAACTAGAATCTAGGCTTCACCATGGGGAAAACTGACTGACCCCACTCAGGGCACTATGGAAGGTCTACGAATCATCTTTTTTTTTTTAAGGTAGTTGATGTTATTTCCTGGGAACTTTGTTTGAAATTAAACTGTCAGGACCACAGTTGACTCTGCTAAGTGTCAGAATACACAGGTTAGGCATTGAGACTCTGATTAAGAATTTGAGTTATAGTCGAGTTATATCCAAATCCTAACTCTTTCTCGTACCAGCCATGTAAACTTTGCCCAAGCTGATTCTCTGGGCCACCAAAAAGGAGATAATCATTGCACATACAGTAGAACTTGAGGTGGTGACTGCAATAAAGATCAGCTTTACAAGATCTGGTGACTGTACATAGTACTGGCTACAGAATACCCACTAGTATTTTGATTATTTTTTGTCTATGTTTACCAAACCTCATTAAGCTAAATATCTCTTCCATTAAAAAGGTCCTGCCAGGTGACCTGCACTTTTGCTGCTTACCACCAGAGGTAGAAATGACACACAGAGGCAGTGCTCACCTCCCCTGTAAGACAGGCCTCCTCACATGAGCCTAACCAAAAATGGGCAGTGGTGGGAAGACACATGAGCCGCCTGGTTTGACCCTACCTGACTTCATGAGAAGCTGTAGAGGGGGTTCATACAGTGTACAGGGTCTTGGTACATGAGTGGCTTTGATAGCTCTCTCCACCAACTGTTCCTCAGCCTTCTGCATAGCTAAGAAAAAATCTTCTCACTGCCCTTCTTGGTGGTCATTTGTTCCTGAGTGTCCCCAAGTCCCTTCTGGGTGATGCTGGCCCATTGTCCTCTACAATGTGGTGAGCTCCAGGCCCTCGATCATGCCTAGTATGTTCTAAGCAAAAGCTGGAATCTTCCTTCTCCCTGAAAAGGGGTTCTGGGTGTCAGACCTGCTTCCTCTCCACCCTGGTCTGACTCTGTCCCCAAGCTGTCTCAGGGGGAGCCAAGTCCTTTGATTGTAGTGACACTGAAGACAGGAAGGAAGCTGCCATTCTCCTCACCAAGGGAACGGGGGTGGGGAGGGGGAGAAAGGGCCCTATCATTTTCTTTCCAGCTGTGATAAAGTAAAGATGTTACAGACATGGGCAAGGGAGATGTCAGCATGATTCCAGACAGTTAGACATTGGAGGTCTGAAGCTTTGATGAGACAGACAGGAAAACTGAAGTTTGTTCAATTGTGTGCCGTTGGGGAAGCTCTCTGCTTAAAATAAAGATGAACAGCTGCTCTATTACAGTGTGTAAATGGCTCAGATTTCCTTGAGCTATAGTTACTTATATTTGCCCATAACAGGTTTAATTTGGCTGCATGTCATACTAAACAGACACAACTGTATTGAGCTATAGGCCCCTGGTTCTAACTCTTTGGCCCTGGACAATGGCCTGTGAGGAGCAAGATGTCTCCTTATGGGGAGACAGTACCAAGAGCACCTTCGTGCATCTCATATGCACAGGGATGCAAATCTCTCAGGGTCAGACAGTCAGGCTGAGGACATCCTCAGTTGGTAGAGTGCTTGCCTGGCATGCCTGAAGCCCTGAGTTTGATCTTCAGTATCATGGAGACTGGGCATTGGTGCACGGCTGTAATCCCATCCCTTGGGAGATAGAAGCAGGGGGATCAGGAGTTTGAAGCCAGCCTTGGCTGTGTGTGGTTTTGGAAACCAGCCTGAACTATATGAAACCTGTCTCAAAGGAAAACAAAAAACAAACAAAAATCCAACCAACTTCTGACCTGGCTGTATCACTCATGGGTATCTACCATAGTCTTTAAGGCAACATACAGTGACTTTTACTGAAGTACTGGTCACAGTAGCTAAATGATGGAACCGACACAGGTGTCTGTCAGCAGAGGAGTGAATAAAGAAAATGTGGTAAATATATGCATCTGGAATTTGGTTTAGCAAAAACAAAAACTGAATTGTGTTACTTGAAAGAAAGTAGATGCCACTGGAGATTATTAAGTCAGACTTAGAAAACCAGATATTGTGTCTTCCCCCTCACTTGTCAATGGTAGGTTTTATACAAGTAATAAAATGACATACATACACACACACACACACACATGTATTTGACATGGATGTGGAAATGGAACTGTTTAAAGGAGTTTAGGGAACTAATGGAGGAGATTGGAGAGTCCAGGGAGAAAATGTGATCTAAGAACATTATCAATCACCACCACCAGACAGGGTCTCTGTGCAGCCCTGTCTGTCCTGGAGCTTGCTATGTAGACCAGGCTGACCTAAGACTCAGAGTTCTGCCTACTTCTGCCTCTAAAGTGCTGTGATTAAAGGGGTGTGCCACCACACCTAAGTACGGTATGTACTTGTGTGACAGCGTCCTTATGAAACCGAGGACTGAGTTCAATGAAGACATGTCAAAACAAACAAACAAACAAACTAGAGGTAGCCAATTTTTAAAAACCTCAAAAACCAGTTCGCTTACTGGTTTTAGAAAATATGAAAAAATTCAAAAATAAAACTCTAATTAGCATACTGTGTTAAAGACAAATGCTGCAGAGTGGGTGCTTGCTAACCCTCACAGGTCATAGGGTCCACAGACACAAACCCAGACTTGATTGAGCAATCTGGGCCTTTCCAAGAGCAAGAAATTAAAAATTCAAATGCTTCCTTTTGAGACTGCCCAGTGACCCAGGAGATGTTTGTTGGATTTGCCCAGTGACCTATTTAAATTGGAAAGCTGTACTGTGTGCAGAAATTTCAGTGTGGCATGTTTGGACAGTTCTGCTGTCAGCCAGATTGCCTCTGGGCTTCCAAAGTTACAGGGGCATAGTCAGAAATAAGAGTTCTTGGCTCACAGCTCCAAACATCTGGCAAGAGTCAGATCCTCTGAAATAACCCGGTTTTTAATCATCCTCCTGGAGTTGCTATGTAGGCAAGCACAGTGCTGGAGACTGAAGAAGGCAGGTTAAGGGATAAGGGAGATAAGGGATGGATAAGTCTCTGTTCCTGGGAGCCTCAGAGCCATGCATGGGCGAGTGGTGCTGGGAAGACATCTCCCCTCACATTCCTCAGATGGAAATTACCATGGAAAAGATTAAAGGCAGCAGGAACTGTTTGTTTCACTGCAGTGACAGAAAGAACTGAAACAGTGGTACATAATTGATACTTCATTATTCTTTAACATGACTTTGCTGCCAACGCTGCCTGTAGCATCCTAATAAGCCTACAATCACTGGACCCCATCACTGCCCAAAGGGATGCGTGCATCTGTTTCAGCTCTGAGAACTGTCCGCCCCTTGTTTACTAACTGTGAGACTTAAGGAAAAAAAAAAAATGTTCTTGCCTGGGGATGGATTGCTCCCTGCTCAGGTTCCCAAATACCCTATATGACCAGACAGTCCTTTGTTCTAATACCCATGCTCCTGTTGAGCCTCATCATGAACAGCCGATGACTCCTGGCCAAAGCAGTTAACCCTTCCCTCTCCATCCTCTGCAGTTCCTACTCCATCTTAAATACGGTGTCATCCAGCTCTCTCATGTTTGGTGATGGAGTGTTAGAGCGGCGACAGTATGAGGACCAAGGACTTGGAGAGACAACGCCTCTCACCATCATCTGTCAGCCCATGCAGGTAAGGTTGATCGTGAGGGTCGTGCCACATCCTGGAATCCAGTCAGGATGCTCTGAGGACCATCCTTAGCACTGACCTTGCTCCTTCCAAAGGGTCCCTAACCTTATGGGGAGACAGTACACAAGATCATAAAGGACACATAGCAGTCCAAAACTTGGAAGAGAGGGGTGAGTGGTGCTGCCAATGGACACCGCCATGTGGGTCTGAGCTTGGAAGCAAGGCCATCCCAAGTAAGGAAGAAGAGGCTACTAATATTTATATCAGTAGAATGAGGTTCTTAGCATAGTTGTTGAACTTGGGAATTCAGGGTATTGATAACACTTTGGGGTCAGGCTAGAGAAAGGAGTAGGAGTAGTCAAGTAGAACAGAGACAATTTGAAAGTTTGGCATGTTAGGGATTTGAATTAAAGAACATCTGGAGAGTGGGTGCCAAAGTCCACAGCACCAGTCCACACATTAGCCCTGGTGAAGCAAAAAGGAACCAGTGGAAGAGTGTTAGCCAGCAAGGACCTAGCAGCCCAAAGCAGCTGGGAACATTTGATGCATCAGCAAGAAAGATGTAGAAACATCTATGCAGTTCCACCAGCAGCTGTAGAAACCAGTAGTTGACTCAACTTGCCTGTGTCACCATTAAGAAGTTGCAGCTTTCCCCTCTAGCCCATTTTAGAAATATCAATATATGTAGTCAGATAACAGAGCACACATGATGACTAAAATGTGCAAAATGTGGCTGGATGGAGAGATGACTCAGCAGCTAAGTGCACTGACTGCTTTTCCAAAGGATCCAGGTTCAGCTCTCAGCACCCACATGGAAACTTATAACTGTCTGTTATTCCAGTCCTAGTGTGTTCTTCTGGCCTCTGTGGACACTGCGCACACATGGTACACACATACGTACATGCAGGCAAAACACCCATACACATAAATATTAAGTAATAAAATTTAAGAAAAAAAGAATATGCAAAGCAGAGCACTGGATTTAAACTAGGCATGAGACAGACACATGTGTGACAATAGAATCCCTCCCTCCTTGAAGGAACTGATGGCACATCTCTTTGGAGGAAATAGCTGTCCTCATCTCTACATTAAGGACAGGATGACCCTTGAACTCTACCTTGAGTAACCCTCCTGTTACAGTAGGGGGCAGCAAAGAGCATAGCACTTGGACATTCCTTCCTACCTCAAAGCACTTGAAGGTGTCTCATGGGCTCCTGAGAGTAACTTGCTGGGTCTATAGGAGGAGCTTATTATCCTCACTTTATAAACAGGCCAAACTAAGCCCAAAGCAGTCAGAGAGATTGTGAAAGTCATACATTGGCAGAATTCGTCCCAGAGCTCTGCTCCCTTGACATTAGGGTAGGTCTGTGGTGCTGTGTGTATGTTCACTCTTTGCCTTTCTTTGTCTGCAGCCCCTGAGAGTCAACAGCCAGCCTGGGCCCCAGAAGCGATGCCTCTTTGTGTGTCGGCATGGGGAGAGGATGGATGTTGTATTCGGGAAGTACTGGCTATCCCAGTGCTTTGATGCCAAAGGTGAGTTACTGTAGTCTCTCCATTCATCCAGTTTGACTCTGGTTTCACTTACCCATAATTAACCATGGACTAAAACTAGTAAGTGGAAAAGTCTCAAACAAGCTATCTTCGTCAGGGTTTCTGTTGCTGTGATGAATCACCATGACCAAAAAGCAAGTTTGGGAGGAAAGGGTTGATTTGGCTTTCACTTCCACATTGTAGTCCATCATTTGAAGGAAGCCAGAACAGGAACTCAAATAGAGTGGGAACCTCGAGGCAGGGGTGGATGCAGAGTTCATGGTGGGGTGCTGCTTACTGACTTGTTCCCTATGGTTTGCTCAGTCTGCCTTCTTATAGAACCCAGGACCACCAGCCCATGGGTGGCACCACCCACTATGGGCTGAGCCCTCCCCCATCAATCACTAATTAAGAAAATGCTCTACAAGCTTGCCCACAGCTCAATCATATGGAGACATCTTCTCCATCGGGGTTCCCTCCTCTCAGGTGACTCGAGTGGATAGAAAATTAGCTAGCACACAAGCAATTCATACGCTTCATATTACGATCCCTGCACTCTGGGCAATGTGATAAAATCCATCTATGTCCCACCAAGTTAGTTCATCATCCCTTTGTTCAGTGTATCCACAATCTATATTGTACCTACCTATTTCTTGCCTCGTATCATCTTAGTTATCAAATCTACTGTCACAGTAGCATTTGCTTCTCTTCATTATCACATAAATACAACACCCTTTCAAAGGAAGTCCAAATCCACTGCAATAAGATATTTTGTTCGAGACATCTCTGTAACTTGCATTACTATATATCATTTTATTATTCCTCATTACTGTGGCTGACTTATAAGTTCAGTGTTATCGTAGGTGTGTTTTTTTGGTGGGGGGAACATAGTCTGTTCAGGATTCATCACTGTCTATGGTCTTTGGCATCTAGTGGGGCCCTTGGAATACATCACCTGTCTCTAAGGGGTGGTAATGAATGGCCTACACAGAAATACATACCCATAATGGCCTCTAGGGGGCACAGGCAGGCTACTTTTATGTACATATAGTCATCATGTACATGCAGTTACAAAATTATTGGGCTCTCAAAGTCCTTCTTGATTGTTCTAACTTGTAGAGGACAGATAAACATTCTTGTCCCCATTCTATAAGCTGAGGTACCAGGGAGCAAAGAATAGCTGTGTCTGGCCCATATTCAGATGACAAAATCAGTTCAGAGACATGTTCTGATTCTGTGACCAAGAGCTCCTGCCATGACATCACCGTGGGCCATCTTGTTCCATTCTCATTTGAGCGGCATTTTAATAGTGGCAGCCTTGCCTGTGTCTGGTTGTTATATTCTCTGAGAAATCCCTTTATCATTCAGCAGAAGGGAGGGTGGATTCTAGGTCAATCTACTGAAGAAAAAGTGTCAGATTGGATATTTTCCATTGACTTCAGATGGTTCAATTCAGTGTCTTTGACCAAGAAGGAGGAGAGGGTCAAGATCATTGAAGAAAGTCTCAGGTAACAAGAAGTCTATACAGCATTTATTTGCTCTTCTCCCACCAGGCCGCTACATACGCACCAATCTGAACATGCCTCACAGCTTACCTCAGCGGAGCGGTGGTTTCCGGGACTATGAGAAAGATGCTCCAATCACTGTGTTTGGGTGTATGCAAGCAAGGCTAGTGGGTAAGGGCTCCTGTGATGGCATAGCATCTCCTGGCTCCTTCAGAAGACCCACAGCATGGGTGTGCAAACACACTTCTTGCGCTTTCTTTTTTTTTATTTATTTTTTGGTTGGATTTTTTGAGATACCATGGTGGCTTACAACATCAGATTTTCTTGCCTCAGCCTTCTTTGGGCTGGAATTACAGGTAGGCCCCTGATGATTAACAGATGTGATCCCTACGGTGGATTGAGAGAAGGAAAATGAGGCTTGGTTTACTTACACCACTGGCTTAGTAGATGTATTGGCTGATAGCTCAAGACAACAGCATCCGCCAGCATGGTGTAAGATGTGAGGTTAAGAGGTGCAGGGGAAGCCGGGCAATGGTGGTGCATGCCTTTAATCCCACTCAGGAGGCAGAGGCAGGCGAATCTCTGTGAGTTCGAGGTCAGCCTGGTCCGCAAACCTACACAGAGAAACTCCGTCTCAAAAAAACAGACACACACACACACACACACACACACACACACGCACGCACGCACGCACGCACGCACGCACGCACGCACACACGGATGGACGGACGGACGGACGGACGGACGGACGGACAGACAGAGATATGCAGGGGCATTGTTGAACTTGCACAGAACCAGTGATGGTTTGAAATTGTTCAGTAACTATCAGACTGTATGGCTGACTGAATAACAAACTGCAAAGAGTATGAGGAGAATATAAAAAAGATAAAGGATGGAAGGGAGTAATGAGAGGAAAGGAGGGAGAAGAAAGGATAATTAAGAGGAAAGGTGAGCTGGGGCTCACATGGGAGTCATCTGTAAAGAAGGAACAGAAGGGAGAGGGGGTGTTCTTGGAAAAGACAGGTGTGTTCTTGGCATAAAAGACCATATAAACAAAATCACAGAGGTTAGAAATAGCATCAAAAGATCCCTGCAAGCTTACAGTTTAGTGAGTAAAAGCACTTACAACAAAAGCCTGGTGACCTGAGTTCAATCTCCAGAACCTACATAAAGGTGGAAGGAGGAAACCAGTTCCATAAAGTTGACTTCTGGCCTCCAAATGCACACATGTTCTCTCCTCTCTCTTTTTCTTTCTCGCTCACACACACCACTACCAACAACAATAATGATAATAATAAATACTTAAAAAATTAAAGCATTAAGAGTCCAGGAAAAGCTGGGTGGTGGTGGTGCATACCTTTAATCCCAACACCTGAGAGGCAGAGGCAAGTAGATCTCTGTGAGTTCGAGGCCAGCCTGGACTACACAGAAAAACCCTGTCCTGAAAAAAACCTAAATAAATAATAAATATAATAATAATAATAATAATAATAATAACAACAACAACTAGTACAGGGGATGCTGTGACCTCTTCTTATTTCTAGAGTCAGGTCAAGAGAAGGGGCTGGCAAGGTAACTAAGTCCATGGCAGACATTGACACCACATGAAGATATTTAGAATTTACCTAGTAGAGAAAATTGAACCACAGCAGGAGGCATTAAAACATTAGATGGGTTTCTGGTGTTCAAGAGTCTGGGCAGCTGAGATTCGGGTTAGCCCACTGGAATTATAACAAGGTCTGACTAACCCTCTCCCTGTTACCACAGAGCAGGTTTCAGCATCTTCCTAGCAGAGGTCAGAGCATTGCTCTGTTAGCAGGTCTTCCCAAGTTGGCATTTTGTTGCATGCTGGTACCAGAAAGAAAGAAAAGGGAACAAAGAGGCGTGTTGGTTGGCCTCTTCCATGGATGCACTGATGAGGGATCTGGCTGTCGTTCCTGGCTCTCTGTGAGCTTCTCCTGGGAGAGGGGGTGTATGGCACAGTTCCATCGATGGCCAAGATGAAGCCCAAGTGACTCTGTCATGCTGATTTTCTGTTGATTTGCTCGGCAGGTGAAGCCTTGTTAGAAAGTAACACCGTTATTGATCACGTTTATTGCTCTCCATCCCTACGCTGCGTTCAGACTGCACATAATATATTGAAAGGTAAGGTTCTTGGTTTGACAGCAGTCACGTAGTTCATCCCTCTGTTTCCTGGCACTTACTGAAGAGTTACAGAGCTTCAAAAACTCAAAGTTTATTTTGTTTTGTTTTCTTGAGATGGGGTTTCAAGGTGATATGTAGCTCAGGTTACCCTCGAACCTGCAGCCTCCTGAGTGCTAGGATTATAGGCTTGAACCACTGTGGCTCACACAAATCTGGAACTTTTACAGAGGATTCTTCCAGAAGGTGACCAACCTTGCACAAAAGACATACTCCAGATAATATAATCCAGACAGAGGAGGAATACTAGTAATTTTTCTCTAAGAATTTTAAGCTGTCTTGGATGGATTGTAGCAGTACAAAAGTACTTACACCTTTTACAGACATGATTCTCTCTCTTTGCATTTAAGCAGTTGGGTCCACTGTAGACTTTGTTTACAGCAGCAGCTGAGTTGTTAGGAGTTCCATATCATTACCATCTTACTTTCTTCACTTAATTGGAAAGACTTATTTATCTATTCACTTACTTTCTGAGACATGGTCTCACCATGTAGCTTTGGCTGGTCTGGAATTCACTTTGTTAGCCAGATTGGCCTCAAACTCACAGAGATTCCCCCTGACTCCACTTCCCAAGTTCTGGGATTAAAGGTGCACACCACTGTGCCCCACAAACTGGAAAGGCTTGAAAAACCAATCCTGTAAGAGTACTCAACTCTCACCCTAAAATCAATGGAATTTCCATTCTCACCCCACTGGAAGGAAGACTGGCGCTGGGGAGGCCTGGAGGCGAGGAGTTGGACTGAACTTGAGTCAGACAAACAAATGAGCCAGAAATAAAGAAGCCAGCAAAGAATTTGACACAACACTTGAATCCTCTGTTCTTAGCCTTAAGTATACCTTCTTCCCAGTACAGAGGCATCTGTGTAGTCACTGTGCACAGAGAAACTGGACTAAAGGCAGTGTAAGGAGAGCTAGTGAACCAAAAGGGAAGATTTCTACTCCGGGGGAATCACGCTGTGATAAAACAGGATTTGTGCACTGTCACTTGTACATGTTCAACACTGGGTTCCTTGATAGACAAGGCCAATAATTTATGTGACATTCAAGTACAGTGTAAGCTATTGTACAGTAGTGGGTGCCATGAGAACATCGAAAAGTCTTGAGTTTTGGGTTTTGTTTTGTAAGACATCATGGACTTTACTTTAGAAATGGTTATAATAGAAATGAGCAGAAATGTACACACCTGTAATCCAGCACTCCAGAGGAAGCAGAAGCAGGAAGATGGAGAATTTGAGGTCAGCCTAGGGCACCATAGTGAGATGTTTTTTGTCCCTGGCAATAAAAGAGTCACAAGCCTGGACAAATTGGGTAATGACTTGTGGAGGGGTGAGTTTCTCTTAAATCAGGTAACAGCAGGCATATGTGGTGAAGGGACAGCCAGAGTAATAAATACACACGTTGGTAAACAAAAAAATGTATTTTATTTTTTAAACAAATGCTTTATATGTATAGCTGTACAACTACTTACTACGTAAATTTTCAGTTTACACTGTAAAACACAAAATTTATAAACTTTGTCCAAACCTGTGTGCTTCCAACTTAAGTGATATATTGAGTCTAGTAGGAAAGGAATCACTGCCTTGTAATTAAAAACAATTTTTTTTTTCATTTTTTGAGACTCTAGTATAATTACATCATTTCCCCCTCCCTTTCCTCCTCCCAAACTCTCCCACACACCCCTCCCTGCTCTCTCTCATGAACTCTTTCTCCATCAGTTGTTACATATGTGCATCATGTTTCTAAATACATAAGTACCACCTGCTCAGTTTGTACAATGCTACTCCTATGTGTGTTTTCAATATACTCTTTCCTGGTATTTCCTCTGCTATTCTCAGCATCCCCAGTTGCCCACAGTTCCTTATGCAGGGCTGAGTCCTCGTGGGCTTCTGCCATCCCCCTCCCCCATCGTGTCTGCTGTTTTCATCCTTGTTCATCTCATGCTTGTGAGACTTTATGGGTGTATCTTCTGATATTCCTAGGAGACACACTCTTGTAGCAAATTTCTCAATGCCCCATTTCTTCCAAACTTTCTGCTCCCTCTTTCTCAATGTTCACCTGAACCTTAGGTGTGGGAGTGTTCTATAGATGTATCTTTTGGGTCTGGGCTCCACAACTCTGCATTTGATTGGCTGTGGTCTTCTGTAATATGTTTCATCTGTTGCAAAGCGAAGTTTCCTTGATGAAGGGTGAGGACTATACTTGTCTGTGGGTGTAAGGATGAATATTTAGAATGTAGTTGGGGATTATGCTAGTTTAATAAAGTGGTGATTGCAGGTTCTCCCCCAAGATCCATGACTTCACTAGCCCCGGGTAGTTGGTTGGTTTCTGGCACCAGGTGTGATTTTCCTCTCATTGAGCAGTCTTAGGTCCAACTAGAGTGCTGTTGGTTAGCATGCCACTGATACACCATTAGGGTTACCTTGCCATGCTTATCATCATTGTGGTTATAGACATTAGAGCTGGGTAGGACTTCCCTCCTTTGGAAGCTGGCACAGTACATCCTGCTCTGCCTTATAAATTTTGTAACAGCTTGTCCTATGGTTCATTTTTTCCATTGACAATTCGTGAGACTTCCTTCATCTTCATTTTACTTCATCCCTAAGGTTTACAACAAGACAATCACTTGAAGATTCGGGTCGAGCCAGGCTTATTTGAATGGACAAAGTGGGTTGCTGGGAGCACGTTACCAGCATGGATACCTCCATCAGAGTTAGCTGCAGCCAACCTGAGTGTTGATACAACCTACAGGTAACCTCTGACTTCCTGTCTTCCTAAGACCCTGTGTCCTGCACTGTTACTGCGCCGTGTTCACAAGGCCTCCAGGGAGTTGTTCATGGTGGTAAAAACCAAACTATGATTTTTAGAAAACAAAACTGGGGGAAATCTAGTGTTTGCTTGTATTTAGTGTTAGCATAAATTATGCTCCATACCCCACTCACTCTTGTGTTCAGATTTCCTAACTTTATTATATCTATTTCAATGTAATAGTGAAGCCATTTTGTATTTTAGGGACACACACAAGGTGGTGATAAAATAGCTCAGTAGATACAGGAAGTGACAGTGTGTCACCTTCCATTTTTACTTTAAATTTTCCAAATTGCTTGATTTTTTATTCTTTTGACTCAGGGTCTCATTATGTAGCCCAGGCTGACCTGGAACTCATGATTTTCCTGTGTGAGTCTCCCAAGGGGTACAAGAGTGACTACAAGCATGGGCCGCCATATCTGGCTTACACTGGATTTTTAATTATTTTTTCTATGTAAGCACTCTACTGAGCTATGTTTCCAGCCCAGAGAGCCATGTTTATGTATGTGACAGTCCAAGTAGCTTGCCTAGGGTAAAACATTTGCGATAATGCATAGAAATAATGACATTACTATTATATTAACATCTGTTAATATTTTTCTGTGTCTCAGGCTCTGTGTGTTCTGCCTTGCAGCCATTCTAGTCCTGTTCTATTGCTATTTCCATTGGACTATACTCTGTGCTAGGATTTTTTTTTTTTTTTTTGAGACAGGGTTTCTCTGTGGCTTTGGAGGCTGTCCTGGAACTAGCTCTGTAGACTAGGCTGGTCTTGAACTCACAGAGATCCACCTGCCTCTGCCTCCCGAGTGCTGGGATTTAAGGCATACACCACCACATCATGGCCCCTTGCTAGGATTTTTTTTCTAATGCCCCCAGGTGAACAATCCACATTCCTGGTAAAGAATTAACCAATAGCTCTTTCGGATCTTGGCTCCAAAATGACCAAAAAAAGACAAAACAACGGGCATGCCAAAAAGGGCAACAGCCATGTGCAGCCAATTCGCTGCACGAACTGCACCCAGTGCCTGCCCAAGGACAAGGCCATTAAGAAGTTCGTCATTCGGAACATTGTAGAGGCTGCTGCTGCCAGGGACATATCTGAAGCAAGTGTCTTCCATGCTTATGTTCTTCCCAAGCTCTGGGTCAAGCTGCATTACTGTGTGAGCTGTGCTATTCATAGCAAAGTAGTCAGGAATTGATCTCGGGAAGCCCAGAAGGATGGAACACCCCCACCACGATTTAGACCTGCTAGTGCTACACCATGACCGCCACCAAAGCCCATGTAAAGAGATGGTTTTATGAACACAGAAGAAAAAATCACCTTGGAAAATAAAATGAGACTTTATGTAGCAAAAAAAAAATTAACCAATAATAATAATACAGTGTCAATACCTCAAAAAACTCACCCTAACACTTTGAGGAAAGACAGGTAACCATTCCAGAAGGAAATGAACTTCCTCTCTCAGGGCAGAATTTGGCAAAGGGATCAGTCTGCATAGTACTTTCTTCCTTGTGCTCTCTGTTGGCCTCTCCTTCAAATAGTTTCACTATGAGCAATCCATTGGGTTCCTGGACAAGGTGCTTCTGCTCTGTGGGTCGGAGCTAAGATAGCCCAGCTCTGTGTCCTCCCTGTCTGAAGGGGGTTAACTTCCTCAAACATAGCATTAAATGGACTCATCACTAGTACGCCTCACTGCTTGATCTGTCTCTCTCTGGCCACTGTTTTCCTCTTCCTGGGGGGAAATAGTAGTAGGATATTGTTCCTGTGCCAATGTCATCACCTTTCTGGCTGGGAAATAAGTCAGGTTACTGCTGACATCAGTAAAATAGCTCTCCCCTCTCTCCATCCAGCCCCATCTGACTCACCTTGGGGTGGCTGGGTTTTGGTTTCCTCTGTGCATGTATGGGCTCTATGATATTTCCCAAGGTGACCTGCAAAGTTCTGCAAATGCATTCTCACTGAGCTCTTCACTGCATGCCAGATGTGTACCCAGGCCACACACCCACCAGTTGTGCAGGCAGGATGAATGCTGGGAATTGTTGGATCAAGACATGGTCCTAATTGTAGGTGTTTTTTTTTTTCCATTTTAAAATTCGGTGTAACATTTTCTGTCAGTTTTGAGTGGGAGTAGGAAGCCTCTAATTCCACAAATAAGTTGAGAAAGCCAAGAGTAAAGCATATGAGAGGCAATATGGTAGAGTCAACCTTATGCCATAAATGGCACCAAATGAATAGGCCAGCAATTCTCAACTTGTGGGTTGAGACCCCTTTGGGGTTGAATGACCTTTCACAGGGGTCTCCTGAGACCATCAGAAAACACAGATATTTATATTACAAGTCATAACAGTAGCAAAATTACAGTTATGAAGTAGCAATGGAAATAATGTTATGGTTGGAGGTCACCACACCACGAGGAACTGTATTAAAGGGTTGCAGCATTAGGAAGTTGGAGAACCACTGGAATACACCTCTGGAGCCGGTAAATGAAGCTCAAATGATGACACAAAAACAATCCCGAGAGTCAATTTAATCGGAGCTAAGCATGCTCTGTGTAAAGAGCCCTGCCTCCAGGTCGGTGGTTATGAGCTCCTGCAGAAGAGCTGTGCTTGGTTCCCAGCACCCACATGGCTGTTCACAACTGTATGTAACTCTATTTCCAGGTAATCTCATGTCTCTTCTGGCCACCTCATGCTCCTGCACTTCCGTGGTACACTTCTATACACTCCACCACATACACATTAAATAAATAGTTGATAGATAGATGATTGGTAGATAGATATAGATGTGATTTTTAATTAAAAAAAAGGAGTCTTTAATCCTTGCAACAAGGACCATGCAGAATCGTATCATAGGATTGGAAGCTAAGTGAGGGAATCACTTAGGCGTCATCCACAGGCAACAAGAGCACCCTGTGGACTGTGTGCAAAAAGCAGGCTAGGGAGCTGGGCCAAGAATACAAGGGAGAAAAACAAAAACAATTTATTCTACCAACTTGGAAGGACATCAGAGCAGGGTAAGGGCCCTGACACTTGGTTGTAGTGGGAGGACTAGGGAAGAGAGAGGACTGAAGGAGGTCATAGATGTGAGGGCAAGTAGGGTGAGTTTTGAATGAAGCTTAAGGCAAAGCCTGCACTATGGATTGGACCAGCCGGTTGGAGAAAAGGGTAACCACGGGAGAGTGCTGGGAGAAGCACCAGAGCACACTTAAGTTCTGGGTATAGTAAGTGGTTGGAAGCTGACCTGACTCTAAAGGCGATACAGGGCCTTGTAGGTGTAGTTAGCAGTGCAATAGGTCCTGATTATAGGAGAAACTTAGGCTCTACCCCATGGCCATCGGGACATCCTTCAAGATGCAGAGAGAAGCCAAAGGCAAGAACAGATGAAGAGCTTGGTTGTAGGATCCCATCTTTCATTTACACGAATCCCAAATGACAATGTGGTCTCACCCATGAAGTGACTCCCTGACCTTTTGTTTTCAGAATGGGGGAGAGAGGGGAGCTCCTGGGAGACAGGATAGCATCAACCACAGTGGAATTGCATCAGAGGTAGGGTGGACAGAGAAGGCCAGGAAGAGGAATTCATTCCCAGCACAAAGATGTCCATCCTTAAGTGATAATGATTCTTGTCTCTACATGTCCTTGGGAAGAGTCAGGCGGTAGCCATCAGGACCCTTCCTCCTGGCTGAAGTGTGCCTGGTGAGTGAAGATTAGGAAACGCAAGTCTCCTCCGAACACAGCAGTGTTCAGAACTGGCTTTCCTGATAGTAAGAAAGAGCACTGAATGGGCAGGCTTTGGGTTTTTTGTTTGATTGGTTGGTTGACCGATTGTTTATTTGTTTAGTTGGTTGACTGGTTGTTTGTTTCTTTAGTCTGTTGTTTGAGAGAGCATTTTGCTATGTAACCCAGGCTGGCGCCTTCAGCTTCCATGGTCAGTTCTCCTGCCTTAGCCCTGTGAGTGCTGAAATTTCAGGTTTTGCCAGCATACCAAGATGTGATGGGTGGCTTTGAAGAGAACACTATTGGAAGTTGTTCTGTGTAAGAGGTCCAGTTCACAAGGC